>NC_133327.1:610710648-611027585 GCF_042186555.1 Aquarana catesbeiana | reverse complement strand
TGGAATTTTCATTTGGCTTTTCTCAAGGTATGTGAAAAATGTATGTGGTGAGGGGCGCTAAATCTAAATTGACGATTGGCTATATTGCATATGAAATGTCAAACTCAAAAAAGCTAAATTATTAGATACACATAATTTAGCTTTTTTGAGTTTGACATTTTATATGCAATATAGCCAATCGTCAATTTAGATTTAGCGCCCCTCACCACATACATTTTGCACTTGCACTAGAATTCTCATCTAGTTTGGGGGACAGCAGCTTTTATTTTACTTTACCATTCACAATAATTTTTGGCCCAAGGTAAATATACCTTTTTTCTCAAGGTATGATGAGTGCCACACTGATTTAAAACCTTAAAGCTGAACTCTAGGCAGATGTAAAAGGCACAAACGAATGCAGCTCTGTTTTCATTCATAAATCATTACATATATTTTTAAATGCACACACTGTAAGTACATAAATTTGACCTAGTATTAGCTTCAGGTAGTCCCAGTAGAGCATATGCTGGCAAAAAGCATGCGGACAGGAAGAGAAAGCAGAGTGACAAAGCGATGAGCTCACTGAGCTGCTTCTCTGTTCACTGTCCAGTAATAGGCCAGGGTGGGTTTAGAATGATTTAAGCTCAGAGCAAGTGGGTTAACCATTTTGTTGCCAAGTCAATGCGTCATAAAGAACTGACATCAGCGTATTTTACACACATTCCTGGGGGCTTCAGCTAAAGGGATTGTGTGCAAATCTCACAAGCAGACTGCCACCTGTCAGATGAAAGCAGACTGTTGCCTCCAGATTACATTTACACCCTTGGTAACAACTCGCCACCCCCCTCAACCTTCCACCATGTATCCTGGGCTACGCTTGCCCATCTGTGGGCCCCGGACCAGCATAGCGGGTGCCGCCGGGTAGGCGGGAAGGAGTGGAGTGAGGCTGGGGCACGATGTCTGTCAGCAGTCTAATGTGAGGTGGTCAGAGAGGGAAATCAACAGGTGGAGAGTGTGGGGGGGGGTTTGGAGTGATGTCTGTTGGAAGAGGCATGAGGATGTGAGGCAGTTGTGCGGGTATATCTGTTGGTGGGGGTGAGTCAGTTGGGGAGGGATTTCTTTTAGTGGCAGTGTACTGCACTCTGTAAATGTCCACAAAATGTGAAGTTACTTTGTGAAGTTACTTATTGAAGTTATCTCAGCCCACTTTCAGTGTCACAACTCCATCTCCTCCACTCCTCTTCTTCTTTCTGTTGGGGTACCCCAAGGTTCTGTCCTTGGGCCCCTCCTACTCTACCTCTATACCTCTTCCCTGGGCCAGTTGATAACCTCCCATGGCTTCAAATACCACCTCTACGTCGATGACACCCAGATCTATATCTCCACTCCTCAAGTCACCCTCTTGATCTCCTCACAGATTACAAACTTACTGAATGACATATTGTATGGATGTCAGACCACTTTCTCAAACTCAATCTTTCTTTCATTAAGATCAACAGCACAACCATTGGTTCTTCCACACATGCCAGGGTGCTGAGTGTAATCCTAGACTCTGACCTCTCCTTCAGCCCCCACATCCAATCACTTGCTAAATCTTGCCGCCTTAACCTCCGCAACATCTCCAAAATTTGCCCCCTCCCGACTAACACCACAAAGCAACTTATTCACTCCTTGGTTATTTCCCACCTCGACTATTGCAACTCTTTCCTTAATGGCCTATCCTTACACAGGCTATCCCCTTTCAGTCTATTATGAATGCTGCTGCTAGACTAGTACCCCTTACTAACCGATCCGTGACTGCTGCTCCTCTCTGCCAATCCCTTCACTGGCTTGCACTACCCCACCGTATACAATTCAAAACACTAACCACAACATACAAGGTCATCCACAATATCGCCCCCAGCTACATCACCAACCTAATCTGCCGATATCACCCAAATCGTCCCCACTGCTCCTCCCAGGACCTCTTGCTCTCTAGCTCCCTTGTTACCTCCCCCCCATGCTCGCCTTCAGGACTTCTCCAGAGCCTCTCCCATCCTCTGGAACTCCCGATCAGCCACTACCCTGTCCACCATTAGGAGATCCCTGAAAACCCACTTATTCGGGGAAGTCTATCCCACACCCCCCCTAAGAACTGTACCCAAGCCACCCCCATCAAATCATCCCCCACAGCTATAACCTTTGGTACTTCCACCACAGCCCTTCCTTTAGAATGTAAGCTCTACGTGCATGGCCTCCCTGTCCCTTCTGTATCGTATTTGTGCTGTCCACCTCTAAATTTTAAAGTGCTGCGTAAACTGTTGGTGCTATATAAATTGTGTATAATAATAATGATGCCCATTACATTTAACCCTGTGTTGATCCAAACACAAAAAATCAAAAGTGTAAACTGACCACATAAACTAAACACTTAAGGATATGTTCATATCTATGCGTGTGGAGAACACTTGCAAAACTGTATGCTTTCCTAAGGCCGATCATAGAAGGTTCAAATCTCAGTCGGTTCAGCAGGAACGCTGATCTTGTATGGGGGTTCCATCAGCAGGCAGAGAAATGATGAATGAAAATGTTAAAGGATAAGTGCTATATCTGCTCAAAACATTCTATGTTTAAAGAGCTGTATGTTTCTATGTTTTTAGACTGTAAATCATTTTTTTCTTTTTTTCTATATAAGGCACCGATTTTCTCCAGCCTACAACTTCTCTGCAAGTACCCTAATATTCTGATCCAGGCAGAAGAAAAAAAAAGAAAGAATGAACTTTCCACCTCCAAGGAGTATTATGCTTACAACAGCAGGTACCGAGTATTACATGCAATTTTCAGAGGGAAAAAAGGACACCATATGCCCCAACTATTATTGTGTCAGCATAATTTGAGCAAAGCTGTAACATACATGATGAAATTCCATACTGGCATTATGTAGACATTCACATTTTCCCTCTTTTATACAACTGAACAATATGTGTAACTTGTACAAAAGCCATGCGGCTGGTTTAATTATCTGTTTAAATACACTTATGTAAATCTTAGTTTGGATTGTAAATAACTGCATCTGCTCACTGTCAGAGAGAACTGTCCAAGTCAATTTTGATTTCTTTCACAAACTAAGCACACTTGTTTTATCCTGCTTATTCCTAGGAGGGGGGGAACAGGGTAACGGGAAACCACATCACCAATCAGATTTATGCTTGATACATCAAATGCTTGTTTTGCTATTTTTGAATAGATAAAATTACCCTTTTACACACAGGACACTATCCAGAGCTAAGCTATAAACAAATTTCTTAGCAAGCTGGAAGAAAGTCTTTTTTATCTGGCAGGCATATGTGAAATGAACAGGCTTCTCAGAAAATATTCACAAATCCTTCACTTCATAAGTCACATTTATTTATTTGCTTCACAGAAAAAAATGTTGCTAAAGCCTTTGGGCTTACAAGTACACCCAGAATGAAGACAGGCATTAAGAAACCTGATATAATATATGCAATAAAAGCACCATGAAAAGAAAATAAACTTATTCTGTGCAATTATGTTTAGAAGTTATTTAAAAGAGATAAAAATGTTCATTAATATGTACAGGTGTTATCAAGCACTGCTATATACAATAAAACCTGTTGAAAATCTGATCAATTCAAAGTACATGCTGAAAAAAAGTATTTACCTTCAGGAACACCTATTAAAACAAAAAAAAAGGCAGATACAGGAAGATTTATTTATTGCAAATCTCGACTGTTTCTACACATTTGAGCTTGGTCGTGTCCACCCCCCTCTGAGTCCTTCATTGGTCAGAGGCTACACAACAGGTTGACTTTTACTGAAAGAGTCAAGATTTACATACAACTGCATCTGGTGGTATATCTGCATTTGCAAATGGTTTTCACATCCAGCATTGGATTAGGTAAGTATTTTCCACTTCACATTTGTATTAAAGTGGAAGTAAAGGCAAAATCTAACTAACTCTAAACCAACTTCCACATCCCATTCTAAACCTAATCTATCTATCCCTGTAAAGAAGAGTTTGCTCTGGTCCGGTTCCAGGCTGAGCTATCAGCGGCGGCTTGAGTGTGTAGGAGAGGCAGCCAACAACTGAAGCCCCATAGTAAGTCTACGGGTGATGTCACTTCCCAGACATTTCCCAGCCCTTGTTGGCTTTCTCCTGCACACAGAGGGCACCGCTGGAGACCGGACCGGAGCGGCTTCAGAATAGGTAAATATAGTGATCTTTTCTTTACAAAGTTACATAGATTAGGCTTAGGAAGGGGGTGGGAGTAGATTTAGAGTTAGTTAGGTTTTGCCTTTACTTCCATTTTAAAGCTTAGGTCCAGCCTTAACATGGTTTATTTTAGCTTTCAATAAAAAACATGTTAAAAATAACTAATAAAGTACTAGACAGCAGTAAAAAAAAAAAAGAAAAAACCTTCCCCATTTTATGCAAAACTGAAAAGTACTTTTGGCTGGACATACACTTTAAATTATACCGAACACTGAAATGGGAGTAACAGGGCAAGGAGGGTATTTTTTTTTAACCCTATGGACAAGGCCAGGATGCCATTAAAGTTCATGTGCGTGTAAAGATAGGTGTCCTAATAATTTTGACAATATAGTGTATATGCTAGCTAACATGCCTGCTTGTTCTTGCATTGTGAAGGGATGATGAGTGAACATACAAGAGATTGACATACAAGCTCTAAAGGTTGGCTCTAAAGACTTACAGTACTAAGTTATTGTGCTGCTGAAACACAGACTTACCAATAAATTTGTTTTGCATAGACTCTAGCAAAGCTTGGTGTGCATCTTCTGCCTGTAGTGCAAGGGAACACTCCCTAGCAAGTATAGTCCTGACAAGGTGCTCACCACAGCCTGTAAAAAACAAGGGGTAAAGACAAATTAGTACTCACCACTATGCCATCCTTTTTGCATTCCCTGACAACTAACATCAATACATCTGTATTTCAATTATAATTACCATACATAAAATGCTTAAAGTTTAATAATGAATCTACAGAAAAATGAATCAACATTCCGTTAACATTTAAAAGTGTAAGGCTGCAGGCAAAGTAATTAACCAAGAGTCAGAGTTTGAAGGTGTGCTTTAAAACAAAATTCACTTGAGCAAAAAATATGGACAGTGTTTCTAGGTAAATGTCTTGCTTTCTAAATACAATCTTTAACCACTTAAGCCCCGGACCATTTGGCTGCCCAAAGACCAGAGCACTTTTTGCGATTCGGCACTTCGTCGCTTTAACTGACAATTGCTTGGTTGCGCGACGTGGCTTCAAAGCAAAATTGACGTCCTTTTTTCCCCACAAATAGAGCTTTCTTTTGGTGGTATTTGATCACCTCTGCGCTTTTTATTTTTTGGGCTATAAACAAAAAAATAGCGACAATTTTGAAAAAAAAACAATATTTTTTACTTTTTGCTATAATAAATATTCCAAAAAATATATAAAAAAAATGTTTTTTCCTCAGTTTAGGTCGATACGTATTCTTCTACATATTTTTGGTAAAAAAAACCAAAAAACGCAATAAGCGTTTATTGATTGGTTTGCGCAAAAGTTATAGCGTCTACAAAATAGGGGAGTTTTATGACATTTTAATTAATATTTTTTTTTTTTTACTAGTAATGGCGGCGATCAGCGAATTTTATCATGACTGCGACATTATGGCGGACAGATCGGACACTTTTGGCGTGATTTTGGGACCAGTCACATTTATACAGCGATCAGTGCAATTAAAAATGCATTGATTACTGTGTAAATGTGACTGGAAGTGAAGGGGTTAACCACTAGGGGGCAGTGAATGGGTTAACCACTAGGGGGCAGTGAAGGGGTTAAGTGTGTCCTAGGGAGTGATTCTAACTGTGGGGCTAGGGGGCGTGGCTATATGTGACATGATACTGATCACCGCTCCCGATTACAGGGAGCGGTGATCGGTGTCCTGTCACTAGGCAGAACGCACACTCACGGAGGTCGAGGCGCGCGTGCCCGCAAACGGCTTCTCAAAGGGTAATGTACAGGTACGTTAATCTGCCTGTACGTGCCCTTCTGCCGACGTATATCGGCGTGAGCTGGTCGGCAAGCGGTTAAACAAGTTCTTATTGTCTATGTATAAACTACCAACAGAGCTCTCTCTGCAAAACTATAATTTCCCCATCTCTCTGTGAGACACAAAGGAGTGGGGGAATTTTGACTTGCCAGTAAATTCCATATCTTGGAGTACATTACAGGACATAGTGGGTTATAGGTGTGTAACTTTAACTGATTGGACACTGGCAAGCTTTTAAGGACATACCCCCCTCCCCACTTTGGACGCCTTGCCTATAACCCTACTCCACTCTGTGAATCCTGAGTTTTGCAGCCATGCAGAGTGTAACCAAGGAAGGGAAGGAAGGGCGTGAGGCCTGAGTCCTATACTGTATTCCAAGATATGGTGTTTACAGGTATATCAAAATTCCTTTTATCTTAATCATACAGTACAGGACACAGGCAACATATTTATACACCATGGGGAATCTTCAAGCAATGAATACAAAGGGTGGGCAACTAGGCAAACAAAATTTTGCCAACTGGCCCAAAAAACAACAGGGATCAAAGACCCAAGTTCAGAGTGTGGCTCCAAGAACTGAGTGGCCAAAAGCTGCAGAAGACCAGACGTCCACCTGGCCCATGACATGAATGCATGGGTTCTAAGCAGGGCCATCAGAGGTGCTAAGGCCTTCGTGAACACTCTGGGAGCAGGGCATAGGCCAAAAGGAAGGGCAACAAACTGGAAGGGATTTTCTGCCACTGCAAAGTGCAGAGCAAGTGGTGATGGGGTGGGTAAGTGGGAACATGCAGACTGGCATCTTGGATATCCACTGATGCCAGGTATTCCCCTCGTCTCAGAGAAGAAATTACTGACCTTATATGCAGAATTTGGGAAAGTAAGGAATCTGTTGAGGGATTTTAAGTCCAAAATAGGGCAAAAATCCCAGTTGGACCTAGATACCATGAACAGGTTTGAGTAGAAACCTTGGAACCTGCTTTGCAGCAAAACTCCTTGGGACAAGAGGTGGCGCAGGGTCTTTTACAAATCTAACTTTCCATGGGCAGTCTTTGATTGATTTGAAAGAAGAAAACTCAAGGGAGTAAAGTTTTGAACTCCATTTTAAAACCTCTTGAATCCACCAGTTAAATCCACTGGTCTGAGACGTTTTTCACCCACAGAAAGACAAACTGTAACAGACATGCACCCCTGCTCTTAGGAGTGATGGTGCCCTTTCGTTGAGAAGAGGGCTTTGGGGAAGAATTTATGGCTTTCGTGGGCTGAATATAGGTTTTAAAGTCGAAGTCTGGATAGAGTGGACAAGTGCTCTATGTTTTGAGAAGCTAGGGGAGCTCCTGAGTCTTCTTTTGCTCAAGTAAAACCTTTGCTCTTATGACCTCTCTGATCAATGAGTCTAGTGCTTCACTAAACAGGCATCTTCCTTGAAAGGGCATACTTGTGCGGTGCCTTTTGCAGGCAGTTTCAGTTGTCCAAACTCAAAGCCATAAGATTCTGCACATGTGAATGGATATTAGAGTCAATGTGGAAATTTGTTTCATGATATGTTCTTGGGCATCCACTCTAAAAAAAAAAAAAACAGAGCAGAAGTCAATTGATGTAAATGCTCTGTAACAGCATTATCCTGATACCCCTTCCCTGCCAGTGTCATTTATACAGTAATCAGTGCATTTTATAGCACTGATCGCTGTATAAATGACAATGGTCCAAAAATAGTGTCAAAAGTGTCTGCCATAATGTCACAGTCATGATAAAAATCGCAGATCGCCGCCATTATTAATAAAAAAAAAAAAAAGAATAACCTGTTTCCCATAAAACTATGCCATAAAATGCCATAAAACTATCCCCTATTTTGTAGACGCTATAACTTTTGCGCAAACCAATCAATATACGCTTATCGCGTTTTTTTTTTACCAAAAATATGTAGAAGAATACATATCGGCCTAAACTGAGGAAAAATTTTTTTTAATATATATTTTTGGGGGATATTTATTATAGCAAAAAGTAAAAAATATTGCTTTTTTTTTCAAAATTATCGCTCTTTTTTAGCGCAAAAAATACAAACTGCAGAGGTTATCAACTACCACCAAAAGAAAGCTCTATTTGTGGGAAAAAAAAAGGACGTCAATTTTGTTTGAGTGCAACGTCACACAACCGTGCAGTCAGTTAAAAGATGCAGTGCCGAATCGAAAAAAGTGCTCTGGTCAGGAAGGGGGTAAAATCTTCCGGGGCTGAAGTGGTTGTAAACCCTGTACAACATTTCTTACCACTTTTTATTAAGGACAGAGCTGGCAGCATCAATTATAGGAATAGCCCACTTCTTTTCAAACCATTTTTCCAGTACAGCAAACACTTTTTTTTGGGGGGGGGGGGGGGATTCTTTCAGAAGTGACCCAGTCATCACAGATCTCAGAATGAGGAGAGTCAAGTTGCACAATGTCAAGATGTTTAGGGACACAGGCAATGAGCTTTTTAACGTTAGCAAGCATCCTAAGAGATTAGACATAGAATGAGAAACAGGAATAGGAGAAGAGGCAGGGTGTTTCTGAGACCTGGAAAAAGATGGTTGTATTAAGGCCTGAGAAGCTGGGCCTCGCGCAAAGTTATGCTTTAGAAACTCCATCTTGTATCTGTTATATACGTAGAGTTCTGTATTAAACTAGTCTTTATCCAGCTGCTTTCTCATGGGAATACACAGAATGTTTTTTTTAGCTTTCTGGGCATATAGCTAGCACTGACCTTGAGTGCCTAAGGCATAGAACTGTATTGTTTTCAAGTAATTGACACATGATCTCTAATCTGTACACGAGTCTTTATCTATTGTAGAATAAACTGAGCAAGCTCCTAACCACCATTTCTCCCTGTGTACACATTTTTGGGCATATTTATATATATATATATATATATATATATATATATATATATATATATATATATTTTTTTTTTTTTCATATATAGTTTTTATTGGTTTCGAAAATATACATGCAGTCTTGTTGCATATAAGAAACTGAAACAGGTTATGAACAGGAATTGGTATCGTTAATGCATTGAGTGAAGTCAAGTACAGGAATAAAAGTAATACAAAGACTGTTATAGTTTACCAATGATACGGTTGTACGTGTATAGTCAATGTAAATTTAATTTTTTAGACAGGAAACTTGGTCCAAACATCCCATATGTCATGAAATTTCTTAAGGTTACCAGATTGAACAGCAAGACATTCTTCATATTTCTTAATTATGGTCACTTGGTTTTTGACCTGTGAAACACTTGGCGCTAGGTTGAGTCTCTAATTTTTAAAATATATTTTTATATATTTTAATAATAGCATACAGCAGATCGCTTCTGACTGTATCGAGGCTGTAATTTATTCAAGGAATCTGACAGATGCAGGGAATTCTGCTTTTGTCAGGTAGACCACATGTTGTGTGCCTGAAATTGAAATAGAATCTGATGCAGAAATCAGTTTTTGATCTGGGTCCTTCTATGATGCAAAGGACGCATCGCTACTCTGAGGCTGAGTGTTGTATGGGCCTTTAACAGACTGAATGTTCTTGAGCAATTTAGAATTGGCTCCCTTTTGCCTGGTCTTTGACATGGCTACAAAGGAAGGTATTTCTCTGGGGGGTATTCACAGAGGTGAGTGTAAGGAAACAGTAAGCGTGTCTGGAAGGAGTACCGTATATACTCGAGTATAAGTCAAATTTTTCAGCCCTTTTTTTGGGCTGAAAGTGTCCCCTTCGACTTATACTCGAGTCACCGCCGTCTGTCTGCATGATCAGCGTGTCATACAGGCAGACGGCGGCCGGCGTGTGATGATAGTGTTCGGAGGCTATTCCAGCTTTCAAAAGCCGCACCTCCTGCTTGTCTGTGATAGGCAGTCAGCGGTCAGCCTATCACAGACGAGGAGGAGGCGCGGCTTTTGAACTGTGGAATGGCCGCCGAACAGTATCATCACACGCCGGCCGCCGTCTGAGGATGGAGATCGCCACAGGGAGGATGGAGATCGCCACAGGGAGGCTGCACAGGACACAGGTAGGCTGCACATGCACATGTACAGGACACAGGAACACAGGACACATGCACATGTACAGGACACAGGAGCTGCAGATGGGCATTGTTGACCCTCTGCATTTCTCACCCTCGTCTTATACTCGGGTCAATACGTTTTTCCCATTTTTTTGTGGTAAATTAGGGCCTCGACTTATACTCGGAACGACTTATACTCGAGTATATACGGTATGTGGCAACCGAGATTAAAACCATTGTGTAACGAAACTTCATGGCATAAGGCTAAGAAGAAATGCTTCAGTGCTTTACAAGAGCTCTAGGTGAAAGTGGCGTTAAAGTGTACGAGCAGTGGTGTGATGTAACACCTGATCATGCACCTGAGACTCTGAGCAGTTAAATTTCAGTGCCAAGTTTAAAACGTTTGCATTGTGAAATGGATTTGAAACACAGTCCCATCTTTACAGTACATAAAGCAGGGGTCTCAAACTGGCAGCCCCCCAGATGTTGCAAAACTTCAAGTCCCATCATGCCTCTGCCTGTGGGAGTCATGCTTGTAACTGTCAGCCTTGCAATGCCTCATGGGACTTGTCATTTTGCAACAGCTTGAGGGCTATAAAGGATATAAAGTCCAGGCTTCCCCTGTCACAGTGGGCAAACCCCCAAAGGGGTCTTCAGTGATTGGGTTTCATAGGAATGGACCGTAGCCCTGGACCTGCATAGCATCCTACCGCTAACGCGTTGCACCAAGCCCCAAGGTGAGTGCCCACTACAAACATTACAGGAGGCCCCCAAAGCATAGGGCCCAGGTAAAGCTTCCAAGGTTTTTCATGAGGTTGCACTGATCTGGATACATTGCTTCTGTGTAGGCATTAGTGTGAGGTGTTAATTGACAAATTCAAATAAAAAAATAAAGAAGAGGTTCACAACCTTCAGACACTAGTGCAAAACTGAGGATTCAAAGAGTGGGGTAGGGTTATAGGGGAGGCGTGTCCACAAATGCTTGACAGTATCCAATCAGTTGAAGGTACACGCCTATAACCCATGGTGTAGGTTTCCTGTGTCAGGTACTGTACTCCAAGATATGTAACTAAGAGGCAAGTCAAAATTCTGTTTTTCCTGGTCTCATTGTAATGGATGTGCTATGGATTTGCTTTGATGCACTTTTTCATTAAAACAGATTTACTCTCACTCTACTTTTACAGCTTGCAAAGAATCAGACAGAGTTGCAGATCAACCAAGTATGATCTCCTTGCTAATAAGTCCATTGGGGGAGATTTACTAAAACTGGTGCAACAGAATCTGGTGCAGCTGTGCAAAGTAAGCAATCAGTTTCTAACTTCAGCTTGTTCAATTGAGCTTTGACAAAAAAACCTAGAAGCCGATTGGTTAGTATGCACAGCTGCAGCAGTTTTAGTAAATCCTCCCCCCTCTGTATCTCACAGAGAGATGGGGGGGGGGGGGTGATAGGTTTGCAGAGAGAGTTCTGTTGGTAGTTTCTACATAGGCAATAAAAACTTGTGTAAAGATTCAATTTAGAAAACAAAATATTTGAGTCATTAACATAGAAACACTTCTAAAGAAGTCCTGTACTGTATGATTAAGATAAAAAAAAAATTATAGGTTGCTATAGGTACTGCTATAGGTACTGCAGTTAATGCAGCTTTATGGAGTAAGGCCCCTTTCAGATGGGCATTCCAATCAGGTCCACCTGTCAGTTTTTCAGGCTGACATGATCGTAAGGTCTTTGCATTCGTAAGGGCAGGTGGGTGTAAATGGACTTGTGTCCGATATGCGATTATGTAGTTCTTCCCCAATCAACTTCCTATTAAAATTTTTGCACTAAAAACATTTTTGTGTAAAAAGAAAAAAAAAATATTTTTAGGGTTTATTTTGAAAGTTTTCCTCTGTTCATGATCTTTATATTGAAAATACAGCCCTTCTGCCCCCTGAACCTTAGTCACACCTATAACATATTTAAATATTTCAGTCAAATACTCCTTTTGGCTTATTTACTCCAGGCTATACATACATGCAGCGACTCCAAAAAAGGTTTTTGCACTACTTTGTTCCGTCTTCGGTGCAACTTGTTCTCCATAGAAAGTAATTAAGTTGCAATGCAGTCACATGCACATGTATGACACCGCGACTTTGTTGTGACTTCTACGGAAGCACATGATCTTTGCTCCTCCCAAATACATCACTATATGACCTCAGAGATCCATGTTACAAAGATCATGTAAAGAAGCTCAAAGAAACTCAGTAGAGTGTTCGAGCTAAACTAAGCCCTGATGTTAAGACAAATTAAACTGGACTTCAAGAGATGGGAAAGGGAGATCTTTACTTGGTTTGGAAGGACCAATATTATAAAGATGAACGTGATGCCCAGACTTCTTTACCTACTGCAAACCCTGCCAATAAAGATCCCTTCGAGTTTCCTGAAAGACCTCAGATCAAGGTTCCTGAGGTTTATCTGGGCTGGGAAGCCAGCAAGAGTAAGGAGAAATATCTTAGTGCTCCCTAAAGAAAAAGGAGGTATTGGATTTCCAGATCCAGTGAGATACCAGGAAGCCTCACAGTTAGCCAGAGTAGTGGAATGGTGTGCCTCTGTAAGGAAACCATACGTACAATTAGAACAAGCGATGGTTAAAATTCCTTTGGAGGGTTTGGCATGGATAGCAAAATCGAAACTACCTACAATAGTGGAAAAACATCCACTGACAGGTGCAACCATCCGTACTATTAATATGGTTTTCAAAAAGACAAATCTATCACGTCATCCGAGCCCTATGGCCCCGGTGTTGGGCTCACCAGACTTTCATCCTGGCCTATTAGACCAGAGGTTTGAGGTACTAAAACAAAGGGGGAGAAACAGGTTTATACATTTTTCCAGGGGCAACTGCTTGATGACACGAGGTGAGATAGAGGGAGAAGTGGCATCAGATTTAGACTATTTTAGGGCGATGCAGTTAGGAGCATTTATCCGTTCGAAAATTAAAATTTATCCAGTGATACGGGAATTATCCTGCTTCGAACAGAGATGTTTAGATGGAGAGAGTATGAGGCACTCCCTATCATATTTCTATGAGGTATTAACGAGTCTGGAAGCCCCCCAAGAGCTTAACTTTATTCAAGCCTGGGAAAGAGAGACGGGGATAACGTTTTCCCAAAGACAGAAGGTCAAAATTCTAAAATCCACTCACAAGACATCGGTTGCTAGCAGGTACCAAGAGGGAGGATACAAAATCCTCACTAGATGGTATAGAACACCAACTGTTCTACATAAAATATTCCCACAGACCTCAAACATATGCTGGCGTTGTATGAGATTAGAGGGCACGATGTTGCATATATTCTGGGAGTGCGAGAAGATTAAGGGATTCTGGAAAATAGTTGAAGAAACGATTAAGGATATCACAGGTGTGTCTCTTGGGGATAACCCGGCTGCATTTCTATTAAATGATGTCCCCATGTCGGTGGAAAAATACAAGAATTCTTTGCTTAAACACCTTCTCACGACGGCGAAGGCCTGTATACCGGCTCTGTGGAAGAGTTCAGTCCCTCTGACCAAAACACAGTGGTGGGCCAGAATTACAGAAATCCAACAAATGGAGAATCTGACCCTGCTGTTGAAAGAACAGGATGAGAAATACTGGAAGGTATGGGCTCCCTTCTTGGATTATAGAAGTAGAGAGCAGGAGAGGTAAATCATGTGCGATCGAACGGGAAGGGGGAGGGGGCACCCCTTTTTTTGGGGGGGGATTTAGAGGGTGGGGGTTGGTATTAGGGTTATGACAAGAGAAAAGGGAAATCATATATGTTTATCGGGTAGATGAGATTTAGCTCCACTCAAAAGAAAATGTATTATGTTGTTATATTATGGTAAAATGGAGATGTAAGAGATGTTATGAAGATTATGTTAAGCGCTTTATGTGGAATGTATATGATATTATGTGGAATTATATGATATTCAAAAATAAAGAATTTATAAAAAAAAAAAAAAGAAGGAGAGAGCATGGTTGGAAGTGGCTCGCATATATTATGATACCTGGGACTCTATATCAGCTACAGAATGGTCTGCAAAAAGTAAGTGGTTGATATAGATAGCATTTTGCGGCTTGCACCTATTTAAATATGCAGCAACCAATGTATGTGTGTTAATAATGTGCAGTTACCTCTAGCAACCAATGGGTGTGTGTTAATAATGTGCACTGTGTTTTCTTGGTGGGGACCGCTTTTCCTGCCGGGAGATCACAATGGTTTGGCAGGAGGGAATCCTATCCTATCTGTGTTGATGGTGGAATTTAGCTAGTTTCTTTCCTGCAACCTGTGGCTGCAGGAAAGTAAATCTCTGTGTGTGTGTGTGTGTGTGTGGCCCCAAATAATATTTGCCCATGGTCTAAACAATATTAAAGATGGCCCTGTCGACATCCTTCAGCACATCACAAATTCTGCAGGTGTCATGGATAATATATCTTGCGGTTGTTTTCCCACCATCAACATCAATTCTGCTGTCGTCCCAGAAGGAAGCTTCTTTTAAAGATGATGCACAAGAAAGCCCACAAAAACAGTTTGCTGAAGCCAAGCAGACTAAGGACATGGATTACTGGAACCATATCCTGTGGTCTGATGAGACCAAGATAAACTTATTTGGTTCAGATGATATCAAGCGCGTGTGGCGGCAACCAGGTGAGGAGTACAAAGACAAGTGTGCCTTGCCTACAGTTAAGCATGATGGTGGGAGTGTCATGGTCTGGGGCTGCATAAGTGCTGCCGGCACTGGGGAGCTACAGTTCATTGAACTGATGAATGCCAACATATACTGTGACATACTGAAGCAGAGCATGAACACACCTCCAAGATGGCCACTGCCTTGCTAAAGAAGCTGAGGATAAAGGTAAAGGACTGGCCAAGCATGTCTCCAGACCTAAACCCCTTTGAACATCAGTGGGGTATCCTCAAACGGAAGGTGGAGGAGCGCAAGGTCTCCAACATTCACCGTGATGTCGTCATGGAGGAGTGGAAGAGGACTCCAGTGGCAACCTGTGAAGCTTTGGTGAACTCCATGCCCAAAAGGGTTAAGGCAGTGCTGGAAAATAACAGTGGACACAAAAAATATTAACACTTTGGGCCCAATTTAGACATTTTCACTTAGGGGTGTACTCACTTTTGTTGCCAGCGGTTTAGACATTAATGGCTGTGTGTCAAGTTATTTTGAGGGTACAGCATTTACACTGTTATACAAGCTGTACACTTACTACTTTACATTGTAGCTAAGTGTCATTTCTTTAGTGTTGTCACATGAAAATATATAATGTATATATATATATATATATATATATATATATATATATATATATTTTTTTTTTTACACACACACTATAAATATGTATTTTTTTTAAACCTCTAACAGATTAATATTGCTGTATGTATCCCCATTCATTATGTATGGCTAACAGGAATCTAACCCTTACAAACTCTGAGAAATAAATGTGCCATTTTTTGGCTATAACCTCATTGGAGAAATTTGCTTTGCTTTTTGTCCAGGTAACCGCACAACGTAATGGGAAAACCTAACATAGGTTCTAACATTTCCCCACTCTATTCAATATACTTTATTTGGAGTTGGGCTTTAATAGACTAGCAGGATTATTCAGCAATTAATCTGAACTCAGCAAGAGGTACCCTTAAGAAATGCATATTTGGAAAAGTGGAAATTGCTGCTATGAGTCGAAGCATTTTATATAGTCCTTCTTTGCACTCTCTAAATTTTATAATAAAGCACAAAAATTAAAGTTACGTACCGGTAACGTCTTTTCCAGTAGTCTTTCAGGACAGCCACCATGAGAGATAGTCTCCTCCTCTTCCTCTAGGAAACACTGCGCCAGCCCATAAATTCTTACTTCCCCCTGCCAGACCTCAGTATATTCCAAGATTACCTCCGGTCAGCTGGGGAGACACAAGAACACATTAATAACATACTATTCCATATCATTATCATGCTGCGTTCTGGTCTTTTATAAAAGACACCCCAAAATTTCGGGTGGGTAACTAGGGCTGTCCTGAAAGACTACTGGAAAAGACGTTACCGGTACGTAACTTTAATTTTCCCCTTTCGTCTTTCAGGACAGCCACCATGAGAGGATGAACGAGCACTTACCAGTTAGGGTGGGACTACAGCTTGCAACACCTTTCGCCCAAAGGCTTGCTCACTAGCCGACACCAGGTCCACTCTGTAGTGCTTAACGAAAGTGGAATAGCTGGACCATGTTGCAGCCCTGCATATCTGCTCTGGTGTTGCTCCAGCCTTCTCTGCCTGAGAAGCTGCCATAGCTCTAGTAGAGTGTGCCCTTATACCCATTGGGATTTCTTTCCCTGCTAATATATAGGCCTGGCCAATGGCTACTCTGAGCCATCTGGCAATAGTGCGTCGAGACGCTTTGCATCCTTTTCTGGCCCCAGAAAACAAAATAAATAAAGAGTCTGACTTTCTAAACCTCTTGGTCAGCTCTAGGTACTGAAGGATACATCTCCTTACGTCCAACGAATGAAATTTTAATTCCCTTTCCCCCGAGGGGTTGGGACAAAATGAGGGTAGAACTACCTCCTGACTTCTGTGAAAACCAGAAGCAACCTTAGGTAAAAATGCTGGATCAGTCTTGAAGATGATCCGATCTGGAAAAATAACGCAAAAGGGAGGTCTAACAGATAAGGCCTCAATCTCGCTGACTCTCCTGGCAGTTGTCACTGCTACCAAAAAAAATGTTTTTAACGTAAGATCCTTTAGTTGACATTCCTCTAAAGGTTCAAAGGGGGTTCCCGTCAGGCCCTGTAAAACTAAAGATAGGTCCCACTTGGGAAAGGGAGGGCCCTGAACCGGTCTTTGTCTAGACAGAGCCTTAAAGAATCTGACCACCCAAGGGTTGGTGGCCAGATGCTTTTCTAAATAAACACTGAGTGCTGACACCTGACCTTTAAGGGTACTTATGGATAAACCCCTATCTGCCCCGCACTGAAGGAATTCCAACACCGTTGTGGGACTGTGTACCGCAAAGGAGCCTTCCGCACACCATTCATTGAAACGTACCCAGACCTTT
The DNA here is from genome assembly GCF_042186555.1 of Aquarana catesbeiana. Taxonomy (NCBI): domain Eukaryota; kingdom Metazoa; phylum Chordata; class Amphibia; order Anura; family Ranidae; genus Aquarana; species Aquarana catesbeiana. Next base: position 611,010,459 of record NC_133327.1, on the reverse strand, counting down.
TTATAAATCTGGCGTGTTTCCTTCTTCCTGCTGTTGAGGAGGGTGGAGATTAATTTCTCAGAAAAACCCCTAGCTCTTAGCATACCCTCCTCAGTAGCCAGGCCGCTAACTGCCATTGGTGAACCTGTGGACAGAGGACTGGGCCCTGTGAGAGGAGATCCTCTCGAGGTGGCAGGAATAAGGGAGGTTCGACCGCTAGTTGCTTGAGTACTGAGAACCAAGCCCTCTTTGGCCAATGTGGTGCTACTAGAATCAGGGACGTGTTTTCCATCTGGAACTTCCTGAGAACTGCCGGTAATAATGCTGGGGGCGGGAAGGCATAGCAGATTCTGAAATGCCAGTTCTGGATCAATGTGTCGACCCCTCACGCTCCCTCCCCTCTGTTTAGGGAGAAAAAACAAGGGGCTTTCGCGTTGCTTCTTGACGCGAACAGATCTACTTCTGGAGGACCCCATTTCTCTGAAATGAGATTGAAAACCTCCTGGTTGAGGATCCAATCGCCCTCTCTCAGTTTGGTTCGGCTGAGAAAATCTGCTATCACATTCTTTTCTCCTCTCAGGAAGACTGCTGAGAGTGAGAGAGTGTGAATCTCGGCCCAGTTCAGAATGTCTGATGCTAAGGCTGACAGGACTCCGCTTCTCGTGCCGCCCTGTTTGTTTACATAGGCCACGGCGGACGAGTTGTCCGACCGCACCTGAACATGGTGGCCCCGTAGCTCCTCCTTGAAGAACCTGAGTGCTAGCCTGATTGCCCTCAACTCCTTCCAATTGGACGACCTTCTTAGTTCGTCGCCCTCCCAGGTGCCCTGTGCTAAAAGGGAACCCAGATGCGCCCCCCAACCCTTGCCGCTTGCGTCTGTGGTTACCACCTGAGAAACTGGGATGAACCACAGACGACCCTGCGACAAGTTTGAGACCCTCCTCCACCACCAGAGGGATCTTTTTACTTGGGGTGGAACCTGTACCAAGGTGTCCAGATCTTTCTGACTGTGATCCCACACCCTTAAGACAAAGGACTGTAAGGGACGAAAGTGCAGACCTGCCCATTGCACTGCTGGGAGGGTAGCGGTTAATAGTCCCAGGACCGACATCAGAACTCTTATGGAGACCTGACTGCTGCACTGGAGAACAGCCACTGCCCTGTCCAGTTTTTGTACTTTTTCTGCTGGAAGAAACACTCTCAGTAGCGTTGAGTCCAACAGATAGCCTAAGTACGTGATGCGCTGAGAGGGAATCAAACTGGATTTCTCCAAGTTCATTAGCCACCCTAGACCTGTAAGAACGCTCTTTGTTAGTTCTAGATCTCTGACTAACTGCAGTGGACACGGTGCAAACAGGAGCAGGTCGTCCAGGTATGCTATCACTGATATTCCCTGGAGTCGAAGAAAGGCCATCACCTCCGCCAAGACCTTGGTGAAAATGCGGGGCGAGGAGGATAGCCCGAAAGGCAGCGCCTGAAACTGTAGATGTACCGTTGTTCCACCTACATTTACCGCTAGCCGAAGAAACCTCTGCGAGGATTCTGTAATAGGAACGTGTAGATACGCGTCCCTTAGGTCCAGAGATACCATGAAGCAGTTGCGGGGCAACAGGGCTCTGACTGTGAAAATTGTTTCCATACGGAATCTACTGTACGTCACTGACCTGTTCAGGGGCTTTAAATTCAGAATCAGTCTGAATTTCCCTGTGGGTTTCTTCACTACGAAGATGTGTGAATAGAAACCCTCTCCCTCCTCGGTCTTTGGAACTCTGAGAACCACATTTTGATCTACCAGATCTCTTAATGCTTCCAACAGAGCCTCGGCTTTTGCCGTACACCTGGGTAGGTGCGTGACAAGAAATCTCCGTGGAGGAGGATTTGTGAATTCGATATGGTACCCCCTTCTTATAATCCCTAGGATAAAGCGATTGGGGGATATCGCTTCCCACTGTGGGAGGAAGGCCCCCAGTCTTCCCCCCACCCTGGTTGGGGAGTCATTGGTTTTTACGGGGCTGTTCAGGAGGGCGAAAAATCGCCCCTCCCCTGCCCTTCTTCTGACCCCAGAATTTCTTTTGCCCTTCCGGCTTTGGAATTTCTTTACGCTTTTGCGGACGAAACCCCTTCTTTGTCTGTGTAGGGGTTTTCCGCTTAACTGGGAAGGATTTCTTCCTGTCTGCTGTGCGGTCCAAGACGGTCTCTAACCCTGGGCCGAAGAGAAGGTCTCCCGTTAACGGTATGCCGCACAACTTGGCCTTAGAGGCGCTATCGCCCGGCCAAGTTTTCAGCCAGAGGGCTCTCCTGGCCGAATTGGCCAGAGCCGCTGATCTGGCCGACATACGGACTGATTCTGCCGAGGCATCAGCTATGTAGGCGATACCCCGCAGAATCGTAGGGAAAGAAGATAGAATGGTTTCTTTTGCCGTTCCAGCTTCAATATGCTCCTGAATCTTAGAGAGCCAGTGCTCCAGATTGCGAGCCACTACTGTGACAGCCAACTCAGGTTTTAAATTACCAATTGTTGAATCCCAAGTCTTTTTGAGAAGAGAGTCTATTCTCTTATCCATGACATCCACCAGGGCCCCCATGTCCTCAAAAGCCAGGTCTGTGTGTCTGGAAACCTGGGAGAAGGCAGCATCTAACTTGGGACTTTTATTCCAGATAGATGTAGGATCATCCGAGAATGGAAATCTCCTTTTTAAGGATCTAGAAAAAAAGGGTTTCCTTTCGGGATCCTGCCACTCCTTTTTAATAGTTTCAACCAGTACCTCATGTACTGGAAAAACTTTCCTCCTTTGTTCCCCTAAACCCTTGTACATTTGGTCATGAAGGGTCAGGGGTTTCCTGTCTTCCTGAATACAGAGGGTTGTATAAATAGCCCCTAAGAGGTCCTCTACCTCTTCCAGGGATAATTTATATCTGGAGGATTTCCTGGACTCCCCGTCCAGGTCCTCTCCCTCTGAACCATCCTGGGAATCGGAGGAGGAACTGTCTGGTTGTCTTTGTTCCACTCCGGAGGGCCCTGGAGCTTCCACTGCCCTAACTGAAGTTGCAGGTTGGGCAGGAGCAGAGCCCTGAGCCTGAGGCGAGGTTGTATCCTGGGGGACTGGACTAAAGGGAGGCTGAAACCTTTCAAATAAGGCTTTAAATGAAGAGAAGGTGGACGAAAGCTCCTTAACCGAGGCTGCAAGTCCTGACTCCTGTTCAGAGTCCCTCTCCTTAACAAGGGAGTCTATGCACTCCCTACACAAGACCTTTGTCCATGTTTCCCCTAAAGTGTTCCTGCAAGAGGCACATCTCTTCTTAGAGCTATGTGCAGACCTAGACTTCTCTGTAGCTTTCTGAAATACATGAAAAGAAAAAAACATTTTGTCACTTTTTTTTTTTTTTTTTTTTCAAAAAAACAAGGATACAACCCTGGGAGTGCACAAGACCCTCCTTAATATATGGGGATCTGAGCCTCCCTCCCCTGACCACCCAGGGTGTCTGCCCCCCCATGACAGGAACTATACATGGAGGGACAATCCTAGATAAAGAGTACTCTTCCCCAGGGCACTCTTACCTTAGGAAGGCTGGAGGTAGTGTCCGTTGGCTGAGCATCTGCTTCCGACATGACTTGCAGGTGGTTGCTACTACCGAGTCCCACGCTGCCTGTGCGCGTCCCAGACTCGTCTCCAGCCTGTGCCTGGCTTCCCTATCAGCGCCGCGACCCGGAACCGGAAGTCGTGGGTCAAAGGCAAGCACTCGCCCTTCCGCCGGAAATGACGTCGCCCGTCGTCCGGCCCGCCTAGTTCCAAAAAAAAAGAAAAAAAGAGAGCGGTCTGTATGGAATACAGGGAAGGTGAACGCTTGCCTGCTGCAGCCCTGTAGCTGCGATAGGGAGTCCCCCCAACCTGAAGCCGCACTCGGCTAGGAAGTGGTGGCAATAGAACGAGGGGTAAGTCCCCCCTATGCCCTAGGAAACCCCTGCTCCCATTACAGGCTCCAAAAAATATAAACAGCCGCAGTCACCCTGACTGAATGGCCTGGTTCCTTGCACAGTGTCTCCCCACCGGAGGAAACACTAATACTGAGGTCTGGCAGGGGGAAGTAAGAATTTATGGGCTGGCGCAGTGTTTCCTAGAGGAAGAGGAGGAGACTATCTCTCATGGTGGCTGTCCTGAAAGACGAAAGGGGAAAAAATAGATCAACAGATAAATGTACTAGAGAGCATATTCCTCTACAGGTAAATCTAACTGCCACTGCATTAAAAAAAAAACACACAACTGATCATGCCAGTTAGTATGCCGCACAAAAAAAACGCAAAATACTCCTAATTTTTCCTTGTATTTTCCATATTTCTGAAATGACATTTGCACATTAGTTGTGTTAAACCTTTAATTGTAACAAGCACTTAGTTTGTCCTAAATTGGTATGAGTAATTACGGAAAAAAATCATGACACTGACCACTTTCATTTGTAAGACTGAGCGAGTTCATATAAACATGCGCTAATATATGCAAACCTTTGCTCATATCTCTGTTTGAACTAGTATGTATTAGAATATTAAACTGTTCTAGAGAGTGGAACCAATATTCTATAGCTTTTCACTTTTCCACTATTTAGTAAAGCTGGAAACAATTAAGGTACAAGCTGCCAAATACAGGAGCTGTATGCACAGATATAATCTGTAGCTTTGAAATACACAATCTATGTGATGACATGCATGTATCTAAATATGGAACATATCAATTATATGGAGTACACAAAACCAGATGGCTACAGATCATACACTAGTGGCTCTACTGCAATAACGCCCAGTTTTCCATCTACTGGACAAATTAATCAGGCTGTTTTATGGGGTATTTTTCTCTATCAATGATTATACATACAAGTGCTATTACAGCACTCTTATAGTTAGCACATATTTTATCGGTTTGGGTTCTCTGTACACACAGACATCAAAACAAGACACACTGGGATTGATTCACTAAAGTCAAATGCACTTTGCAAGTGTAGTTGCACTCTGCAGGGGCATTTGCTCCAGAAATTAGGAAATTATGTAAAGTTTCACTTTGCAAAGAATACCAAATCACATGCAATAATAAAAAAATAAACACAGCATTTTTGCATGCATATGATTGGATGATGGAAGTCAGCGAAGCTTCCCCTCATTTACTAAGCTCTGGAGCAAATGTCCATGTAACGTGCAACTGCACAGTCTATTTGCCTTTAGTAAATCAACCCCACTATGTGCAGTTCTAACGGTCAGGGTCACTGCCAGTTTTTTTTTATTAACAATAAAGTACTGTCAATAAGCTCTAAATGCTGTTTTAACCACTTTCCGACCAGCCGCCGTCATTATACTGCGGCAGGTCGGCTTGTTCCCGCGAATCGCTGGAGCTGTACATCGGCTCTTTTAAAAGCTACAGCAGGCACGCTAGCGTTGCATGGCGAGGGAAGCCGATGTGCATGGCAGGCGGCCGCGATGTCCCTCAGCCACCAGCGATCACTCCACAGAGAGCCAGAATGGGGATCTGTCAATGTAAACAAACAGATCCCTGTTCTGACAGGGCAGTAGAGAGAGATCCTAGTGATCAGGAACAGCGATCTCACTCCTCCTCCAGTCAGTCCCCCCCCAGTTAGAAACACCTCCCAGGGAACACATTTAACCCATTGATCACTACTAGTGTTAACTCCTTCCCTGCCAATGTCATTTATACAGTAATCAGTGCATTTTTATAGCACTGATCACTGTATAAATGTCAGTGGTCCCAAAAAAATGTCAAGTGTCCGATCTGTATGCCGCAATGTCGCAGTCCTGCTAAAAATCGCTGATCACCACCATTACTAGTAAAAAAAAAAAAAATGTATAATAAAAATGCCATAAACCTATCCCCTATTTTGTAGATGCTATACCTTTTGCGCAAATATATCAATATACACTTATTGCATTTTTTTTTTACCAAAGAAGAAAACATATTGGCCTAAACTGACAAAGAATTTTTTTGGGGGATATTTATTATCGCAATAAGTAAAAAATATTGTTTTTTTTTTTTTTTCAAAATTGTCTGCCTTATTTTGTTTTGTAGCGCAAAAAAAAGAAAAAAAAAAGAAATGCAGAGCTGATTAAATACCACCAAAAGAAAGTTCTATTTGTGGGGGGGGGGGGACGTCAATTTTGTTTTGGTACAGCGTTGCATGACCGCACAATTGTCAGTTAAAGCGACGCAGTGCCGTATCGAAAAAAATGGCCTGGTCATTAAGGGGGAAAATCTTCCGGTCCTTAAATTGGTTGTAAACCCTGTACAACCACTTTTACCTACAGGTAAGCCTTATTATACCGTAAATTTATCCTAAATCTGCATGCGCGGGAGTGACGTAATTGCGGCTCCGGCTAATTACAGAGCCGGAGCCCGCGAACCTGGAAGTAACTCTGGGACGACATGTCACCGGTCACAGCGGTGTGCCGGGACCGCTGCAACACATTGTTCTAAGGTAAAACTTTTGTCAAGGGCGCTTAGAATGTCAGGACCAGGCAGATAGTGTCTTTATTGGATGGATGAAGTGGTCTTCAAACACTTAGGGCTGCACTCAAAGAGGGAAGCAATCTCTAATAGAAAACAAATAAAAGAAAAAAAGGCGCCTCTAAGTGTAGAATTAAAACTTTTAATATCCCCAAACAAGATTAAAAACACTTAAAGAATCAAGGATAAGAAGAGGCATAACGTGGATGTATGAAGCAGGTGATCCGGCATCAGGAGGTCCCAGTTTATCACAGCTTTCCAGGCATAACGATATGCAGCAGCAGAAGGTCCGAGGATAACCAGCAGGTGGACACCCCAGGCTCTGGGAACGCTAGTGAAGCAATCGCGTCGTCTGAGTCAGCGTGGAGCATGAACCCCGGAAATTATGTCAACGGGAGGGGACAACAACCAGCATGGACCGCAAACAGGAAATATGTCATCAAAATGGGACACGTTTCGGAACTACTGATTGGTTCCTTCTTCAAGCCAATGACAACAGGTTTGTAGAACCAATCAGTAGTTCCGAAACGCGTCTCATTTTGATGACATATTTCCTGTTTGCGGTCCATGCTGGTTGTTGTCCCCTCCCGCTGACATCATTTCTGGGATTCATGCTCCACACTGACTCAGACGATGCGATTGCTTCACCAGTGTTCCCAGAGCCTGGGGTGTCCACCTGCTGGTTATCCTGGGACCTTCTGCTACTGCATATCATTATCCCTGGAAAACTGTGATACACTGGGACATCCTGGTGCCGGATCACCTGCTTCATACATCCATGTTATGCCTCTTCTTATCCTTGATTCTGTAAGTGTTTTTAATCTCGTTTGGGGATATTAAACATTTTAATTCTGCACTTAGAGGCGCCTTTTTTTCTTTTAATTGTTCTAAGGTAAGTAATTTATAATGAGCTGGTATGCGATGCATACTCGCTCATTATGCCTTTGTCTTGCAGGTTTTTGTTTTTTATTTATCTGGGTTTACAACCCTTTTAATGAGTTTTAAAAGAAGACTCAGCTGAGCTTTGTAGCTGCAGGTACCATGGAGCAATTCACCCTCTAATTTCAAAGTACTGAAGTCAACCAAGTGTCCTTTCCTTCCAGCCTTCTATTCTCTTACGTAAACACAGAGCAGGTTCTCAGGAAGGAATGTGCAGGGAAGCTGATCTGCTGAGAAAATGACTTCAGAGCTTCTGCTGCAAGAGGTCAGGAGTTATTTTAAGCTCATTAACAAAAATATGTAAAAATGTGAATGTCTAAAGCCTGTCCACCGGATCTCTGTAAATTCAGGTAGGGTCACTTTTAAGTCCACGATCAAGGGGTTAATATGGCGCACAATGGAGGTAGCCGAGTACATATAACTAAAAATGGTGGGGGGAAGGGGGTGGGTTGGGGGTTCCTGAGAGGGGGAACTTGATGGTGGTAGTTAATGTTTCACAACAAGTTCAGGTATTAGTCCATGTAAGGATAAAATGATGCTGAATAAATGGAAGGCAGCCAGTCTATAAAAGCTAGAAGAAGCTCTGGAACAATAAAAAAGAAAGAAGGACGGCGCCCTCTAAGTGCAGCATGTATGTTAAAAATATTTATTACAATAGATAAAAACACTCACATTTGAGTTGCTAAAAACCAGCATGTAAAGTAGTTTCATCCGCGTGCTCTCGGGGGATGTGGGTGTCACGGGCCAGTGGGGGGGTTCCTGGGATGTGAGTCCTGTGACCTGGGTCCTGGTAGCTGTTCCGGTGGTGTCGAGGGTCCTCAGAGCCTCCGGGCGGCCAGGATATCGGTCATGGATCCTCCGTGGAGCGCCGTGCTAACCTGCGTCTTAACTTCCGGGAGCGGGGTGAGGCGGTCGGTGCTTCGCGTTCGGAGCATGCGTGCTCCTTCATCAGGCCGGTAGCTCTGAGGACCCTCGGCACCAGCGGAACAGCTACCAGGACCCAGGTCACAGGACTCACATCCCAGGAACCCCACCACTGGCCCGTGACACCCACATCCCCCGAGAGCACGCGGATGAAACTACTTTACATGCTGGTTTTTAGCAACTCAAATGTGAGTGTTTTTATCTATTGTAATAAATATTTTTAACATACATGCTGCACTTAGAGGGCGCCGTCCTTCTTTCTTTTTTCACTTTTAAGTCCGCCTTAGTGTTAAATTTTAAATTTAGTACATCTGGAAAGAGTACATATCAGACTAAAACCCCAGTCAGGTTATTACTACTGTGCCCCTATTGAGATTACCTCCCTCACCTGCAGTGAGGGAAAAACAAAAATTTTAAGCAGTTACTGGAATAGGAATAGTGGTGAAATATCCCAATTATGACACTTGTTCCAGTGACAACAATCTGATGATTCTGTTACTTTGGAGAGATCTCTTCTCACATCATGTTGTGCCTTGAGGCAGGAAGTAAAGGAAAATCTCCCCCAGTGGAAATCAGGAAGCAAAAAAATAAAAATAAAAATATTTTCCTTTAAACTATTCCTTACAATATCCAAAAACTAACAAAAAATGGCTTTAGCTATAACCTTTTAATTAACACAGCTATAATTTCATATTTGTACATGACTTGCATACTAAGGTAGAAAAGTGGATTTATAATATTAAAATTCAAAATGTAGGCACCTATTGTGAAATTACATGTTTTAACCATGTGAATATTAGTTGTAATGAAGGGTCTTGACCTCCTTATTTTAGCCTAACAGTTCCTTTATTTTTTGCAAGATGGAATTTCTAGATCTATACTGAAGTTGAAGGACCAGGACATTCTGTTTTTGTCTGGATCATCGCTGGACCTTTCTGGCATGGGTGGCCCTACTGATAACTATACCTTTGACTGATAGCAGCAGGAGCCAGGGAGGTTGATTAACTAAAGGCAAATATACTGCGCACTGCAAGTGCAGTTGCTCTAGATCTGAGGGAAAGCTCCAAAATGAGGGGAAGCTCTATCGCCCAATCATGTGCAAGCAACAATGCATTTTTTTTTTTAATTTTCCTTGCATGGAGTATTCTTTGCAAAGCGAAACATTATCTCATTTACTAAACCCTGGAGCAAGTGCACTTGCAGTGCACAGTATTTTTGCCTTAAGTAAATCAATCCCATTGGTTCCTGCTGCTGTTAATCAAATCCTACGACAAGGGAGACGGTGTCTATATACGCAGGCAGCAAAGCTCGGAAGCGAGCTCACACCAGTGCCCCCAAAGAAAGCAGCTTTCTATGGAGCACTCACCAAAGAGGAGGAGCATGGCTGCTCAGTGCAAAGCCAGTGCACAGAGCAGGTATGACATGTTTACTATTTTAATAAAAAAAAATGGAAGTTTTACAATCGATTTAACCTGTACAGCTTTAAGGGCGATTTGACAATGCAAGCCTCACCACTTCACCAACTTAGAGATATCTTTAGTGATATACTGTACCTAGGGCAAATGTGTTTTTCTTTTTCCTAACGTGTTAGTTTTAGTATATGCTCAATTTATCACACTGGAAACAATAAAATATAACATGCCGTGTGCAAAAGTTGGGGCACCCTGTCTGTCAGAACTTATTCATACCTAGGGCTGAAACAACTAATCGATTAATCGACAACTAATCGATTATGAAATTAATCGATTACTATTTTCATAATCGATTAATCGGCCAGCCGATTTGTTGGCCAGCATACAGAGTGCATTATTTGTTTACATATCAGGAAATACAGTGCAGCATACATACAGCTCTGTACACCATCCATGTCAGTAAGTGCCTGAGAGCTTGTGAATGTCTGAGGAGCAATGCCTCATGGGACATGTAGTCCTGGGCAGGAAGTGAGTGGTTCTAAAGGCAGGAGTTTTCTTTACCTTGCTATTGGGGCACTCTATACTGTACTTAACGCACAGCAAAAAGCAGTGTAGAAACAGATCAAAAGCAAACTGCATAGGTGTGTACCGAGCCTTATGCTGGCCACACGGATCAATTTTCAGACGAGAATATTCAAATGAAAAATCTTTGTACATTTGCTGAATGAAAGAATGTTGTTTGAAATTTTCACTTGCTCTGTTTTAAAATGAATGTAATTTCTGAACGAAAACCACATACACTGTCAGAAAATTTCTTTGACCAAGCAGTTTTCTATTATTTCTAAATTTTCCTGTCACTGTGGTTGAAAACGAACGTCGATTTGACCCCACTAATGATTCAAAAGTCGAATTAACATTTTTAAAATTAAATTTTTTTTTTTTGAAGGAAGACACTGTTTTTGTACGGCCAGCATATAAAATATTACAGTTCTGTTTGAAAATCTGCAAAACAGTCTTTAACTTTTTTTTTTCTTCTGAGTCTGATGATATTTACCAGATTCAACCTCTAATAGTATATACAGTATATCTCTTCTGTCTGTTATTCTCAGAGTGGATTGGAGATTTTGCTCTCTAACCATATAGTTGGTTATTTATATTTACCACTGCATAGAGATATTTAAGAATACATTGCCTTTTTTTTAAACTTAACATATTAACTAAATTATACACCACACTTTTCTTTTTAAGGTTATTAACCGATTAATCTAAACAATAATCGGCCAACTAATCGATTATGAAAATAATCATTAGTTGCAGCCCTAGTCATATCTACTTTGCAGAAAACACAGCATCCAAACACTGCTTGCTCAAAAATATATGGAGCGCTTCTGAAAAAAAAAAAGCATGTTAACCCACAGATTTTAAGTAATTGATTGTTTCTGATTAATATAAAGATAAGCTAGTCTATCCATGCTTGGAAGCTCTGTCCTGGGTACATGCCAGCATTATGAATAACAAACCAGGTTCAGCTAACACTCACGGCCTCTGACACCAAGATCACTGCACCTCAGCCTCAGTAAGACTGGCATTTCCAATAGAGAGACAAACATGGTAACGAATATGGTCTTTATTTTTGTTTAAAATAGTAATAGCATTGGGTTGACTTAGAAATGCTTTTGAATGTCACACAGTTATTACACTATTCTATACTTGGCACAAGGCAGATCAATGAAAGATTGCAGATATTTCAATGAGACACAGCCCACCCCTCTTAGTCTCACACACACACTTATAATATATAACACACACACAGTGAGGGGAAAAAAGTATTTAACCCCCTGCTGATTTTGTAGGTTTGCCCACCGACAAAGAAATGATCAGTCTATAATTTTAATGGTAGGTTTATTTTAACAATGAGAGACAGAATAGCAACAAAAATATCCAGAAAAACACATTTCAAAAAAGTTATAAATTGATTTGCATTTTAATGAGTGAAGTAAGTATTTGACCCCTTCGCAAAACATGACTTCGTACTTGGTGGCAAAACCCTTGTTGGCAATCACAGAGGTCAGACGTTTCTTGTAGTTGGCCACCAGGTTTGCACACATCTCGGGGGATTTTGTCCCATTCCTCTTTGCAGATGCTCTCCAAGTCATTTCGAGGCTGACGTTTGGTAACTCAAACCTTCAGCTCCCTCCACATATTTTCTATGGGACTAAGGTCTGGAGACTGGCTAGGCCACTCCAGGACCTTAATGTGCTGCTTCTTGAGCCAATACTTTGTAGACTTGGCCGTGTGTTACGGGGCATTGTCATGCTGGAATACCCATCCACAACCCATTTTCAATGCCGTGGCTGGGGGAAGGAGGTTCTCACCCAAGATTTGATAGTACATGGCCCTGTCCATCGTCCCTTTGACGCGGTGAAGTTGTCCTGTCCCCTTAGCAGAAAAACACCCCCAAAGCATAATGTTTCCAAGTCCATGTTTGATGGTGGGGATGGTGTTCTTGGGGGTCATAGGCAGCATTCCTCCTCCTCCAAACACGGGAAGTTCAGTTGATGCCAAAGAGTTCAATTTTGGTCTCATCTGACAACAACACTTTCACTCAGTTCTCCTCTGAATCATTCAAATGTTCATTAGCAAACTTCAGACGGGTCTGTACATGTGCTTTCTTGAACTGGGGGACCTTGCCGGTGCTGCAGGTTTTCTGTCCTTTAGACCAATTTTTTTCTTGGTGACTATGGTCCCAGCTGCCTTGAGATCATTGACAAGATTCTCCCTTTTAGCTCTGGGCTGATTCCTCACCATTCCCATGATCATTGAAACTCCACGAGGTGAGATCTTGCATGGAGCCCAACTGAGGGAGAGTGACAGTTATTTTGCGTTTCTTCCATTTGTGAATAATTGCACTGTTGTCACCCTCTCACCAAGCTGCTTGGCAATGGTCTTGTAGCCCATTCCAGCCATGTGTTGATCTACAATATTGTTCCTGACATCCTGGGACAGCTCTTTGGTCTTGGGCATGGTGGAGAGATTGGAATCTGATTGCTTCCTTCTGTGGATAGGTGTCTTTTATACAGGTAACAAGCTGAGAGCACTCCCTTTAACCACTTGCCGACCAGCCGCCGTCATTATACGGCGGCAGGCCAGCTCGTTCCTGCGAATCACCGTAACTGTACGGAGGTACCTTTAACAGCTACAGCGGACGTGTGCGATGTCCGCCGGCCACCCGCGATTTCTCCACAGAGAGCCAGAAAGGGGATCTGTCGATGTAAATAAACAGATCCCCGTTCTAACAGGGGAGTTTAGAGTGATCGACTGTTCCTAGTGATTAGGAACAGCGATCTCTCTGTACTCCCAGTCAGCCCCTCCCCCCACAGCTGGAAACACCTCCCAGGGGACACATTTAACCCCTTGATCATCACCTAGTGTTAACCCCTTTCCCTGCCAGTGACATTTATACAGTAATCAGTGCATTTTTATAGCACTGATCGCTGTATAAATGTCAATGGTCCAAAAAAAGTGTCAAAAGTGTCCCATCAGTCCGCCGCAATGTCGCAGTCCTGCTAAAAAACGCAGATCACCGGCATTACTAATAAAAAAAAAAATTATAATAAAAATGCCATAAATCTATCCCCTATTTTGTAGACGCCATAACTTTTGCACAAACCAATCAATATACGCTTACTGCGATTGATTTTTTTTACCAAAAATATGTAGAAGACTACATATTGGCCTAAACTAATAAGGAAGAAATTGTTTTTTTTACATTTTTTTTGGATATTTATTATAGCAAAAAGTATAAAATATTGCTTTTTTTTTCAAAATTGTAGGTCTTTTTTTGTTTATACTGCAAAAACTAAAAACCGCAAGGGTGACCAAATACCAAAAGAAAGCTCTACTTGTGGGGGAAAAAACAACGTCAATTTTGTTTGGGTACAGCGTCACATGACCACGCAAGTTAAAGCGACGCAATGCCATATCACAAAAAATGGCTTGATCATTAACGGAGGAAATTTTCCAGTCCTTAAAGTGGTTGTAAACCCTTACAGACCACTTTTCGCTACAGGTAAGCCTATAAAAAGGCTTGCCTGTAGCTACCCAGGATATCTCCTAAACCTGCACGATTTAGGAGATATCCCCTGTATTTGCATGTGCTGACGTCATCGGCACGTGCACACTGACACAAACTGAAGCAATGGCACGTATGTGTCGTTGCTTCAGTGAGTGTGCCCTTACCGCGCGCATGTGCGGAAGTCACATCATCGTGGCTCTGGCCAATCACAGCACCGAAGCCGCGATACCCGGAAGTAACCCCCGGGAGTGATGTTGCCGGCCGATGCTGTGTAGGGCACTGCAGCAAGGGCTTCGATCTCAGGTGAGTATTACATAATAAGCTATAGTATGCTATACATACTAGCTCATTATGCCTTTGTCTTGCAGGTGTTCGTTTTTTTCTCAAAGTGGGTTTAAAACCACTTTAAGTGTTTAAGAGAGTGCTCCTAATCTCAGCTCATTACCTGTATAGAAGACACCTGGGAGCCAGAAATGTTGCTGATTGATAGGGGATCAAAAACTTATTTCACTCATTAAAATGCAAATCAGTTTACAACTTTTTTGAAATTTGTGTTATTTTGTCTCTCGCTGTTAAAATAAACCTACCAATAAAATTATAGACTGATTATTTTTTGGCAGTGGGCAAACCTACAAAATCAGCAGGGGAGTAAATACTTTTTCCCTCACTATATATATACACACACACACACACACACACACACACACACAGTGGATATAAGAAGTCTACACACCCCTGTTAAAATGACAGGTTTCTGTGATATAAAAAAAATGAGACAAAGACAAATCGTTTAGAACCTTTTCCACCTTTAATGTGACCTATAAACTGTATAACTCAGTTGAAAAACAACGTGAAATCTTTTTTTTTTTTGGGGGGGGGGGGGGGAGTAAAAATAAAATAATGTGTTTGCATAAGTGTGCACACCCTTTTATAACTGGGGATGTAGCTGTGTTCAGAATTAAGCAATCACATTCAAACTCAGTACACACCTGCCATCATTTAAGGTGCCTATGATTAACCTCAAATAAAGTTCAGCTGTTCTAGTAGGTCTTCTTTGTCATTTTCTTGGTCGCATCCTATCGCAAAAGCCAAGGTCCGCAGAGATCTTCCAAAGCATCAGAGGGATCTCCTTGTTAAAAGGTATCAGTCAGGAGAAGGCAACAAAATAATTTCCAAGGCATTAGCTATACCATGGAACACAGTGAAGACAGTCATCATCAAGTTGAGAAAATATGGCACAAAAGTGACATTACCAAGAACTGGACGTCCATCCAAATTTAATGAAAAGACGAGAAGAAAACTGGTCAAGGAGGCAGCCAAGAAGCTGCAGGAATATCTGGCAAGTACTGGCGGTACTGTATGTTACATGTGACAATAATTTCCAGTATTCTTCATATGTCTGGGCTATCGGGTAAAGTAGCAAGACAGAAGCCTTTTCTTTTGAAAAAAAACATCCAAGCCCGGATAAATTTAGCAAAAACACATCTGAAGTCTCCCAAAAGCATGTGAGAAAATGTGTTATGGTCTGATGAAACCAAGGTTGAACTTTTTTGCCATAATTCCAAAAGATATTTTTGTGCAACAAACAACACATCACCAAAAGAACACTATACCCACAGTGAAGCATGATGGCGGTAGCATCATTCTTTGGGGCTGTTTTTCTTCAGCTGGAACAGGGGCCTTAGACAAGGTAGAGGGAATTATGAACAGTTCCAAATACCAGTCAATATTGGCACAAACCACTCAGGCTTCTGCTAGAAAGCTGAACATGAAGGAGGAACTTCCTCTTTCAGCATGACAATGACCCAAGCATACATCCAAATCAACAAAGGAACGGATTCAGCAGAAGAAGACTAAAGTTTTGAAAATGGCCAGCCAGAGCCCAGACCTGAATCTGATTAAAAATCTGTGGGAAATATATATATATATATATATATATATATATATATGTATACACACATACACAGTGGGGGCGGAAAGTATTCAGACCCCCTTAAATTTTTCACTCTTTGTTATATTGCAGCCATTTGCTAAAATCATTTAAGTTCATTTTTTTTCCTCATTAATGTACACACAGCGCCCCATATTGACAGAAAAACACAGAATTGTTGACATTTTTGCAGATTTATTCAAAAAGAAAAACTGAAATATCATATGGTCCTAAGTATTCAGACCCTTTGCTGTGACACTCATATTTTAACTCAGGTGCTGTCCATTTCTTCTGATCATCCTTGAGATGGTTCTACACCTTCATTTGAGTCCAGCTGTGTTTGATTATACTGACTGGACTTGATTAGGAAAGCCACACACCTGTCTATATAAGACCTTACAGCTCACAGTGCATGTCAGAGCAAATGAGAATCATGAGGTCAAAGGAACTGCCTGAAAAGCTCAGAGACAGAATTGTGGCAAGGCACAGATCTGACCAAGGTTACAAAAATATTTCTGCTGCACTTAAGGTTCCTAAGAGTGGCCTCCATAATCCTTAAATGGAAGACATTTGGGACGATCAGAACCCTTCCTAGAGCTGGCCGTCTGGCCAAACTGAGCTATCGGGGGGAGAAGAGCCTTGGTGAGAGAGGTAACGAAGATCCCAAAGATCACTGTGGCTGAACTCCGAGATGCAGTCAGGAGATGGGAGAAAGTCAACCATCACTGCAGCCCTCCACCAGTCAGGGCTTTATGGCAAAGTGGCCCAACGGAAGCCTCTCCTCAGTGCAAGACACATGAAAGCCCACATGGAGTTTGCTAAAAAAAACCTGAAGGACTCCAAGATGGTGAGAAATAAGATTCTTTGGTCTGATGAGACCAAGATAGAACTTTTTGGCCTTAATTTTAAGCAGTATGTGGAGAAAACCAGGCACTGCTCATCACCTGTCCAATACAGTCCCAACAGTGAAGCATGGTGGTGGCAGCATCATGCTATGGGGGGTGTTTTTCAGCTGCAGGGACAGGACGACTGGTTGCAATCGAGGGAAAGATGAATGCAGCCAAGTACAGGGATATCCTGGATGAAAACCTTCTCCAGAGTGCTCAGGACCTCAGACTGGGCCGAAGGTTTACCTTCCAACAAGACAATGACCCTAAGCACACAGCTAAAATAACAAAGGAGTGGCTTCACAACAACTGCATGACTGTTCTTGAATGGCCCAGCCAGAGCCCTGACTTAAACCCAATTGAGTATTTCTGGAGAGACCTAAAAATGGCTGTCCACCAACGTTTACCATCCAACCTGACAGAACTGGAGAGGATCTGAAAAACTTGTTGCATCTTTCCCAAAAAGACTCATGGCTGTATTAGATCAAAAGGGTGCTTCTACTAAATACTGAGCAAAGGGTCTGAATACTTAGGATCATGTGATATTTCAGTTTTTCTTTTTTTAATAAATCTGCAAAAATGTCAACAATTCTGTGTTTTTCTGTCAATATGGGGTGCTGCCTGTAAATTAATGAGGAAAAAAAATGAACTTAAATGATTTTAGCAAATGGCTGCAATATAACAATGAGTGAAAAATTTAAGGGGGTCTGAATACTTTCCGTCCCCACTGTATATATACATACACACACATATACACACAGATATATTTTTTATAACAAAACAATGCCAAGAAACCCACAAATCACCATTAATGATGGTGTTACAACAAAGATGAAAAGCAACAAAGCCATTTTTGCTACACTGATCTTCAGCTATGACTTAAAGTCATAGGCCTATTTACATAAAGCCTCTCATAACATGGCCTTCCCTACGTTTTACTTCAGAAATGGTTAAAGCCACATTACAAGAACTGTGAAGCATAATATTCCAACCACTGGTATATTAGTTAGGTCTAGCAGAACCACAACAAAAGGTTCAAAAGGCGGCATCCTATGAGGCACAGCCACGTATTAATTTGGAAGCCAACAATGGAAAAAAAATTACTAGCACAATAGGAGATGGGAATCCCTGACACAGGAAAAAAAACCTCTGCCACCCTCTGCAGATGTGGATTGGCTCCACAGATGACGGTCCTACAGTGGCCTAAGAGAAGACGAGACCTGTGGGGTAGGGCCCAAAGCAGCATGTCAGGGAGAAATTATCGTAGTTCTCTTCTTTTGAAGGACTCTGCTTTTAACTCAGGAAATTAGAAACAGGAGTGCCAGAGGGCATACATATCCAAGGCTATACACTGGAACACACACGCTTTCAATTACAGAACATGAAAGGAACTTATGATGAACGAAAGAAATCAAATCCAGTCTTATTTCTGCGAGCCATATGCTGAAGACTTCGGAAATCTGACATCAGCTTCAAGCTGTTTCTTAGTTACTCCTGAGTCAGGTTATGCTAGCAGAAGTTGGCCCTGGAATCTTCTGTATAGTTTTAAGCTTTGATGGAGATCTTAGATACTACAGGAGGATATTTGCTTAGTCAGCAACTTTGCAGTAAAGATGTTGAGTTAAAGCAATGTGGAAAAGAACACTTACTGGTAACAGCAGTCATAGAAAAAGGACTGTATCAGGTAACACAGCTCATCCAAGTTACTCGAGGAAGGAAAGAATTAAGCAGCAAAGCATCAAAGGGTAGAAAAAAGAAATGAAGTATGCACATTCCAACAATGTGCAATAAAAAACCCCCCCGATACCTAAAACCCAGTGGTTCTCATCCCCTGTCCTGAGGACCCACTAACAGGCCAGATCTTAAGTATTACCTTGGGGAGATGCAGACTAGAATACTAGTGTTGTATTTCAGTTATATTGCAAACCTAGCCTGTTAATGGGTCCTGTGGACAGGAGTTGAGAACCACTGCTATAACCATGTATTACACACCCCTGATTTGCACTTCTTGATGCAAGACAGTTGTGGCCTTCCCTGATGTGTGGTTTTATGTCCTTCACAATTGTTCTTGAACGTTGTTGGAGACAGGTACACAGTAATCATCCACAGAGATGAATGAGGCCATCTTTTAAAACTGTAGGTGACCCTGTTTATATCTAAAGGTTATCATGCAACCCCAGACAGCAGGAAGCGCAGCATGGGGCACACCACAGTGAAGGCCATGGTTGTCAATTCAAGGTCAGAGAACCTCAAAGATGTGCAATGCATATTGTATTAATGCTCATATGGCTGTCGGAACATATTTCTGCCTTTAAATGTACAGTTTTACTTTTAAAAAAATCTGTCCATGCAAGGGGTTGTGTCAACAGGAAAATACAGCATGCTCTTGGGTACATTCAGCTTTCATTTTAGATCCGTTTCAGACAGTTGACCTTATTAACATGCATCAACCTGCTCCAAGCTGCTTTTACATTCCCTTTTACTGATACCAACAGAAGACACAAGACACAATCCAGAAATGTTAATGACACAACATACAATAAAAGTCTGCATATTCTTCATAGCTGTGAGGGAACATGAAATAGCTAAACCTTTCGATATAAAATATGTTATGGCTCAGCAAAAGGAAATTTAACCAGGTTCCTGTACATACCTTCAGAGACTTCAGTTTTTATACAACCAATAAGTAGTGACCACAGAGGATTTACTTTGCTCCAAGATAAAAAATGTACAGGTAAGTCACTATTCCTTAAAGGGATTCTAAAGGCAGAAGAATTTTTACCTTGATGCATCAAGGTAAAAAAAAAACCTTCTGCATGCAGCTCTTCCCCAGGCTCCCTAAATACTTGCCCGAGCATGTTCTTGATCCAGCGATGTGCACGAGAGCAGCAGCTCTCTCTCACAGGACAGAGCGACTTCTGCTGCCAGCAATCTAAGCCAGTGAGAGAGAGCGGGGGGCGGGGCCAAGCCATGTTCTGTGTGACAATGGACAGAGTCGGCTTAGGAGCAAGCATGCACGAGTGTCCCCATAGCAAATAGGTTGCTATGGGGGCATTCAGAAGGGGAAGGAGCCCAAAGCACCCGTGGAGGAACCCAAGAAGAGGAGGATCAGGGCTGCTCTGTGCAAGGCAATTGCACAGAGCAGGTAAGTATGAAATATTTATTTTAAGTTTAGTTTTTTATTTTAAAGAAAAAATAGGATTATTTTTGTCATACTTACCTGTAAAATCCTTTTCTTTGAGTACATCATGGGACACAGAGTCAGGCTAATATTCATTACCTGCTGGGACATCCCAGAGCAATAGCCTTGAGGGGAGGGAGACACCCTGCCAAACAATAGCCATCAGAACTTATATGGCAGCCCACTGTACACTGCGGCCGTAAGCCGAATCCTTGGTTACTTGAACATCCACTTGATAAAATTTTGTGAACGTATGTGCTGAAGACCAGGTAGCAGCCTTACAAATCTGAGCCACAGATACCTGATGGCGAAAAGCCCAGGAGGTTCCTACACCCCTGGTAGAATGAGCTCTCACCCTACAGGGAGGAGCTTTAGGTTTCAGACCGTAGGCCTGAATGATCAATTGATGGATCCAATTGGCAACGAAAGCCTTGGAAGCCTACCCCTTCCTGGGTCCTTTTGGTAAAGCAAAAAAAAAAAAAGTCTGATCCTCGAATCTCCGCAGATCTAGATAAATAAACCTTGACTGCCCGGACAATGTCCAAATAATGCAATCATCTGTCTTCTGCTGAACGAGGCTGAGAGAAAAAAGAAGGCAAAATAATGTTATGATTTAAATGAAAGGCTGACACCACTTTCGTGGTGAAAGATCAAGTATGGTTCTCTGCACAAAAGGGCCGCCAACTCTGACACCCTTCTAGCCGAGGTGATGACCATCAGGAAGGCTAGCTTGTGTGACAGCAAGTCTAATGGAATTTCCTTAATAGGTTCAAATGGTTGCTTCTGTAACACAGACAGCACCAAATTCAAGTCCCAAGGACACATAGGTGACCTAATGGGGGAAAACAAGCGAGTTGCCCCCTGCATAAAGATTTGGATCAGTGAATGGGAGGCTAAAGGCCTTTGGAATAATACTGACAGGGCCGAAATCTGACCTCCAATTGTACTCAAAGCCAATCTGATTTCCACAGCTGACTGTAGAAAAGAGAGAATTCTTCCAAACACGTATTTGAGCTTTTCCCATTCCTGCTCCAGACTAGTAGGCTCTGAGGAAGGGTATCTGCCAGTGATGGGAGTAAGTCACATATGCGCAAGTCACAAGCAAGTCTCAAGTCTTAACCTTCAAGTCACAAGCAAGTCCCAAGTTACTGTGGCGAAAAGCAAGCAAGTCAAGTCGAGTCCCTGCTAGAAGTCAAGCAAGTCAAGTCAAGTCATTTATTTTGGTCAAGTCACAAATTAAGTCAAAATACTGATCTACTCCGAAGCCGGGACTCGGGGAGAGCTTTTTTTTTTTGGGGGGGGGGGGGGGGGGGGCGGGTTTTGCCTAGGCCAAGACACAGCACTGGTGGTGCCAAGTCATTGCAAGTCAAATAGCCCAAGTCAAAGTCAAGTCTCAAGTCATTAGTGACAAGTCAAAGTCAAGTCATTTATTTAATTTTGTCAAGCAAGTCGCAAGTCCTCAAACAAGTGACTCGAGTCTGACTCGAGTCAACTCATGTGACTCGAGTCCCCCACCTCTGGTATCTGCCATGCTTCTTGCCACCCTGTGGGATGGAGGCAATCATGCGAGCAATCCTGTGCTCTAACCCGGCTAGGGCCGAGGACAGTTCTTCCTTGGTGATAAAGGGTGAAGCAGCAGCGTTGACTGTAGGCACAATACCAGATAGGCGCAGTGGCTCACCGGAAGCCTCTGGTCATACAACACTTGGGATACGACTAGGTTCATCAGGAACTACTGACGACATAGGTGTGCTCTTCCCTGTAGTGGTAATCCCACTCCTCTTTTTTGAAGACATTTACTAGCCACAAAAAGAGAGTACTTGGGTGTAGTATAAAAACACCTCAGAAGGAAGACCCTTTAACAGGACTCACCAAGCCCCTATTTAACAATCCTGCTAAGCACCTTTAGCCTGCCAAGCAACACTTGGTGACTCGCCTGACCCGGGTAATTGAAAATGAACTGCTGCAAGTGTCTGTTCAAAGCCTGCTCTGTGTCCCACAGCTGCCTTCTGGAAGCACCACACGTTCGGCCTACACAGCTTAAATAAGCTGGTTGTGCACCGGAACATTCTGTACGTGCATACGCACGTGTGCGGTCCCGGCGAACGAGCGTGGCTGTATTCGCGTATGGCGCAAATCTTTGTGCGCCCAGATAAAGGCTACTGCGCATGTGTGGCGAAGCAGCGTGCGCCATGGCCACCAAACAACTGCTAAGTCCAGTGGCGCTTTAGCAAATGAACATGCACCATGGCCACCAAACAACTGCTGAGCACAGCGGCCCTCTTGCGAACGCATGTGCTTCATGGTGAACCAACGCGAAATGGCGCACCGTCATGTGCCATCACACAGGTAGAAAACACCCAGGACTGAGATTTGACCCTTGATGGAACTCAAGGCCAAATGTTGATCCAGACTTGAGAAAAGATAGGATTTGTTACATGGAGTACATTCTAGAATGGAATTTTCTTACCTCGCACCCTGAGTAATAAAATATCCAGATGTGATGGTGGACTTAATCAGGGGCTTAAACTGAATCAGGCAGACCCCTATCCTTTAGGATCCAGGCTTCAACAGCCAGAGGCTTATTTAAACCCAAAAGTATAAATATGAAACACATTCCAGCTTACCGGTCCTTAGATGACCTAGCAGTCAAGAGGTCAAACATGGAAGGGATAATCAAATTGCTTGTAGTTCTGGAATGTCAATCGGGAGAAGAGCATCCTCTGTTGACTAAATCTCTTGCACCAAGAGTGTCCAGAACTGACAGACAGGCATCTGTGGACCGCCGCCCCACCAGGTCAGGGCAAGCCCCAGTTCTGGGGCTTAGGTCCAATGCGATTTTCCAGAGACTTAGGCTTCTTGTGCAGCTAAATTGCAGTCTGGAGTGAAAATGGGCATATGAAACTGCTTCAAAAGAGATTCGCTTTAAGGTCAAAAACCTCATGCAAAATCAGAGTTTGTTGCTAACTGGACTGTAGCATTCGAACATGGGAGTGGACAGTTTGCAGATTTACCAATGAAAGGGAAAAATATCCAGGAGAAGATACTACAAGTGATTAGACAGTTCCAGCACCAACTTCAGGAGGTTCAGGATACACCAAAACCTCTGCAAAGTTTAAACAGTGTGTTGGACAGCAACTGACAGAGTCTGTGCCAATTCTTCCTTCAGTAGATGTTCATTCAGATATCCCATTCCATGTGAATGCTCTGAGAGCAAAGCAGAGCAAGTATAGGGGCTAGCACCTTGCACCTTGGTGAAGGTCTGAAGTGAAGTGGATAGCCCAAAATGAAGGGCAATAAACTGGAATTGTTGGGTGCCCAATGCAAAATGAAAGATGGGGACATGCATGTAGGCAGCCTTGATGTCCACAGAGACTAGGACGTCTTCCAGAAGGAGGGAAGCAATGATTGACCTTATAAATTCCATACAGAATTTTTAAACCTGATGAAAGCTGTTGAGAATCGTTAGACATAGTATGGTGCGAATGACCCTTTGCACTTTGGGAAATGTTAAGGACCTTCAGTAGAAACCCTGGAATCTTTCCCCTTCTGTTAAACGGCTATGACCCTTTGACAGAGGAGCAGGAACAGAATAATATGAAAGTTTGTTAACGTGGGGGGATGATGGCAGGAATTACATTAAGCAGGGTGTAAGCAAAGATTGAAATTCTTGCTTGAAGCCCCAGGATGGAAAAGGCCAACAAATGTCAGCTGATACATACAGTATAAAACAGTATCATTACACGTATAGCAGTATAGATGCACACAGCAATATACACAGGCATAGAAAGTGACCGTACGCGTTTCGCAAGACCATGCTCGCTTCATGGGGGGGGGGGGGGGGGTGGATGCATGTGTATTACATCTGTAAAGAAGTATGAAAAACCAAATAGGTATCTGCACAATGATGGTATTCTTAAAAATGGTCAAGGGGGTCTGAGGCACAAGGCCCCATACTTACCAACGGCTGGGTCAGACTACCAGATGCTGAATACCCAGAGGCGGCAGCAATAAGCATGTAATGATGGATCCATCAGCCCTTTCAGCTGCTCTGTTCAATACTAAGGGACTACTTCTCCCATAGGCTGACTCAGGTTCCTGGTTCTGCTCCCTGCTGGTGGCGTTGGTCATCGTCCAGCTCAGGAACTGCGATGTGCACAAGGGAGGTTCTCATACCTCCTGCTGTCCCCCCCTGCCCAATCCGGGTGTATGGAGCCAACTACACATCAGCGCCATGCATACCACGTCCAGCAGGTGACGTTTGCGACCTCAGCGTCAGCTCGGTGTTGCGTGCTATGCCAGCATGAGTGACTAGGGGTGATTGCGCCAGCGCGCCCCTGATGGCGACCATACCACACAATCGCGTGCCTTGGGGCGGAGGTTGCTGGGCCCTTCTGGGGTATAAATTGGTGGTCAGTCATGGCTGGGATTTCTTTGCTACTTCCATCCCATTTCACACGTGGTGGCTTCACTTGCTACAAGTGACTTCACATTCCTTCATTGATTGATGGCAATCAGGCATTTTTCTTTCCCCACTTTGGAGCACACACTGCTAGCGTGCTGTGCAATATACATCCTCTCACATTTTAAGTTTATACATAGAGTCCATTTATTCAGATTATTACACACCTTTTTCACTTTTCTTACTGTCCCCAAGTTCTCTAGTCCATTACAGCATTAAGCCAGATTGGTTCATATGCATACATCCTTATGAACCTTATGAAAAATACATACATGCTTACTCTGCTGTATAGCATTAATTGATCTATATACAATCTCATGTCTGCTGACCTTTACTATGGACATTGGAACATCTTTTGTGGGTCACACACTTCCTTCATCATTAATGATATTCCTTTCACTTCTCTTTCATTGTCCCCCAGATTCCAAGTCCATATTAACACTGAACCAGTTTGATTCATGTATACATACATTTATATTGTATTGTATATTGCTTTACAGGTGTATGACAACATAGCAAAAGAGAAAAGGGGGGATCTGACAGAAGGTAGGTTCAATGGGTGTGCCACATCCCAAGTACATGAAAAAAAAGCAATGGTTCCCCTAGGGCGGGATTTTTAAAGGCACTACCATGCAATTGGTACAAAGTAAATAAAGGGTATAATTTTATTACATAACAGAAAAAAATATATACAAATCTAAGCAGAAGAATACAATGTACAAATAAAGTTGAATACATATAAATATGGATACAAATTGAAATATAATGGAAAAAAGACTGTCACTGGAAGTGGGTTAGTCTCACTGAACCGACGCATTTCCGAGAATCCTTCATCAGGGTTCATAAAGTGAGAATTAACATTTCCAATATACTGACAATACATAGGTATCCATGGCATTAAAAACAAGCTTCACGGATGTCTTCCCGGCAGGCGCCCACATGCAAATTAATTCAAAAAGGATTTTTTCTAGGCTGTATCAAAGAGGGTTTTTACCACGGGAAGAGTACCCCCGGTTGCGCTGAAAGTCACCGCACCCTGGAAACAGGTGCGGTGTCTGTGTGCAGACTGGGGTCCAGAAGACTCAGGACCTATTATATATACTCAAAAGAGTATATCCTTAGATGGTCAAGTAAGAGGGCTAATGGAAGTCTAGGTTTTACACAAAAGTATTTGGGCAGCCCGTTGGACAAGTACAAACTAGACATCCAGGTCCAGGTCCAGACCATTTCCTTCCATGGGGCGACAACACTCTAGCACTACTACTGAAATTATGGCAGTACTGTCACCCCTGCATCCTGTCTTCCTACTAGAACTGCAGTGCAAGACAATGACACAATGGGGGAAATTTACTAAAACTAGTGCACCTGTGTGTAGTACTAACTTC
Source organism: Aquarana catesbeiana (assembly GCF_042186555.1). NCBI lineage: Eukaryota > Metazoa > Chordata > Amphibia > Anura > Ranidae > Aquarana > Aquarana catesbeiana. The sequence goes on along the minus strand of NC_133327.1, from coordinate 610,984,782 downwards.
AACTTCTTCAATTAAGCTTTGTCAAAAGAAAAACTAGAAGCTGATTGGTTACTTTGCACAGCTGCACCAGATTCTTTGTGCTCCAGTTTTTGTAAATCTCCCCCAATGTCACAGTGGGCTGTTCTTTTGTATGTAATGAGTGTAGATTGATTGGAAGCTCTAACAAGCAGGGCCATCTGATTTCTCCTGTATTGAATTGTATTGTAACTGTACGGTCTGCCCTCATGTTGTAAAGTGCTGCACTGTCAGCGCTATATAAATGTTGTATAATAATAATAATAATAATAATATTAGATTGACAAGCCTCAAGCATGTCTAACATATGGCCACGCCTAGCTCAAACGTATGTCTTTTAGCCTGACAGCGCCTGTGGAAGGATCTATTCTCACTAAAAAACACCCCTTTCAATCAGTATTCAGAAAGGGATCATAGGAGATACAGTTTGTGCTTTGGCTTGTATGGCTGTTAGAAATGATCTGCACATGTTGCATCCCTTAGGAAGTTCAGCATTGGGAAAGCACATCGATAGTGAGGGTCACCAATTTCTTAGTTAAACAGATTTAAACATTCCACAGCTCTGATTAATTTAAGGATTACAATTTTAAGAGGTTTAATTATCAATATATGATTTCACACAGTTTTTAGTTGTACTTATGTGAAATTATGTAAATTCCACCAAGCATGCAGTGCAATAATTATATCACAACATAAAAGAACTGTGATTGCTTTGTGAAGCAACAGTTAAATCTTTGAAATATTTCAAATAATAAACAAGCGTAACTTCAAAAGTCAGGGCTCCATTTTTAGGTTTAAGAATTTCTGAAGTGTTACGAAGGCTGATGTGACCCTCATAAAAATAAATGATTCCAGTAAAGATTTGAGAATTGTACCGGAGAGGTTGGGCATATACTGTAACAATATTTGTGTTTCGTTGAAACAACATTATCATTTATGAGCACCGGAGACAGACCGTCCCATTACCAGCTTTATTCATTCAATGTTTATGCTTGGTCTGCTAGGCTTCACAAAATACACATATACCATTTGTTGCAGGGCTCAAGGCACAATAATATAGAATCAATCCAGTTGTTACACAATACAATACCACAACATCATATAATACAGTGTTATATAGCACCAAGCTGAATTTAAAGACAGATCAACTTTTTCACATGTCCTATTTATACTAACAACAGTGTGTCCAGTTATTGAATGGCGTGGAAATCAAAAGTTCCAGTGGTACAGAAAACTGTCTAAAAAGATAACAGGGCTGTAAAATAGTATGGAGTATGTATCAGAACAGAGCACTCACTGAATTTATCGTCTGGCGTGTGTAACACTGCACAGTGTACATAATGGGGCACTATGGAGTGTGTAATGTACTATGTAGCATACATAAAGGGGCAGCATGAAGGTTTAGTGTACTGGAGTATGTCACATACAACACAATAGCTGGAGAGAATTGGTTTAAAGTACAATCCATATAGCAGAGTGTATGTATCATACACAGCACAGTGTACTGAGGTTGCCCACAAAATGTCCTGTACAGCGCAGTGTACCAAGTCAGTGAAAAGGTTTACAGTTTTGCTAATATCATAACAAACAGTGCTATCAGCATCATAGCATCACCTAACTAGTGTGTGATTTACTTGCAAAATACTTGATGGAAGTGATTAAAGTGAAATGATTAAAGACATTCCCTGTGCCATGCTCAAGCTATCCAAGGATTTAACAAAGTGCTCCACTACACAGTGCTTTATATCATGCCCCACATGGATTTGAACTCACCATATTTGTTTGACCAACTATCTCTTGAATGGTCAAAAGGCTCTTCTGGGGCAGTCCCCTAGTAGACCTATGCTGCTTGTCTGCTTTACCCGACCATAGTACTCAAAAGGAAGGATGACAGGGAAAGAGGCTCATAGCGTAAAACCATTATGGAGCTTCCTGAAGACAACCAATCAGGTTGAAAGGCGTAGGAGCTTTGGTCACATGATGCAACTTCCGCTGCCATGAATTCTGGGCAGTGAATCACAATCGACTTCCGGTAACGAAGCAGCGGGTGGCCATCGTCCCCACACACACACAGAATGCTGTATATGTAGCATGTGAGTGCAATTCTGTATACCTCAGTACTTTAATAAATTTACCATACCGGTTTTACGCAATCAGCCTCTTTCTCTGTTACCTTTCCTTTTGAGTACTATGGTCGAGTAAAGCGGACAAGCAATTGGTGAAAAGCAAGCGGCAAAGATTTTCTAGGGGACTGCCCCACAAGTGCCTTTTGACCATACTAGAGATAAATTGTCAAACAAATATGTTATGTCCATAAGGAGCACAAGCACTTTATTATATCACGAGAGGTTCATAGAAGCACTGTCACTTAAATTTAAGTTGAAGTTTGAATATTGGGACTCATTCATCTAGTCAAAACAAATAGATTTTTCTTTTGTATTGCATACTGATAGATTTGTGTAATGCGCAATCCATTTGAAGAGTTTTAAGTTGTTTATGTCCTATTTGCCACATATAAGACTGCAGCATATACATATTTTTTTGCACTAGTACATGTTTATTTGAATAGCACATCCAAGGTGCAGAGCAACTTTATTACTTTCTTATCTAAGGATTAGCAACAAGTGAATGTTGCTGTGGGTGCCTCTTGGCTGGTCACCTAAGGAACAAAGCCCACTCTCCCTGCCCAGGATGGATCATACACACAACAGACTGCACATACCCTTCACCTGCTGCAATTTGATTAGACCTAAGTAGTCCACTGTCATTTCCCTGACCCACCCATGCTAGTCCCATTCACATTAGGCTTTGTCATGTGAGATGTGGTGGGTGTGGTTATCTTTCACGGCCATTTCCCTTAATGTAAGTAGTATGAGATTTGTTGTGATTTTTTTAATACACTTTTTTCCACCTACATCCTTTTTTTTGGTTTGTGCTTTCAGCCCCATTAAATTAGATATGCAATATCATAAAAAACAAACAAAAAAGTCTGGAGAAGTTTTTAAATAAGGTATTTAACTATAATGCATGAGCATGTGTGAATCCTCATCAACCGTGCAAAATCCTTGTCTTTGAGTACAGTACAAGACACAGGTCAGTCATAACAGATGGGTTATATGCTTCACTATATGGTTGACTATATCCTCCCTCAGTGCGGTCCACACCAGGCAGCCCGGATCCTCTGCACTTCCTGTTTTGGATTCAGCATCCTGCTCAGTCACTGACAGCTTCTGAACGCTAGAAAACCAGATAGCTGGCACCCCTCGAGGAGGACGTTCTGTACCACAGATATGCCTATGATTTCTACATTTGTGTAAGTGCATTACTTCTAATTCGTGCATTAAACCTACATTTTAATACTACACTTAGGTGCGCCTCCCTCCTTTCCTTAATAGGGAAGGAAGGCTCCTTACCCTTCAGAGAATAGCCACAATAAATGATCTGGCATATCCACCCAGTAAATGTGGATCGCAATTCAGAACCACCTTTTTTTGCACCCAACAAAAACCAAATGTGATTTCTGGATGGAGGCCATGACTGCAATTGCAAACACTCACAGACAGCAACACATCCAGACAATGGAGGGTTGCCCCCTTTGCGCTTAGTATAAGGACAAAGGGAGGGCAAATCGATATTTAAGTGGAAGCCTTATGTAGCACCATAAAAAGGTTCCCTACAGGACAGGGCAGCTTGGCCAGCTCTGAATGAAAACCTTCTTGCAGAGGTAATTGCCACAAGAAAGGTTACCTAAGATCTCCCAAAAGAATCTCCTTGATCAGTTCAAAAGGAAAGTCCCACGTCATGTGAACAACCACTTGAACAAAAGTTGGCAATCAACAAACCCATGGAATAACAGCGAGGGTGAAAGTACCTCTGCTCACCAATGGAAATTCATCTTCCAAGTACAATGACACCTTACGAGAAGTAGCCTTTCTTGCTCTAAGAAGCTTAGGAATTACAGTTTTCAAGATGCCCCTTTCCTTTAGGGCCTAGGCTTCAACAGCTATGCTGTTAAAGCCAATGACCATGAAGTAGGGTAGTAAATGGGACCTTGCCACAGAAGGTCTGGATGACCTGGAACAGCAACCAAGCCCTTCCTGGCTAGTTTGGGGCCACTTTCCACCTTAAATATGTGAAGCAGAAGTATTAACAGATGGGTGGATGCATAAATCAATATACAGTGCCTTGAAAAGTATTCATATCCCTTGAAATTGTCCACATTTTGTCATGTTACAACCAAAAACGTAAATGTATTTTATTGGAAATTCATGTGATAGACCAACACAAAGTGGCACATAATTGTGAAGTGGAAGGAAAATGATAACTGGTTTTCAAAATCTTTCACAAATAAATTTGAAAAGTGTGGCATGCATTTGTATTCAGCCTCCCTGAGTCAATACTTTGTAGAACCACCTTTCACTGCAATTACAACTGCAAGTCTTTTTGGGTATGTCTCTGCCAACTTTGCACATCTAGAGATTGACATTTTTGCCCATTCTTCTTTTCAAAATAGCTCAAGCTCTGTCAGATTGGACAGATTTTCCCATCAACTCTGACCAGCTTCCCTGTCCCTGCTGAAGAAAAGCATTCCCACAACATGATGCTGCCACTACCATGTTTTTACAATGGGGATGGTGTGTTCAGGGTGATGTAAAGTGTTAGTGTTCTGCCACTCATAGCGATTTCCTTTTAGGTCAAAAAGTTTCATTTTCATCTCATCTTATCAGAGCACCTTCTTCCACATCACACATCTTCACGCAAATGGGACTTCTTATGGCTTTCTTTCAATAATGGCTTTCTTCTTGCCACTCATAAAGGCCAGATTTGTGGAGTGCATGACTAATAGTTGTCCTGTGGACAGATTACACCTGAGCTGTGGATCTCTGCAGCTCCTTCAGAGTTACCATAGGCCTCTTGGCTGCTTCTCTGATGAATGCTCTCCTTGTCCGGCCTGTCAGTTTAGGTGGACAGCCATGTCTTGGGAGGTTTCCATTTTCAGATGATAGATTTAACAATTCTCCCTGAGATGTTCAAAGCTTGGGATATATTTTTATAACCTAACCTTGCTTTAAACTTCTCCACAACTTTATCCTTCAACCTCTCTGGTGTGTTCCTTGGCCTTCATGATGCTGTTTGTTCACTAAGGTTCTCTAACAAACCTTCACAGAACAGCTGTATTTATATTGTGATTAAATTACACACAGGTGGACTCTATTTACTAATTAGGTGTCTTCTGAAGGCAATTGGTTCCACTAGATTTTAGTTAGGGGTATCAAAGTAAAGGACGGTTGAATACAAATGCATGCTACACTTTTCAGATATTTATTTGTAAAAAAAAAATTTGAAAAACATTAATTTTCCTTCCACTTCACAATAATGTGCCACTTTGTTTTGGTTTTTCATATAAAATCCTAATAAAAAAACATTTTATGTTTTTGGTTGTAACATGACAAAATGTGGAAAATTTCAAGCGGTATCAATACTTTTTCAAGGCACTGTAGCATTGATGCCATGCTACAACCCTTCCAAATGACAATGCAGGTAAAATCCACACCTATGCTCAGACTGCATTTACACATGCTGTAGTGTGGTGTGTTAAAAAAATGGAATGGGACCCCTAAAATCAGATGGAATTGACCACACTGAGTCACCAGAGTATCTAATTCTTGAGCATCACTTGCTTTGGACACAAAGCTGTCCAATTTGTTGCTAAACCTGGACACGAGAAGGTCTATGTCTTGAGTCCTCCAAAGACAAAACATGTCACTAAACACCCGGGTGTAGTGACTATTCCCCCATCATTACTGGCTGATGAAAGTCTTCCTGCCAGTTTTCAATTGCACGGCGGTATGGCCAGAGCATTGATCTCCCAGTTGGCAGTGGAAACCCATTCAGAAGTAATTTGTCTCTTGCATGTCCTGTTGTAATGCACTCTGAGGAATGCCCAACCCTGTGCGATATGGCATCCACGCCTGCGCTGTAAAGAATAATATGGAGGAAGGCAGGTGTACCAAGATGGCACCTGCACACGCACCCTAGATCTGGTGGGAGTGGCAAAATAATGGTCGCACCTAAAATGGCATTTGCCAATCACAACTGCAGCGATTTCAAGGGCCAATCCTGTTGCTGGCTCACAGGAGGAGTGAGGTGGGGCGGGGCATCCCTCTGCTCCATACCCAGTCATTAGCAAGCTGGAGAACTGAACACCAGCTGCTTGGAACGGCTTATAATGGGCCGGCACCTGACTTACCTAACATTGGGCACAACCCCAGGGAAAAGTTGCTTTATAGCTTTGCTCACTTCAGTCAGGTCTCTGTCCACTTCAGGAGGGAGGGGGTGGGGGGGGGGCTGATATTCAAAGCTGTTTCCCTGCACAAGTAGACCTTGTCCATAGACCTGTAGAGTACCCGACAGTGCCATAAACACAGTATCAGATACCCTAGAGCCACGCCTGTGTGGCAACCCTGCTCTGGTCTTCCCAATGGATTTGGGTACAGTCTCCACATTATAAAGCCGGAGGGCACTGATCCAGAAAACTGACAACTTTTGTTGCAATGGCCTGCTGCAGTTTGCAATATGTCTTGATAAGAGAAATCACTGCTTCTACTAAGAAATATCTTCCCTCCCAAAGAGAGATATATCCATTACCCAGACATCTCAAGTCTCCCGCGACTCGCGGGATACTCCCGCATTTGACGGCGACTCACGGACACCCGCGAGTGCGGTACAATCTACCGGCTGAACCTGCACTGCCACTCAGCCTGGAGTAATCACAAACAGCGGGTGCCTCCCGCTGTGTCATGCAGCTGCAGTTTTAACTGTTCGGTGGCCGTCCACTGTAAAAGCCCCGCCTCCTCATGCATGATAGATGGAACACTGATTTAATTTATCAGTGTTCATTTGACTGTCTATCATGGATGAGGAGGCGGGGCTTTGTTACAGTGGACAGCCGTCGAACAGTTAAGACTGCAGCTGCATGACACAGCGGGAGACACGCGCTGTGTGTAATCAAGGTACTGGCGAGGCTACAGATGGGCACTGATGAAGATACAGATGGGCACAGTGAGGCTGCATGGTTGGCACAGTGAGGCTGCAGATGGGCACTGATGAGGATACAGATGGGCACAGTGAGGCTGCAGATAGGCAATGATGAGGATACAGATGGGCACAGTGAGGCTGCATTGTTGACACTAATGAGGCTGCAGATGGGCACAATGAGGCTGCATTGATGGGCACTGACGAGGCTGCATTGTTGGCACAGCGAGGCTGCAGATGAACACATTAAGGCTGCAGTGTTGGCACTGATAAGGCTGCAAATGGGCACAGTGAGGCTGCATTGTTGGCACTGATGAGGCTGCAGGTGGGCACAGTGAGGCTGCATTGTTGGCACTGATGAGGCTGTAGATGGACATAGTGAGGCTGCATTGATGGCTCAGTGAGGCTGCATTGATGGCTCAGTGAGGCTGCATTGATGGGCACAGTGAGGCTGCATTGATGGGCACAGTGAGGCTGCATTGATGGGCACAGTGAGGCTGCATTGTTGGCACTTATGAGGATGCAGATGGGCACAGTGAGGCTGCATTGATGGGTACAGTGAGGCTGCATTGATGGGCACTGATGAGGCTGCAAATGGGCACAGTGCGTGCGGGTGCAGATTGGCACAGTGAGGTTGCATTGTTGGCACTAATGAGGCTGCAAATGTGCACAGAGAGGGTGCATTGTTGGGGAGTGGCATTTTATTATCTTTAAAGTATTATTTTATTATAGTATTTTATTATGAATGGGGGGGGGGGGTTTGTTGGCACGGAGCGTGACCTCCCTAAAATTAGCTTACCTCCTTGAAATTAGTTTTTGCAGGTTGGGATGTCTGCATTACCTAAAAACACCAGTAAAAAACTGAGGATCACGTAGTGAGATGAGTTACATGAGTTTTAACGCTTTGCCAGCGTCCAATCACCTTAAGCAGCCGCATATAAATCGTCTATTATTGACAGCCTGCATCTTATACTGTTTGATAAAGAAATACTTCAGGATTATTATACATGATTTATATAGAGCCAACGTTTTGTGCCACTCTTTACAATATAAAGGGAGACAGTACAGTTACAACACAATTCAATACCAGCGGGTTAGGAGAGCCCTGCTTGTGAGAGCTTACAATCAAATAGCTTTTTAAAGTACAGTTGAATTTTTTTTACGTCTTTAATAATCTAAACTGCAAATGTAAAAAGTAAACAAACAGTTTTGACCCCTTTTTTTAATAGTTATATTAACGCTGAACTTCATGCAGATAAAAAAAAAAAAAAATCCACGCAGGTGAATGAAGAGCAATCTTAAAAAATCATTAAGCGTCTGGAACTCTGTCTCTTATGTCTACCCTCCTGTTCTTGATATACTGTATTTCATGTCTCTAATGTACCATGGTACCATGTTGCTGCATTGTAGTCATATATTGGATTACGGTTTTGTTTTTTATTTGTTTTGGTATTGGATATTCTTGCATGGGCTGGTTTGCTTTGAGATCTGCTGTGGCTTCGGAGTGGGTCATCCCAGTTGCTGTTTTCATTACGTGAGGATCGGTTCATCTGCTACTCTAAGTTTTGTGAGATTTCATGTTGCGGGGATTTCTGGTACCTATTGTATGTCTTTCTCAATTTTTTAATTCCTTTATTCTTCTGTGTAAAACTTGACATTTTTTCTGTAACCACTTGTCAAATGCCTATCGCAGGTATCCTGCGGCAGGTCGGCTCTATTGCGCGAAACAGCGTACCTGTACATAACCAGCGATCGCTCACTAGAGAGGCAGAACAGCGATCTACCTACGTAAAAAAAAAAATAGGATTTTTATAACAGCTTAACTGTAGAATCCTTTTCTTGGAGTTCATCATGAGACGACACAAAGCCTAAGTAATAACTTAATGGGTATATAGGCACCTTCAGATGATAGACATTGGTATACCCAATACAGGAAGTTCACTCCCCTATATAACTCCTCCTCCTTCCAGGAGTACCTCAGTTTTTGTAGCAAAGCAATATATCTAAACCCCAAAAAAGAGGAGCGGGACCTCTGTGTCCCATGATGTACTCCAAGAAAAGGATTTTACAGGTAAGCTGTTATAAAAATCCTATTTTCTTTATCGTACATCATGGGACACAGAGCCTAAGTAATAACTTAATGGGACGTCCCATAGCAATGCTATTTGAGGGGAGGGAGAGACAACCCATAGGGCACCCCCAGACTTGAGGACTTATACTGCTGCCTGAAGCACACTGCGCCCAAAGGCGATATCCTCATACCTCCTTACATCCACCTGATAAAATTTTGTGAATGTATGTACTGAAGACCAAGTTGTGGCCTTGCAGATGTGAGCCATGGAGGCCTGGTGATGCACTGCCCAAGAAGCACTAACCGACCTGGTAGAGTGCGCTTTGACTTGAAAAGGAGGAATCCCTTAAATCATAAGTCTGAATTATAACTTGTCGAATCCACTTAGTGACAGTGGATTTTGACGCTGCCTGTCCTTTCTTAGGACCCTCTGGCAGAATAAATAAGACATCAGTCTGAGCAGTTGTCTTTAAATAGATTTTCACTGCTCTTACCACATCAAGACAATGTAGTGACTTTTCTTCCCTGGAACATGGTTTTGGAAAAAACAATGGCAGGACAATATCTGGTTCAGGTGAAAACTATATATATTTAATTTACGTTATTTCTTTTCCTGTGGTTCAGCGTTAAAGTGGTTGTTAACCCACTTCTATGAAATCATCTCATCACCTCTGTACCTTAATAAGTTGTGTCCCTGTGCCTGCGTTCTATAAAAAATCTGCCGATCTGTACCGACATAAGCTCTGCTCCAGGTGCACAGCCGATTTCTCTCCTCCTCTCTCTGGTTCACAGCTGCAGTGGGCGTGGCTGAGCCATCAGCGGGGAGGAGGGGGAGAGAAGAGACAGAGAGCCGACAATCAGCTGAGCGCCTGGAGCCGTGCTTATACAAGGTACAGATCGACAAATTTTTACATCAACAGGCACTGGGACACGTTAGTAAGGTACAGAGGAGACAAAAAGATTTTATAGCAAATAGAGCAGGAGCGCGGGGGGGGGGGGGGGGGGTCGCTGGTACAAGTGGGGAGGGGACAGAGGACACAGACACAGAGAGAGCTGCGGCTGACGGAATCATGCATTCAGAACATATCAGGGGCTCAGCAGCCATGATTATTGTGGTCTGTTTGCCAAGGGGAGGGCATAGACAGGCAGGATCAGCCAGGTTTTTTAGGGGTATACAGGGGGCCAAATGACACAGCACAAGCACTGTGCTGTATAACTGTATTGCATTTGTTAAAAATATATATTTTTTATATTAATCAGACATAAGATAAATTGGACAATATTACAATAGTGAGTTGGTCAGATTATTGTCAGTTTTTTGGCTTGAGTAGATTTCTCAAACAAATGCTGTTTTATACAATGGGGGTAGATATCATTGTTGGATTCAATTGACAGTTCAATTAACAGGCTATTGTCTCTATAGCTAAAGTAAACAAGTAAGAAATGTACTTTTCTGAGGTTTTTTCAGCTCTCAAACTGAAAGAATGACTGTCAGATTACTGTCAGGTGATGGCCTGATTAGACAATGGGTACATAGATGCAGTTTTCAACAGTCCATTGTTTCTACAGCTACAGTAAACAGGCATGTTTTCTGTTGTTTGGTAGCTATGGCAAACAGCCTGACACATAAAAGTGGGTGAGTAAAGACACACACACCATCATGCTTTAACATCAGAAGCCGCCACTCATGATACAAGAACACTGCCTGGTGTCCAAGAAGCATCGTTGCCAATGGAGATCACGAACATACAGTAACAGAAGATAAGTAACTTTTAAGTGTATTTGTACCAATATAGACTATAGGCTGTTCATTTGATAGGCATTTTGCTTGTTATAGACATCTGTCAGTCTTGTATTGTATTCCTAAGATTTTAATAGTTTTGTATGTATAGCATCTTTGTATAGTAAAAAGCACATTTACACACTGCAGAAATCCCAGCTTCCTTGCTTATACTACAGAGTAACCTTACTAGATAGAAGCAAGCAAAACATTTGGGGGCTCGTCCGGGATCTGTGCTATAATTCAACTGAAGCAGACCTGTTTTTCTGTAGTGTGTTGTGTAGCTTGTGCTAGGTAAAATGCTGCATAAGCTGTTTAAGAAAAGCAAGGCTGCAGAGGGTTCTGGTGGCCAGAAGGAAGTGTGCAGCTTACCTATCTGGGCCAGAGACAATGAGTGGGAGCCTCTTGCTAAAGAATTTGTGGAGTATGCTTCTCCCTTGAAGCTGACTTGGGGTGAAAAAGTCTCAGATCACTTTGTAGATTTTAGCTTTAAGGGATTGGATTTAAGTAAAAAAGAGAAGAGGACAGTGTCCACAGTGGGCTGGTATTTCCTTAATGCTATTTACACTGAATCACAGAGAAGGGAGAAGGCAGAGGCATTAAAAGACCAGCTAGCAGTTGCTTCAGAGTGTGTGCGTTCAACTGCTAGTCAGGCTGATGATTTACAAGAGCGGTGTGCAGCCCTCATGAACAAATCAATTAATGCCTTAAGGAAAAGGAAGGGCCGTAAACCTGTTAGTAAAGGCAGGGTACGTGCCATTGTCACATCCCAAAATTGGGATTGTGAGGATGTGCTCTCCTCAAATGATAGTGAGGATGAGGAGATAGTTTGATATTTCGCATGATGATCTGCTAGTGCGAAAGAAAAAGTATGCCAGACCTCTCATTACTAAGTATAGGAAACGGCAACATGATAGAGAGGATATGGCAGATGGGAAGGTGCATTATCGCAACCCCAAAGATGTTGAATTTGAAGAAGTACGGGACTTTACACAAACTGAACTCCATGAGCTGGCAAAACAATACAAACAAAGGTCTGGGGAACCCCCTATTGACCTGACTCCTACGCTTATGGGATGAAGGGGCGGACAGTGTTGTTTTGTCAGGTAAGGAAGCAGTGACTATGGGAGTGTTAACCCATGATCCACAATTGCGTCAGGCAATGCGAAAAGCCTGAGAGTTTAGCGTGAATTTTTCACTGTTAGACCTCGTGAGAGATGGAATAGTCCGAGTATACGCTAGTCCTACTGATCTGGAAAATACCTACTCATGAAGAGCAATCGGAGAGGATATTTCCAGGTTACGTGAGATGGGTTGTATAACCGGATTAAATACGTTTCCAGAATGGAAGGGTCCAGATATGGAACCCTTTACATCTGCTCTGCGCTCTAAGCTAATGAAGTCTGCGCCATTTAATCTCAGGGCTCCATTATTGTCCTTGTTGGGAGGCCTGGGATTAAACAGCAAGATTCATGAAGCCACAACCCTTTTAAGCCAGTTGGGGGAGCTAGAGGAGACTAAAACAAAACCTGTCAGGGCAGTAGATAAGGTCAAGACCAGACAGGAAGAATACAAGCAGAAAAGAACAGAGAAGAAAGGGAATGGGGTAGAGAAGACAGGAGGTGAAGAGAAAAACAGGCTAGTTATTTCTAGGAAACAAACGTGAGTGGACCTATTAAAGGCAGGAGTACCTAAAGATGAGATAGATGGGATTTTTACTGCAGAAATGCTGAACAGGTGGAAACATTTAGCAGGGAAAACTGTCAGGGTTAGAAACACTACTCCTAGTGAAGATAACATCAGCCTGGACTTAGAGAAAACAGAACAGACCCCTCCCGTTAGCCCCAAACCAAGTCCCAAAACTGAACATGAACCCAAATCCCTTTATCCTGGGGAGGAATTAAAGAGAATCAGAAAAGGGGATTGGGAGGTTCCTTATCCTTTATGAAGGGAAAGTGAGTCTCCTGTAATAGCCGTGAGGGCAGTGACAGCAGGAGACCGACGCCCATATGCACCTGTCACTGTATGGTGGGGGAAGTCATCTTCTCCTACACATGTAATGGCTTTAGTTGATTGCGGAGCTGAAGTTACACTTTTACAAGGTAATCCTTCCCATCACAAAGCAGAATTGATTTATGTAGAAGGTTTGGGAGGGCAAACCACACTAGCAGTTAGGATACGGGTGAAATTAGCTATTGGCAAGGGATCAGGATTTATGACACATGTTTTGGTATCAGAGTTACCCGAAAATATTCTTGGGATGGATGTACTTAAAGGTCAGTCAATTCAGACTGAAAGAGGTACATTCACATTCGGGTATCCTGATAAAGCGTATCTGGTTAGGGCGGTGAAGGCTGTGGTCAGAGGTCATGCGAAATTGACCCCTGTCTACATTCCTCCACCAGAGAAGCCAGTCTGTCTCAAGCAGTACAGACTTCCTGGAGGCCACAAAGAAATTGGGGAGACCATTCAAGAATATTTGAGAGTAGGGATCCTTAGACCTGCTGTAAGTCTTTTCTCGTCTCCGGTGTTCCCAGTAAAGAAACCTGATGGGACATATAGAATGACTGTGGATTACAGAGGTCTAAACAAAGTGGCACCTCCATTGACGTCAGCTGTACCAGATATGATCTTAATTGTTGAGAAAATTGCTAAAAAAGCTATTTTGCAGCATCAGGGATTAGGACCTGTGAGACAAGGAGTACCATTTCAGCTGGATGTAGTGGAGCAGAATGGTACCATATCTTGGAGTCTGTGGCAGCCAAATGAAAAGAAAGGACTGAGAGCAATACCCATTGTATTTTGGTCCAAACAACTGACAGGGGCACAGAAGAGATACACGCCCCTAGAGAAGTACCTGTTTGGGGCCTACACAGCACTTCAACATGTAGAGACCATTACAGGAAAGGACACAGTCACCATCCATACTGCATTGCCAATAGCAGGATGGGTGAGAGATAATGGACTGACCACTAGGGCAGCTGTAGCCCAGAACCAGACACTGATAAAATGGAAGTGGTACCTTCAAGAAAGAGGGGGTATTGCAGCTGGGGATGTTAGAGACATTTCAAAACAGTTGGCTGGGCTTGTGACTTTTACCAGCACCCGGCCAGAAGAAGAAATTCCTGTGCTGCATTCATCCCCCATTCAAGAGGCTCCATCCTTTGAGTCTCTGCCAGAAGACATGAAGGAGTCAGCGTGGTTCACCGATGGGTCAGCCATAGTCACCTCGTCTGGACGTAAATGGACAGCAGCAGCCTACAACCCAAGTACAGATACAGTCATGCAGGAGACCGGAATTGGAGGGTCCAGTCAGTATGCAGAGTTGAAAGCGGTGGTGATGACTCTTCAGGAAGATCCTTCTTCCCATGTCACTATCTACACTGACAGCTGGGTGGTTTTTAAAGGACTGACAACTTGGATGCCCACGTGGAAGTCCAATGAATGGATGATTCATGGAAAGGTGGTGTGGGGAGGCAAGGAAGTCTGGGACTACATCTGGAAGGAAGCTCACTCCCGCACCATAAAAGTGGGGCATGTTGATGCACATGTGCCCCTAGTCCCAGACTTTGAGAACTATAACAGAGTTGCAGATGAAATCGCCAAAGTGAAGGCAGTTGTGCCAATTGATCCTGTCTTGATGAACTTGGACAACTGGGCCCACAAGCAATCTGGACATTTGGGGCAGAAAGCAACATATGAATGGGCACAGCAGAGAGGATTGCCTATATCCATGGACATGATAAAGACTGTAATAGGGAACTGTACAGTGTGTGGAGAAGTGCGACAATGGCCATTGCAAAAGTACTCCACCGGGTTGATTAAGAGGGGTGAGAGGCCTGCAGAGATCTGGCAGATCGATTTCATCGGTTCCCTGCCCCGGGCAAATAATGGACTGAGGTATTGTTGCACTGCAGTGGACACCTATTCAGGACTTATGCTTGTTCATCCCTGCAAACGTGCAGATCAAGCCACACAGCTTGTGGTTGTCCCAAACAAGTCCAAAGTGATGACGGCTCACACTTCACTGGATCAACAGTACAGCAGTGGGCCAAAGATTCTGGAGTGTACTGGTTGTGTCACATCCCATACCATCCACAGGCAGCTGGTTTGATTGAATGATTGAACGGGCTATTGAAGGACCAGATACGCAAACTTACACCCACACATACACATACACTAAGGGGGTGGGATCGGGTCCTCACACAGGCAGTCATGTTGTTAAATTCTAGGCCAATACTCAAAAGCACACCATATGAGAGGATGGTAGGGGCTGGGGCACAGATTCCACAGCTGGAGCGCAGAGATCAGTATTTATTTAAGGTTCCTGAAAGAACAGGGCTTAACAGATACCATGTTACTGCTTCCCATGACATAGAAACCAAGAGTGACGTATCTGAAGCTGAAGCCTATCTAGGAATGAGAGGGAATCTGGCAGGAAGGTTTGAAGTTACATTGGCATTGACAGATGAGCTTCAAGACAGTGGCTGGGACTCTGACTGGTTAGTGGATACTTCTCAGCAAGAGTGGAAAGTGAGGCTACATAACAGCAAACCTTCCAAAATAAACAGCAGTGATCTTCTGGGAAATATCAGTATATTTCCTCTCCTCCCTATTGATGTTCTTTGGGAGGGTCAGAAGTGGGTACAGGCAGGGGGCAAAGTGTTAGTCAGATATCCAGGAAAAAAAAACATTTAGAGGAGAGATTTTAGCTGAAGGGCCTGGATCTACTGTTTATGTATTATTAGAAGGAACAGATAATCCACTTTGTTTTCCACTCCACAGGCTGTCTCCGATTTGATCCATAGGAAGACCAGAGAAAAGTGGTTACATAATGGAAAGAATGACGGAAGATTGCAAGAGCTGTGGAGAGCAAGGCCTTTGATGATTTACAAGCCTGGACTTTCTAAAGAACTTTAGAATGGACTTTTTTAATGAACTTTTTAGACACCTTCTCAATGACAGAAATATGGGAGGTGTTGCATTCAAGGAAAATGAACATTTAAAATGAGTTTTTCATAATAATGAAGTGATTTTCTGTATGGAGTCTGAAAGGAAAAAAAAAAATCTAGGGCGGAATGTATTGCATTTGTTAAAAATATGATTTTTTTTTATATTAATCAGACATAAGATAAACGGGACAATATTACAATAGTGAGTTGGTCAGATTACTGTCAGTTTTTTGGCTTGAGTAGATTTCCCAAACAAATGCTGTTTTATACAATGGGGGTAGATATTGTTGGATTCAATTGACAGTTCAATTAACAGGCTATTGTCTCTATAGCTAAAGTAAACAAGTAAGAAATGTACTTTTCTGAGGTTTTTTCAGCTCTCAAACTGAAAGAATGACTGTTAGAATACTGTCAGGTGATGGCCTGATTAGACAATGGGTACGTAGATGCAGTTTTCAACAGTCCATTGTTTCTACAGCTACAGTAAACAGGCATGTTTTCTGTTGTTTGGTAGCTATGGCAAACAGCCTGACACATAAAAGTGGGTGAGTAGGGACACACACACAATCATGCTTTAACATCAGAAGTCGCCACTCATGATACAAAAACACTGCCTGGTGTCCAAGAAGCATCGTTGCCAATGGAGATCACGAACATACAGTAACAGAAGATAAGTAACTTTTAAGTGTATTTGTACCGATATAGACTATAGGCTGTTCATTTGATAGGCATTTTGCTTGTTATAGATATCTGTCAGTCTTGTATTGTATTCCTAAGATTGTAATAGTTTTGTATGTACAGCATCTTTGTATAGTAAAAAGCACATTTACACACCGCAGAAATCTCAGCTTCCTTGCTTATACCACAGAGTAACCTTACTAGATAGACGCAAGCAAAACAATAACATGCTTTAAAGCAGGGGTCTCAAACTGGCGGCCCTCCAGCTGTTGCAAAACTACAAGTCCCATGAGGCATTGCAAGGATGACAGTTACAAGCATGGCTCCCACAGGCAGAGGCATGATGGGATTTGTAGTTTTGCAACAGCTGGAGGTCCTCCAGCTTGACACCCCTGCTTTAAAGGAACAGAATCTGGGGGTTTTTTTTTGGGGTTAACAAACGCTTTAAGCTAAAGCTTGATTATTTATGTGTTTATCAGTATGTTCATAACATACTACTTTATTGCAATTTCTATTCTGTTGAAAATGTGACTAATGTTTATATATCTATTTACTTCAATAAGACTAGTTAATACTAATGCACTTGGTGACCACATGTTTTTAAAAAAAAAAAAGGTACATGTAACATTCTGTTTGCACAGGGTTCCTTAAAACTATTAATCACAAAATGTATTACAGGCAGTCCCCGAGTTACGAACCTCCGACTTGCAAAAGACTCCTGCGCATGCGTGGCTACTTGACAGAACATTCAAAAACATCGGAAAACGATGTCTGCCGTTCTGCGCATGCCCTTCCGACTTACGAACATTTCCGACTTGAGAACAAACCGGCAGTCCCTAACCCGTTCGTAACTCAGGGACTGCCTGTAAAAGGATGCCCTTTCCAACAAGTCTATTGTCTAATAAATAACTGTACAATGTACCAAGACTAAAGTCAGCCATAGACAGAGCGATTTTCTTTCCTGCAACCCGGGGAATAACTTGATTCCCCCATCAACAACAGTCAGTGTTGATGGGGGAAGCCTCCCGCAGAGCCTTTACGTTTTCCTGGCGGGAGAAGCTATCCCAGCCAGGAGAACACAGTGATTACTGCTAACGGCTATATTAGCCGCTAGCATTAATCGCATGTAAAATCCGACAGGATGGTTGTAACCAAGTTGATTGATCAATCAACTTGGGTGCATTTAGCCTGTCCGTGCATGGTTCAAATGTTGACCAGATTTGAACCTTCTATGGCCGATTTAAAGCACATTAGAAGGTGTTGCAAGTGCTGATATGACAAATGTTATCTGGGCTGTGGTAAATTAAGCCAATGATACATTCGTTTCCTAAAGATTTTATTAATGTCACTAAAAAGGTATATTTTTAAAAAACAAACATCACAAAAGGAAATGAGAATGTTATGCCAACATGTAGAAATAATAATTACAGGAAATTCTGTAAGAGATTGTACTTCCTGAATATAAAATCAGTGCCTTTAAAGAGACCACTGAACACTCTGTAATTGTTCTCAAAGCTTCAACCATCACTCAAGTGATGGCAAAGCCAGTAACGATGAAGGGTTATTAAGGAACAGGCAGATCCCACATGGGAGTATTTCATTAACCTTCTCTTACACTGCTTAATTACATATCCAGATTTTTTTTCCAATTTGAAGCTGAATGCCTTAATTTAAAGATAGTACCCACATCCTCTAGAAATTACTGCCACAAAAAAATTAAGAATCCTTAAACAGAGAGAGAGCTCCAATTAAATACCACAAATCAATAGGCTGATCCCTTAGCAAGCAGATGGTTAAGCCACACAATCATCAAGCTAACATTTGTTAAAGTGTGTTCTCTTCATTTGTAAGTTCTTGATCAAGAATCATTTTGAAGTGAAAAAGCTCACAAATGCATGGGTCACCACAGACCTTCACACAGGGTATCATCATTCATCAAACTCAAATATTTATCAAGGTAAAAGCATGTGACAAGGGTTAAGTAACGACTGTTAACAGACAAACTACAAATGTCCTGCAATGAATGATGCGCAACAATCAGCAAAAAAAAAAAAAGGAGATAAAATGGAAGCACCACAAAATGTATATTTGCTGGAGAGGTGCAGGGTTTGACACATGCAGGGTCTTCAGAGTTCTCTGGAACTTGACTTAGAAGATCTGTACCAATTCTGTCATAACTGTAGCAGGTAGCTGGATGAGCTTCCAATTCCATGGATTATGCATGCAAGTAATATGCTACCTTTAAAGCATATCTAAACTCAAAAACAAAAACGTTAATATATTGCAGCTTACCAGTCCTTAAGTGAGATGTATGCATTTGTTTGCTTTTTTCATGCTTTTTTCCCTTTCCAATGATCTAGCAATTTTGTGGATACAATTCCTGTGCCTAGGTATCTTTTGTCACTCTTCCACTGTATAAAGGGAGCCATAGTTGCCACCCAGGCTACAATTCAAATATGTCTTCTTTTCTTCATTTCTATTTGTGAAGTGGGGAGGTTTGTAGCTCACGAAAGAAAAATTACATTGTTTTTGCTTTCTGGTCAGCACACAAAAAGTGACAAAGATGCTACATTTCCAGCAAGAACGAGATATTTTCTGTACTTGCTGAAAAATGTTCTTAGCCTGATAAATAAAAGTAATGCAACCACCATATAAGGACTGCTAGGGTGCAATATATAACACATTTTTGATCTTGTGTTTAGCTATTTTCCTTAGTAGTATAAAGAAGCTTGTCTAAAAAGTCATATTTGAACTGTCATATCCATAACAATTATGGAGGGAAAACACTGGTATCCACAAGGAATGTAAAGTTCCTGCAGGGGAGCAAATTTATCCCACTAATCACGAATCTTTATCAAACCACTAGAGGGAGACTGTTACATTATATACACGTGGGGTCTCCTTGGCTCCCTATCTGGTCTCTCTTTACTTATTAGAGACTGATTTTTTTCAGAGTACCAGGGCACCCAAAAAGGTAAAGATATTTGGTAGAAATTAGGGCTTGGTTGTTAATTTTTGACAAAAAATAATGATGTTAGCATCAGCAATGGTGCTGTCTGAGCTGCATGTTTTAGGAAAAGAAAGTGCATTTAAAAATGCTAATTGAATGGACTAAAAAGCCCCACTAGATTTACAAGCTTGGGAAATGATGAAATGAAAAATCCCCTAAACCATGCCAACCCTCCTTAAATAACCTATAACTACCCCAGCTTCTTACTTAAGCTGGGGACACACAGTCCGTACATTGACCGGTTCAGCATGAACTGGCTGACATTTGGACCATGCGTACAGCAGAAGCCAGTGTAACATCCAGCTTTTGTCGAAGGGATACACTGAAAAACCAGCATTCGATCAGCACTCACAGTCAATGGCTGCAAGCGCCATATATGTTCTGGCGGGGTAAGCAGTCCCCCTGTCAGAACACAATAGCACAGCGGGAGAGATTGCTGCATTGACATTGCATGTTTAGTGGAGCAATCTCTCAGTTTCTTTCATTTGGCCTGCTGGGTTGAATGAAAAACAAAAAGCTGAATGTGTGCACCAGGCATTACCCTGCAGAGGGGCTGATTCTGTATCCTATATTTGCCCTTTTCTTTGACAACAGTCCCTTTCAGCTGTGTCTTTGCCTGTGCAGTGAGCTCTCAAAGCTGTCTCCAGCATGACCTATACATACATTCATCCATACAGTCTATGAAGGGTCACCCCTCAAGAAGGGGTAGCGTGTAAATGAGATGAGTCTTTTTGCCTAAAAAGTACAGTTGTCCTATAAAGCAGTGGCGGTGCTTTCATTAAGGGCGCAGCCCCCTCTCTCCAGCCACCCTCTTCTATGTAGATGGATTCATGCATTGCATCAATCTATCCATGGCCGCTGCAGCCACCCCCTATTCAGACGCCTGGCCCCTTTTCAGACGCCAGGCGCCTAAATTACAGCGGCGGGGGTGGGGGTGTTTTTGAAGCACCTTAGAGCCATAGGCTCCAATAGGCTTCAAAAAAGGTGAACTGCGAGCATTGCGCTCGCAGTCCACCCAGGTGTGTTAGAAAAGCCAATGAATATTGGCTATTCTAACACTGAACCGCCTCTCCACCAATCAGGTAGCGCTGGTCTGATACCCGTCACCTGATTGGCTGAAAGGACAGGCACTGCGATTGGACGATTATCATGAGGAAGGGAGGTGATGTATGGAGGACACAGGAGCCGCTGTCTGACCCGCTACAAGATCCCCCCACTGCCTGACCCTCTACCGAGGTATGGTAAGTGCTGAGCAGATGGCGAATGGGCTGGCAGGGGGGATGTCACAGTGGCGGCATTTGATGGGGCGCAGTGGCAGCATTTGATGGGGCGCAGTGGCAGCATTTGATGGGGCACAGTGGCAGCATTTGATGGGGCACAGTGAGGCTGCAATTGATGTTTTTTTTCAGAATTTTTCAGTTTGTTTGCGCCCTCCCCCCCAAAAAATTTTGAGCACCAGACGCCACGGCTATGAAGTCTAAAAATATATATATTATTATTATCTGCTGATCCACCAAGGTGTCACACAAAGCCGAGGTATGTAACAGATTCAGTGGTTGCTTATACATGACATCTTTGTCTTCAGCTGCTCAGATTAACATAAATGGCAGCATATGGTCATTGAACACTGAACCACCTCTCCACCAATCAGGTAGCGCGGGTCTGATACCCGTCACCTGATTGGCTGAAAGGCCAGGCGTTGCAATTGGACTCCTATCAGGAGGAGGGGAGGAGACGCATGGAGGACACAGTAGTCTGACCCGCATAACATCCCCCAGCTCGCCGCCGTCACCCGCTACCTGACTCACTACTGAGATAGGGTAAGTGCCGAGCAGACGGTGAGCAGAGGGGGGGGGGGGGGTTTGTCACAGTGACGGCATTTGATTGGGCATAGTGGTGGCATTTGATGGGGTACAGTGGCGGCATTCGAGGGGGCACAGTGGCGGCATTCGAGGGGGAACAGTGGCAGCATTCGAGGGGGAACAGTGGCGGCATTCGAGGGGGCACAGTGGCAGCGTTTTATTGGGCACAGTGGCAGCGTTTGATTGGGCACAGTGGCAGCGTTTGATTGGGCACAGTGGCAGCGTTTGATTGGGCACAGTGGCAGCGTTTGATGGGCACAGTGAGGCTGCATTTGATGGGCACAGTGAGGCTGCATTTGATGGGCACAGTGAGGCTGCATTTGATGGGCACAGTGAAGCTGCATTTGATGGGCACAGTGAGGCTGCATCTGATGGGCACAGTGAAGCTGCATGTGATGGGCACAGTGAGGCTGCATTTGATGGGCACAGTGAGGCTGCAATTAATGTTTTTTTTTCAGAATTTTTCAGTTTGTTTCCGCCCCCCTCCCCCCCAGAAATTTTTTTTTAAGTTCCAGCCGCCACTGCTATGAAATCTAAAAATTAAAAAAACTATGTTATCTGCTGATCCACCAAGGTGTCACACAAAAGCCAAGGTATGCAACGGATTCAGTGGTTGCTTATAAATGACATCTTTGCCTTCAGCTGTTAAGATTTACTATAAAAAGTTTTGCCACTCTTTGAAAGTCTTCATGTTTTACTGTCATAGAACATTAAATCATAGTTGATTTTTTTAAATATATTTTTTATCCTTATAAATTATACCTTTTAATGTCAACATGAAAAAAAATGTATCTACAAACTTATTTAAAGATTTGCACAAAGGCTAGACCAAAAAGAAATGCGGCCTTATCTATCCTTAAAAATATGCGGGCTGAATTAATAGCCCTAACAGAGACCCATCTTACCGGTCAACTGATGTCAACACTTAAGAAACCCTGGGTGGGGTGGCTATATCATGCTCCATACACCTCTAATTCTAGAGGAGTCGCACTATTAGTGGCAAAAACAGTACAGTTTGTTTTACTG
The DNA here is from genome assembly GCF_042186555.1 of Aquarana catesbeiana. Taxonomy (NCBI): domain Eukaryota; kingdom Metazoa; phylum Chordata; class Amphibia; order Anura; family Ranidae; genus Aquarana; species Aquarana catesbeiana. The sequence goes on along the minus strand of NC_133327.1, from coordinate 610,962,353 downwards.
ACGCTTAAATCAGATACACAGGGCAGATTCCTATTTTTGCACGCCAAGCTAAATGGGCTTGAAATACTTATCCTGGCAGTCTATATACCTCCTCCGTTCCACTTTAATGTTCTACATGAAGGTCTTGCTTTTATAGCACAATATCCTACTGTCCCGGTGTTGTGGATGGGAGACTTTAATAATGTATTAGACAGGGATCTAGATAGAATGACTACACAGCCATCTAGTACTCCCTCCCCACAGCACATTAGATTCGGCAGATTACTCGGCGAGATGGCCCTGATGGACACGTGGAGATATCGTCACCCGCAAGATAAGGCCTTTTCCTGCTTTTCAGCGTCACATAACTCAATGTCTAGGATAGATCTCATTTTAATATCCCGCTCCCTTCTTCCTGTGCTAGAGGACGTGGGTTTCTACCCTCGTACATTATCAGACCATGCTCCATATTGGGTTATGCTTAAACTTGATTCCCCGCCTAGTACTTACACATGGAAACTTAACCCCTTCTGGTTATCGTTGGTACCCGGAATAGATGAGATTGGGATTGAATGGGACATATTTTTCCAAAATAACAGAGACTCAGCGCCTTTTGAAATAGTATGGGATTCTTTTAAATCCCACGCCCACATGACGCTTGCCCAACGCATAAATAAATATAAGAAAACATCTTCTCACGCAATCCATCAGGCAGAACAGGCCCTGACAGCTATAGAGAGGGAATTTACATCTAACCCCACTCCCTCTAATGCCGACCAACTAAAACAACAAACCCGTATAGTGTCCAACCTACACTTTGAAAAAGCGGAGAGGAACATATTCTACACCAAACAGAGGCTGTATGACCGTGGGGAAAGGGCGGGGCGCCTCCTGGCGTATTTGGCCCATATAGATCTCAGACCACCCACGGTGGTATCCCTCAGGGGCACTAATGGAGAAATGATTACTGAACCCGATAGAGTTGCGGGAGAATTTCGTTCTTACTTTTTATCACTCTACACCTCCACGGTTGATAATGACAGTAGAGATGCGGGGGCACTATTAGCAAATATAGAATTACCCACATTATCCCAAACACAGATTGAAATGCTGGAGGCCCCAATATCTACAGATGATATTATTGAAGCAATATCTCATCTTAAAGCCTCGAAAGCAACTGGGTCTGACGGCCTCCCCCTAGAATTTTATAAAACATACATAGATAACATTGTCCCTAGATTGCACGAACTATATTCCCATATGTTTAAATCTGGCTCTATCCCTCATTCTATGACTGAAGCATATATAGTGCTCATACCCAAACCTGGTAAAAATTTAGAAATTCCAGAATCATATCGTCCCATATCACTTCTTCAGCTAGACATAAAGATCTTGGCCAAGATCCTGGCACTACGTCTGAATAAAGTAATCCTTACCCTGATCCACCCGGATCAAACGGGATTTATGCCCACAAAAAACACGGCCCATAACCTTCGCAGATTACATATGAATATACAAGCTCAACATGACCAAATGGGATCCAGAGTCGTGGTGTCCTTGGATGCCGCCAAGGCATTCGACTCCGTTGAGTGGACCTTTCTATGGCAATGCTTAGCTAAATTCGGATTCGGACCGAAATTCATTAGATGGATCCAACTAATGTATCAAAATCCCAGTGCCAGTGTCTTGGTTAACGGGAAAGTCTCGGACGCCTTCCCCCTCACAAGGGGGACGCGCCAGGGGTGCCCGCTATCTCCTCTACTATATGCCCTCGCGGTGGAGCCCCTTGCGGCTTCACTGAGATCTCACCCGGGTATCATGGGTCTGCGAAAAGGTGAACTAGTGGAGACAATTAGTCTATACGCAGACGATATGCTGCTCACTACTGAGATAGGGTAAGTGCCGGGCAGACGGTGAGCAGAGGGTAGGGGGTTTGTCACAGTGACGGCATTTGATTGGGCATAGTGGTGGCATTTGATGGGGTACAGTGGCGGCATTCGAGGGGGAAGCCCCTTGCGGCTTCACTGAGATCTCACCCGGGTATCATGGGTCTGCGAAAAGGTGAACTAGCGGAGACAATTAGTCTATACGCAGACGATATGCTACTGTATTTATCAGATTCGGGCCCCTCTTTGAAAACAGCACTAGAGACCATACAAACATTTGGGAAATACTCGGGTCATAAAATAAATTGGGACAAATCCCACATCCTCCCTATAGACATAGGTGCGCTTTTTCCCCCCTTACGATAGTTAGTAGCATGAAATACTTGGGGATCAAGGTCACCCGTACCCCCGCAGAATACACCAAACAGAATATAGAGCCTCTGCTCACAATCTTGAAAAATAAAACCCAGATCTGGGCTAAACTCCCCTTGGGGGTTATGGGTCGTGTGAACCTTATAAAGATGATTTTGCTCCCCAAGTTCCTTTATGTCTTTTGGCACGCCCCGATATACCTGCCACTCAGGATCTTTAAAACAATAGAAAAAATTCTTAACTCATTTGTGTGGGGAAAGGCTCGCCATAAACTATCTTGGCAAGTATTATAAAAATCCCACGGACCTAGGTGGCACAGCCTTACCTGATTTCAACCTATACTATCTGGCGGCACAACTATCACACTTTTACTACATAGACAAATGCGACAAAGAGCGTTATATGACCCTACTATGTTCCCAATATACCCGCTTTTACTCCCACCCATTTCAAGTCATCTTTAGAGACCCTGCAGATCCTCGGGCGTTGGGGGGAAAAATGTCCAGGTCTAATATCCACCCATTGCAAAGTGTGGGCAGTAATAAGACGCAGATTAACTGCTCCTCACACACACCACTTTGGGACAACCCAGGATTAAAAGAACTTTTATCTCTGTCAGACCATGGAATATGGGTTGCTCGAGGGGTGATGATTCTCTCAGATGTTTACAGGGACAACATATTGAAATCATTCCAACAACTTAAGGATGAATTTACTCTCCCTAACTCCATGCATTTCAGATACCTCCAGCTCCGCCATGCTCTTCAGGCCCAGTTTCACAATAACCCTCCTAATTTAGAACAATTGGATATCCTCAATATTATCAAGGGACAAGATTCCTCTAAACTTATCTCAATATTTTACATCTCTTTGCTTCGGCCTACGGCTGTGAAAATTGCTTATGGACTGAGGGACCGATGGGCTGGAGATGTGGGGGAGCTGGAGGATGATGAATGGGAAGATGCGTTGGATAATTGCAAAACCGTGTCCACCAGACTCTCCGACTCTCACTCAACTTTACATTTTACATAGGTCATACTTGACTCCAGCCTGAATGATTAGATTCAAACCCAATCATAGTCCTCTTTGCCCCAGATGTGACAGCCCCTCTAGCTCCTTTTTCCATCTCCTATGGTCATGCCCGGTTATACACGATTACTGGTCTCACATAGTACGATTCATACATGATGAAATGGGATCCCCTCTTAAATTATGTCCCAAGCAATGCATACTGGGAATATTCCCAGATCCAGACTCAGACAAATTCCATGTCATATTTCTCAAGGAAACATTGTTTATAGCCAGACTACTCATAGCTAGAAAATGGCTGAGGATGGGCCCACCAACACTCCAGGAATGGATAGCTGCCGTTAACAATGTCTTACCATATAAGAAAGAAATATATGCCCATAGGGGCTGCCCATCCAAATATGGGAAAATATGGGACTCCTGGTTAAACAATGCAGCCACATGCAACACACTTACTGAATAGATTACAGTAGGATAGCCATTTATTATATGCACTAATACGGCGACAAACCACCCTTCAACGCAAAATGTAACCTTGTGCTTAGCAACCACAAATAACTATTTGTATATGTTTTGTTAATATTGACCATAAAGGTCGTGATAGATCTATTCTGTATTTTAATCAACGCTATGTATCCCTACATATGTTGATGTGTTATATAATCTGTAAATGTGTACTCTTCAAGAATAAACAACAACTCTTATCTGTAAAAAAAAAAAAGATTTGCACAAAGCAGCCCGGATCCTCCTCTTTTCAGCGGTCCTGGCCCCTCCCAGCTTGCTATGGGGGCACTCAAGCCGAGTCACAGCTCCCTGTGTCCATTCAGACATGGAGCCAGGGCCCAGCCCTGGCCCTCTCTCTCCTGATTGGCTGACTGACTTTGAGTGACAGCAGCGGAAGCCAATGGCGCCGCTGCTGTGTCTCAGCCAATCAGGGGGAAGAGTCTCAGATGGCCGAGACACTGGTGGACATCGCTGGACAGAGATGGGGCTCAGGTAAGTATTAGGGGGGCTGCTGCACACAGAAGGCCTTTTATCTTAATGCATAGAATGCATTAAGATAAAAAAAAAACTACAACCCCTTTAATTACAATAAAAACACAGAATCATCACCAGTGTAGCCAATTATTTCTAAAAGGCATGCAATTAGTTAAATGGAGATCACCTGTGTGTAGTAAAGGGGTTTCCAGCGACTGTAGTAAAAACACATTTATCTGAAAGGTTTAACTACTGGTTTACAGTACTGTGGCACAACCTACTCCATAAGGAGTAAACAACGCTCCAATAACTTACATGATCAGGTGACTGAAAAGCACAAGTTAAGAAAATAATAAAAAAAAAAAATCCAAGTTGCAGAATATCCCTTGGAGTACCAGTAAATCAAAAATTAAATCAGAACTGAAATTCTGCTGAAAGACACAACGAGCAAACAGGCTTTATTGCACATTGCATATTTCTTCTGCAATAAAATTCCCTTACCCTCCTGCTTTCTGTCTTCTCTGGCGTTGTACACTGAGCCATGCAAGCGAAGCTCAGCTTACAGTGCCAGGCTGGTGTCTGAGTGCTGGAATGTCTTATGCGTATGCGCAGGAGTGACATCGTCCCCCGCCACAGGCCCTGAAGACTGGCATTTAGAAAAAGATGCCGGCGAGGAAACGTTGGATAGGCAAGTACTGCATGGTATGAGACATAAAATACTAAATACAGAAAAATCCCAGATGAAAACCTTAGGCAAGCTGAAAAAAATCAAAAAGGGAGAAGAAGCCAAGAGAAGATATAAATACGTACACCACCATAAAATACATTGTATTGGTGCACCAATATTTTTATACTCTGTATACTTTAGAAATCAGCTAATGAATGAGTTGAAATGCTTGTCCCCTGCCAGCACGCTGTAGAAGAGGACCCTTGTTCTCTGTGTGGAAGCAGTGGTCTCCCGGAAGCGGTCTGATACACCTGCTGCTGAGCCAGATCCATACCTCTCTATGTAGTAGGAAGCATGAGCTTCGCTGATCGTCCGACTTGGCAGAGGGTGTGTTAGACCACAGCAGACAGCAAGAGTCCTTCTTTGCAGCATATTGGCAAGGGCAGTCTTTTCTACTCTGGCTGTGTTTGCTTTCTAAAGAAATTGGCCTGCATGATTTCGAGCACCACCTGTTTTAGCGCACTGGGAAAGGATTTGGAGGATTTATACTGAAAGTTCAATTCTAATTTAATGGTTGGGCTAAAGATTGTCAAAACGCTGTAAAGAGCAGCTAGAGGGGTGCTACTACATATTATAAGGGGCTTTGTTAGAACATCCCTCAGTGTTAACACATGAAACGCTCCTAAAACAGGACCACTTCCATTTTTTTAAACAACCCCATTAATGGCCATTGAGGTGACAATCTAAAACACCTGGAAAACCAAGAATTACAGGTGAAAATAACAAGTGCCAAAGTTGTAAGCCAGTAGGTTTATTTCTGTATAGATTTCTCTATAAAGTGTGTTTTGATTCAGAGAGACAAGAAATCAAGATAAAACAATAAGGACAGTGAAAGATTCAAAGCAGATGCCACTTACAGATGCACTGTACACAGTAAAGAAACAAGGGGTATAAATAGAACAGAGTTGAAATAGCACTGACAGATACAGCTGTGCACAGAATGCCTATGTGGCACACACATGTTCTACTTTACTCACTCGCTTGAGAAAAGTAGCAGTAAGTAATTGTTAAATGGAAGCAGTAAATACCTGAAGTACTCACAGCTGTAGAATATGGGTTGTGAACTCCAGTGTTTTCAGCCCAGCAGCCACATCCATACAGAGCGGCCTGTATACAAGACAATAGAAAATGCTTAAAACCAAAGTCTAAGCCAAAATTATGCATTTCTAAAATAAAGGGTATATATCATAAGTAATCAAAGCAGTAGATGTCCTAGACAACAAAGGAGAAGCAGCGCACAAATAAGGTTGTCCCCTTGTACAGCTTTAAGAGAACGCAAAGGGCACTTTCATACTGAGCAGATTTTGGCCGATAGCAGGGCGCTTTAAACCCCCGTTAGCGGCCGAAAAAGGGTTAAATGTGCCCGCAAAGCGCTGCTACAGCGGCGCTGCCCATTGACTTCAATGGGCAGGGGCGCTTTAGGAGCAGTGTATACACTGCTCCTAAAGCACCTCAAAGATGCTGCTTGCAGGACTTTTGAGAGCGTCCTGCCAGCGCACCGCTCCAGTGTGAAAGCCCTCGGGCTTTCACACTGGAGTGAGAGGAGAGGCGCTTTACACACGCTTTGCAGGCACTATTTTTAGCGCTATATCACCTGTACAGCGCCTCAATGTGAAAGGGGTCAAAATATTGCCATAATTCTGTAATTCGCACTGTAAATAGTACTGTTTGGATGCGCTATTTGAGCTTGCAGAAGTAAAATAGGATCTAACTAGTAAAATCTATTTCCTGGAGTACAGAACAGGACAGGCTATTCAATCATTACACCTAGGTTATATGCACAAGTAAGATTTTTTATATTTAATAGAAAATATAAACATCTGTGTTGTGTTATCAAAACATATACCATTTCATATAAATGCATATCAAAAAGTGAATAGAACATTAAAGTGCAACAATAAACACATAAATAATAGTGGAAAACATAAAATACATAAAAATTCAAACAGTTCATAAATGAATCCCATAAGAAAAAAGCGCAACAACAAAGTCCTCTGTCTGAAAAATCAGTGAGGAAGAAAAATGGCAACCCAGAATCACATATAAAATATTCCTCTTCCAAATCACCTCTGTGCACCAAGCCACCAGTGACACTAAGCTACTTACCAGAAAGTTAGACCTCAAATTATAAGAGGTCTAACAGCACTTGTAAGGAAAGATCCCAAGAATGGACGTAAGGACGGAAATTAAACTGCCATTCCCACAGCCAGCCACTTAAGCCACCACTCCACAGCAGATCATATTAAGATAATCCATTGATCGATAATAAGGCATTCATGGCGTTCATGGTGTAGCAATAAAATATACTTCTTTATTATGAACTATAGTATCTCCTATATCAGAAAAAATAAATCGTCATGTAACCAAGACAGCAGCCAGCGCCCTAGCGGGCGTGATGACATCACTGCTGTAGCGCTGGAGCTTAAGCGGCTGGCTGTGAGAATGGTGGTTCAACTTCCGTCCATCCATTCTTGGATCTTTCCCTATAAGCGTTGTAGACCTTTTATAATTTGAGATCTAACTTTCTGGTAAGCGGCTATGAGTGTCACTGGTGGCTTAGTGCACAAAGGTGATATGGAAGAAGAATCTTTTATATATGATCTTAGGCTGCCTTTTTTACCTCATTGAAGGTTATTTTTCATACGGAGGGTTTTGTTGTTGCACTTTTTTCTTGTTGTATTCATTTATGGACTGTTTGAATTTTTATAGCATTTATTTACAGCATTATATGCATTTGATGTTTTGAGACAAGAGCAGCTGGACAGCAGCAAGTAGATCCACCCACCATGACAGGGAAGGTGACAAGGTGAAAATCCAGTTTATAGCCCCTGTAAATGACACACTGGACCAAAGTACCTGAGATTTTCTGGCCAAGATAGCCTACAACCCCCCCCCCCCCCCCCCCCATGCAGGAGTAGGGGCACCCAGTCATAGTGAGGAGTCCTTGGAGCCAGTTTTGGTTGTCATGGAAGGTCAGATATTCTTACAAAAGTATGTTCTGGTCTTATGCTTCGCACTGGAGGACTGAGAGGGATGAAAGAAACCCTTCCTAATCTCTGAAATAGAAGATCTACTGGCTGTGACACAGGCATTTTTCTTCTGGGGGGAGGAGGGTAATTTGACCCTGTGATATCTGTGATGTACTTATCCACAACTAAGGACAAGGGCATTCATAAGGATGGTACTAGGTAGGGCTTTTTTTTCCCTCAGAGAACAGGTTCTGGAACGCCCCCCTGCTGAGTCATCCTTTGTCTCTGCCCCCTACCCACCTCTGAGCACCGTCCCTTAGTTCCACCCTGTACCAACCTCCCTGTACAATCCCTTTTAGAGAATACAGAACCAAGTATCATTTTGTGCTACTAGGTTATGTGCATGGAATTTGATAGACCCCCACCTCAGCAACAAGACCCCCACAGCAACAATAGATCCCCAACACAATAGAACCCCCCCCCAGCAACAATGGACTCCCCGCAACAAAATACCACCCCAACAATTGATCCCCCAGCAGCCAGAAACATGTTACACCCATATTTAGGGTATAACATATAACATGTTGCTATGCACCAGACCGCCTGCACCCCCTGCGACAGCAGGCAGGGTTTCCTCTCCCCCTCAGCCGCTGTCACATTTATAATTGGTGCAGATGTGCAGGCAGTGTCATTTATTCACAGGAATATGTGAATGAATAAACTACAAGTCCTGTCTATCCACACAAACCGTACTACAGCGTCAGGTCAGCGCACTTAGCCCCATATGCAATCCCCAAATAGAGGTGCCCGGTTCGCCTCTGAAATGCAAATGTGTACAACAGGTGGCCACACACGCCACTGGAAATACTAATTCTTTATTGAAGTGTCAAATATTTAGGTTAAAAACATCACAGTGCAACCAGGTAGGAAGGTTGATACATTTCAGCACAACAACGCTTAATCATAAACTTATGATTAAGCGCCTTAGTGAATGAAACTCGTGCTCTCTTTCTGTGATGTTTTTAACCGAAATCTATGATACTTCAATAAAGAACCAGAGTTTACTGTGGAGTGTGTGACCAACCTATTGTAGACATTAACAAGTCCTATCTGCCACTGTGACAGCCAGACTTGTAGTCTTCATTGGACTATAAATGCACTGATCATATTAAAGACCTTATGAAGGCCCTACCTTGACACTTCCTGCAGCTCAGTAACTGACAGCCCGTACGGAGGTACTGGCAGAGAGCTGTAGGAATTGTCATGTTTTTACCTGCAAAAACACGTGCATGTGTGATCTTTATCTTTTTAACAAAAGTAAACTTAGTCATTAAAACACACACTGCATCAACAAGCATAAAAATGGCGTCCTTAGGAATTGAAGAAATGCCTGTTAACAGGTGGCCTTCCTTTTCTGAGTTCTCCAATCTGAATGCAGCACCATCTTCCTCTTTTTGTCAAAGAACTCAAGGGCTGGCAATGGAAAATCAGAGGGAGACGCTGAAGGAGAGGATGAAGGACTAGCTTATGGCACATGTGGTCTGAGATCTCTAAAAGGTCTGACAGCTTTCCCATAAACTCAAATATAGTTGCAGAAGATTCCTCCCTAGATAAACAGGAAGAGGAAAGCGCACCTGAAGTGGTATAATAGGACACTGAGGCAGAGAAAAATCCAGGAAGGTAACAACAGTCCAGACTGATCATGTCAGTATCTCTAGAAAGAGAAACCCTCTGGACCATTAGCAGAACTAAGGCTGGGAGGTCCAAAAGCCTAAAATTCCCCTGGCTCTCTGATCTGTCATGTGCGTGAGGGTACTCACAGCAGATACTGCAGCAGGTGTTTGTGTCTGTAGGCAGTCACCCTCGATAGAGGACCCATAGTGCATTCAAAGAACGCTAGCTGTGGTCTGTGGCCTCCAGAGAGCAGTCAGCAGTGCACGGAAAGCCCAGCAAAATGGCACAAATGTACAGAACGAATCACTGGGAGAGTTCCTAGGTGCATAAAGGGCACCAAACCTAAACTGCTAAATAAATGGAACTGCTCTCTGCTGTGGTTACTGCGATTTAGAGAGTCACAGTCTGTAACCCCTGAGAGGCCAGAGAACAAAAGCACACTAGGATCCAGTGCAGAGCATAAGCCTAATCTTACCTGAACCTTACCTACAACCAGAACGCTTGTAGGCTTAAAAGGGACAAGCTCCATCAAGATCTGCTCAATGGGTGGACTCACCTCCGAAAGAAGTCTTTAGGGACAAGGTTCCACTGGCAGATGGACCACTGCCCTAGACCTGTATTGCACACTGTGCCTAACACCATGATGCACATCATACCAAGGTGAGCGCCAAATGCAGGATCCAGTGCCTGAAACTTAAAGGCCAGCTCCACATCCTCCTTCTGGCAGGGTCTGGATACAGTCCTCCAAGCCGCTGCTAAGGAGTCAACTGATTCAGAAAGCTGCAGAGAGGTACCACAGTGGCAAAGTAGCAGCTAGGAGACTTGCTAGATGAAATCCAATGAGTAGAAGAGGAACAAGCTTCTCTCGGGAAAAGAAAGAGTCATTTGCAAAGAGCAGGTAAATATAACATGTTTGTTATTTTAGGAAAAAAAATGAAACCTTTACAATCACTATAAATGCAAAGTGCCTTCATTGAAAGATCATAGTCTGTCCACATGGCACTGTCATGTTTTAACTGAAGGTGTTTTTAAGTGTATAGCTTAAACTAAACATTAGGCATCAATACCATAGTGTAAAGCTCAGACAGCCATCTTCTGGACAAGTTGAATATTTTTGACAAAACAATTATATCAGTTCTCTAGGGTAAGAATATCCAAATCTGAAATGCCAGGTAGCCAATACAAAAAATTATAGTCACAAGACACAAATGAAAACAGGTGACACCTCTGATAAGATCTAAACTCAGGGTACTGAAAATAGTAAACTTGCAAAGTCCTAAAATAAATTACCTGAGCTTGGTCTTATATCACCTCCCCCTCCCCACAGTAACCCCTTTGTTTATGTACTCTGCACTAAATGTTTTTATTTTTTAAATTAGGAATAAAGTTTATTGAAACCAAACAAGAAATTCCAGGGGACCCATGTATATATCCAAGTATCCATGTGTGTCATACCATAATACAGCAGTATAAACATCAGAAAGAAAAACACCAGTAAATAAAGACCCAGTTAATCCCAAGCACACAATCCAAAACCACATTGTAGTGATACACCCACACAGCCTTATTGGTACATACTGAGTACATGCCCATAAGAACCAAATATTACCATAATGGAGGTAACAATAACAAAATAATAACATATGCAGCTCCAGGTCTACAGCCACTAAAAAAAGGTAATATCCATATGGTCACAGATTTTTTTTACACAGAGATATGCAGGATACAGAAATGAAGGAGAGAACATTTTTTAACCACTTCAATACCGGGCCTATTCTGGCACTTCTCTCCTACATGTAAAAATCATCATTTTTTTTGCTAGAAAATTACTCAGAACCCCCAATTACATATGTTTTTTTTAGCAGACACCCTAGGAAATAAAATGGCGGTCATTGCAACTTTTTATCTTGCACGGTATTTGTGCAATCATTTTTCAAATGCCTTTCTTTTGGAAAAATAAACAGTTTCATGAATTAAAAAATAACAAAACAGTAAAGTTAGCCGAATTTTTTTGTATAATGTGAAAGATGATGTTACGCTGAGTAAATAGATACCTAACATGTCATGCTTTAAATGCATGGAATGGCGCCAAACTTCGATACTTACAAATCTCCATAGGCGACGCTTTGAAAATTTTTACAGGTTACCAGTTTAGAGTTCCAGAGGAGGTCTAGTGCTAGAATTGTTGCACACGCTCTAATGCACGCGGCGATACCTCACATGCGTGGTTTGAACAGCGTTTACATATGTGGGCGGGACTTACATGTGCGTTCGCTTCTGAACGCGAGCTACCGGGGAAAGGGGCATTTTAATTTTTTTTAAATTTTGCTTAATTTTTTTTATTTTTACACTTTTTTTTTACATTTTTTTTTTAATCACTTTTATTCCTATTACAGGGAATGTAAACATCCCTTGTAATAGGAATCTATTGTGACAGGTCCTCTTTATGGAGAGATGCGTGGTCAATAAGACCCCATATCTCTCCTCCAGGCTGGAAAGCATGAGATTGACAAAAAAAATTCATGCTGACAGCCGCGATCGCGGCTTTGTTTACCTCCGACGGCCATAGAGATGACTGGTGACCATCTGGTCACCGGAAATCTCTATCGTCGTCATCTGGCACCGGCTGATTTTTTCTCCGGGTCCCCAATGGCACGGGAGAGCCCGGAGAAGCCCTGGATGGCAGTGGGGGGGGGGGGGACGGACGTCCCCTCCCGTCGCCTATAAGAACGATCAAAGCGGCGGAACTGCCGCTATGATCATTCTTATCGTGCACAGAATCGCTGGAAAGAATGATATCAGGCATCGTTCAGATATCCCCTCACAAGGTCAAGGATGTCATATGAAGCCCTAAGGTATTGAAGTGGTTAAAGTAGAGCTTTAGTTAGAAAATGATGTCCTGCTAGATTGCTTCAGTCTGGTCCCTTTTGTAGGTATAGCTATGTAAAACGTTGCTAATAATTGCCTATCCTGTTTAAAATCCAGTATCACACTGTCTCACCCTGCTCTGCATATGCTCAGTTGCTCGCTGCTTTTAGGCACTGCCGAATTTGTAGAGGCCGATCTACTGACAGCCTTAAAGCGGGAATTAAACCCTCCTATCTTTTACAGCCAAGAAAGCTGCTTCTGTTTGATCTGTAACTGCCATGGTGCTGCACATGTGATCAGCTATGACACCAGACATTTAATGATTTGACAGTTTGGTTGAGGACACAAGCAAATGTGACAGTTAGCAATCCAGGAACGTAACTGTTTTATGAAACTGTATCGATGGGTTTTATTCCACTTTAGGATTTACTGCTGTTCAGGGGTTCTGGGCTTCAGCAAAATGGCAGCCTCTGGCATGAAGAAACAGGATCAATGCTGGAGGCAATTTACAGCGCACACATATTTTGGTAGCACAATTATTAATGGGGAATGTACAGTTGTGCTAATAATTTTACATACCCTGGCAGAATTTATGATTTCTTGGCAATTTTTCAATATGAATGATAACATAAAAACTTTTATTTCACTCATGGTTAGTGTTTGGGTGAAGCCATTTATTAGCAATCAATTGTGTTTACTCTTTTTAAATCATAATGACAACATAAACTACCCAAGTGACCCTGATCAAAAGTTTAAATACCCCAGTTCTTAAAGTGGTTGTAAACCCACTTTTTGGACTTCTACCTATAGGTAAGCCTAGAATAAGGCTTACCTATAGGTAGTGGAAATATATCCTAAACGTGCGCCGTTTAGGAGATATTTCATTTGTAGTCCGCCGAAAATTCCAACGGCGCATGCGCAGGTAGAAACAAAACTAAGTGCCGTTTCATCCGTTTCTTCCCTAGCCCGTGCCATTATTGGCGGCTTCCGCGCACATGCGCGGGAGTGACGTCACGCGGCTCCAGCGAATCACAGAGCCCGGCACGGAAGGAAGAGGGGCCAGAAGATGGACGCTGCCTACACAGGGGACATCACTGGATTCTTTACAGGTAAGTGGCAATGCGATGCATACTAGCCCATTATGCTTTTCATTTGCAGGCTTTGCAGCGAGCAAAAGAGGTAAAATTCATCAGGATTTACTTCCTCTTTAATACCATGTATTGCCCCTTTAACATCAATAAAAGCTTGAAGTCTTTTGTGGTATTTGTAGATGAGGCCTTTTATCTTCTCAGATGGTAAAGCTGCCAATTGCTCTTGGCAAAAAGCCTCCAGTTCCTGTAAATTTTTGGGCTGAACTGCACATTTGAGATCTCCCCAGAGTGGCTGAATGATATTGAGGTCAGAAGACAGATGGCCACTTCAGAACCTTCACTTTATTCTGCTGTAGCCGCTGACAGGTCAACTTGGCCATGTGTTTTGGATCATTGTCGTGTTGGAATGTCCAAGTACGTCCCATGCGCAGCTTCCTGGCTGATGAATGCAAATGCTGCTCCAGTATTTTTTTGATAACATACTGCATTCATCTTGCCAACAATTGTGACCAAATTTCCTGTGCCTTTGTAGCTCACACATCCCCAAAATATCAGCGATCCACCTCTGTACCTTTCATTATAGGCCTTGTTGACTCCTCTCCAAATGTAGCATTTATGCCTGTGGACAAAAAGCAAAATTTTGGTCTCATCACTCCAAAGGACTTTGTGCCAGAAGATTAGAGGCCTGTCTCTGTGCTGTTTGGCGTATTGTGAGCAGGATACCTTGTGGCATTTACGTAGTAATGGCTTTTCTCTGGCAACTCGACCATGCAGCCAATCTTTCTTCAAGTGCCTCCTTATTGCACATCTTGAAACAGCCACACCACATTTTCAGAGAGTCCTTTATTTCACCTAAAGTTATTTGTGGGTTTTTCTTTGCATCCCAAACAATTTTCCTGGCAGTTGTGGCTGCAAATTTTGTTGGTCTACCTGACCGTGGTTTGGTTTCAACAGAATCCCTCATTTTCCACTTCTTGATTAGAGTTTGAACACTGCTGATTGGCATTCTCAATATCCTTGGATATCTTTTTATATCCCTTTACTTTTTTTATATACAGTTCAACTACCTTTTCCCGCAGATCCTTTGACAATTCTTTTGCTTTCCCCATAACTCAGAATCCAGAAACCTCAGTGCAGCACTGGATGAAAGATGCAAGGGTCTGTCAGGAGTCCAGAAACTCATTGACCTTTTATACACACACACTAATTACAAGCAAACAGACCACAGATGAGGATGGTTACCTTTAATAGCCATTCAAAGCCCTTTGTGTCAACTTGTGTGCATGTTATCAGGCCAAAATCACCAGGGTATGTAAACTTTTGATCAGGGACATTTGGGTAGTTTCTGTCATGATTATAATTTAAAAAGAGTAAACACAGTTTATTGAATAGCTTCAGCCAACCACTAACCATGAGTGAAAGAAATGTTTTTGTGTTATCATTCATATTCTCTGAAAAATGGCCAAGAAATCATAAATTCTGCTAGGGTATGTAAACCTATAAGCACAACTGTATGTTCCTTGCTAAAGAACATTATTTTTTATCAAGTTGTTATGGGTAAAGTTCAGTTTTCAGAAAAGTTAGTTAGGCTTTTCTTCCACTTTAAAATTCATACAAGACTGCCTGCTTAAAATACAACCAAAGGCTCCTGTATGACAGTCTTAAAGTGATACTAAAGTCTCGTTTTTTTTTTGCTTAAAAATAATAAACATGTTATACTTACCTGCTCTGTGAAGTGGTTTTGCACAGAGCAGCCCCGATCCTCCTCTTCTCAGTTCCCTCGCTGGCGCTGCTGGCCCCACCCTCTTGCCGAGTGCCCCCAAGCAAGCAGCTTGCCATGGGGGCACCCAAGCCAAGCCGCTGCTCTGTGTGTCCATTCGGACACAGAGCCGCAGCCCACCCCCAACCCCCTCTCTCTCCTGATTGGCTCACTCGCTTTAATTGACAGCAGCGGGAGCCACTGGCACCTGCTGCTGTCTCAGCCCAAGAGGAGGGAGAGTCCCGGACAGCCGATCCTCTTGTACAACATCGCTGGATAAAGATGGGCTCAGGTAGGGTATTAGGGCGGCGCTGCACACAGAAGGTTTTTATCTTAATGCATAAAATGTTCCAAATTTAGTATATGCAATGCATAAAAAAAAAAACAAAACAAAAACGCTTTATTTAACTCAATCTCTCATCACTTGTCTCTCATGCTTCTCCCCCCCAGACAGTTCAGTGGGCGGGGGTTTGGGGTCAGCAACAGAGGCAGTGCTGTTAATCCAGAAAATGTGGCCTGTTGCTTAATTGACGAGCTACAAGTTTGTTAAGGCTCAGTTCACATATATGCAAATCGGATGCGTTTTGAACCGAATCTATTTTGCATAACATGTGAATCGGACCGGCGTGCAATGGAGCTGGTTCACACATGTCCAGGGTGGCCGCAGCCCATTTTTAAAGAGTCCTGTGCGATTTTAAGTCTGGTTCAGGCGCAAATTCAAGTAAAAATTCACACCAAACTTCTTTTAAAAACTGACAGCAAACTGCAGCCAGACATGTGAACTTAGCCTAAATCAGCAGTGACAGTGCTGATAGACACCCCTGCAAAATGTTGTCATCCCACTGTATTACAAGCAGGAAAAGCCTACATGAGAGTGGCAACTCTACTCAGAATTTGGTAGCAATGTAGCATCGTTGCCACGTAAAGCTGCATCGGGACTTTGCAAGGGGACTATGAGAAAAATGCAAGTGAATACGATATACACTTAAGATTGAGTACTAGCGCTTCCTGTACATTATTAACTTGCAAAGCTTACTTTTTTTGTTTGACTCATAACCATGCCCAGTGGCAGTACAAAGTTTGTGTAACAGACAACAGAGCAGACCTCTTTAACCTGTGTAAGAGCACCAGTCCAACACATACTGCTGTGTCACTGCTAGAGCTAGACAGCAAGGACTGAGAACTTTATTACCTAGCTCTAGCAGTGACTCTGGAGCGAAGGGTAAGAGTTAACAGATTGCTGCAGGGAGTTAGGCTGGCCATACACAGAGCAAATGGTTGCAGGAAAAAAAATTGCTTGATTCCCCCATCAACACAGTGTTGATGCGGGAATCCCTCCTGCAGGGCCATTGTCTTCTTCAAGCAAAATGGGAGAGGGAAGCCATCCCCACCGAGAGAAGACAGTGAATCTTGCTAGTGGCTATAGCAGCTGCTAGCGATAATTGCAGGTAAAACCTGGCATGCTGGTTGTACCCAAGTTGATAGATCAACTTGGTACATTCAGTCTGCCCATACACAGTTCAAACTGTGTATGGCCTGCCTAACACTGCTAACACACAGATCACAGTGGTCATGTAAGGAGCCTGCACAGGAGACCTGTAGACCTTGTACTGCTGCTGGAGATGCTATTTTCAGTTTGCAGATACAAGTTTCAAAACGCCCAACATTCAAAATCCCATTAATTTAAATGGCCCCTTTTCACATGTGAGAGTTCTGTCGCCTGAAGCAAAACGCCCAAAGCTCACAAAAGTACATGAGCTTCTTTTAAGGCAAATTACAGGCGTTTTTTTGCTTTTTACATTGGTGACCTTTTGACCTGTACAAAATCGTGTTAAAAAAACTCAGGTGTGAATGCAGCCTTAAGAAAAGATTTAATAGATAAATGGGGAAAAAGTCTCATATCATGGCACCTAGAAAGATCAAAGGCTGTACTCACTTCAATAAGAAGTTGGGCTAAATTACCCTAAAATATGCCAGCATAATAGGTCAGCAGCTGCAACAATCTTCTGATATTTAAGATTGAATCTTGGAAACTGTCTCCAGGGGACAGCCATTTCACTTTACTTTTTATCCCAATTACAAGGAATTCAACATAAAAAGGGGGTTTCATTTTATATCTGCCTCAGATTGTAATCTTATTTCATCTCTTAGAACAGTTAAATAAATATCCACTAACTTTTAAACTGATTTCTAAAATGGACAAAAACAAAAATGTTCCAAGCAATAATTTCAACAATTAAAAAGTATTACAATTAGTTTAATAGGAAGGCGCATGTGCGGGCTGCTCCAAGATGGCCGCTTAAGCCAGAAGCTCCGCGCTGCTTCGGCCACCCGGCGCACATAGCGGGGGACTCGGGGCCCCGTGGATCGCGACACCCACACCATCTAACGGCGGAATGCCTGGGGCACACGCCCATGTCAGCGGGACCGACTAGGAGAGACCTGGGACCACAATTCAAGGTAGCAAGCGAGCGGGCCAAATCCAAGATGGCAGGCGCCATGCAGACACACACGCCAGGTGCTGAGGAATCCTCTGGAGCCAGGCAATCCTATGCCTCAGTAGCCCGCATCCACACTCCTGGGACCCCTGTGAGTACCCTCATGAGCATGGCTCACTCCCCAGCCTCCACGGAATCCCTGATCGAGCACTCCATGGAGGAACTCCTGAACTCTCCCCTTGGGCCTACATCACTTCACAGTGCAGACAGGCCTATCATGACAGAAATTACCCCTCACACAATGCTTTCAGCCCCAGACCTCTTCTCACAGTTGTCGGCATTACTAGACAGGGGCTTATCCCAGACTGCAGCCAAAATAACTGGGGACATAAGGGAGGACTTTCAGATCCTAGGCACAAGGATGGAAGCTATAGAGCATAAACTTGACCAAACAATTTAAAAAACCATACAGAATTCTGATCACATCCAGGTCCTGCAAGGTCAATTGGATACAGCATTATCCCGGATCGATGACCAAGAGAACAGGTCCAGAAGGGAGAACTTCAGAATCAGGGGACTCCCAGAATCGATCACTGACACCATGTCTGTAGTGCAGGACTTCCTCCGGCAGCTGATCTCTAACATCTCCACATACAAACTAGAGATCGACCGATCACACAGAACTCTGGGAACCCCAGGAAAGATGGCACACCCAGGGACATCGTGGTAAAACCCCACTACTTTTCGGTGAAGGAAGAGGTGATGAAGCTGTGTAGATATCAAACCCCCCTCACTTGCCGGGGGCACGCCATTCAAGGCCACAATACAAAAAAGGAGAGCCCTGAAACCTCTTCTGACAGTACTGTCCCAACGTGACAATAAATATAGGTGGGCTTTCCCCTTTGCTCTGAAGTTTGACTACAAGGGCAAGACGCACTCTTTCCACAGCTTCCAAGAAGGAGAACGGCTCCTACTAGATCTACGCCTCATCTCACAAGAAGCTGCGATGGACCTCACTAACTCCACTGTAGGATCTGCCAAGCGCCCCTCTCCAGCGAACCCTCTGACAAGTGTCTGGGACAAACCTAAATTCAAAAGATCCAAGGACACCAAACCACAATGACAAGTCAAGCTTCTTGACAACAAAAAAAAAAAAGGACTTCCTTTTCATACTCCCTTCCGAGTTCCAGGAGACATTGGGGCGGATAGCCCCTTACTATTGCCCGAACTATTTACTTTTTCTTTTTTTTTGGCCCATAAAGCCACTATTAGAGGCAAAATCATACAAATCGCATCCTAAAATTAAAAAGGCCAAAAGGGTTGACATTGATAACCTGGAAAAGAACTTCCAGGCTCTTCGTCTAGAACACAAAAGAGACCCACTTTGCTTCCGCTCATCCCACCTTGACTCAGCCTGCCTTGAACTGAACCTATCTCTAACAGCTAATGCAGAGAAAAGTATCAGATGGCAAGGGGCAAAATACTATCATCAAAGGGACAAGCCTGGGTCTCTCTTAGCCTCCAGACAAACCATCTATGGCAAACCCCCTCAGCATCATGGAAGCCTTTCACAAGTTCTACGTGGACTTATATAGCGGACAACAGGTGGAAAGGATCTTACTAGATTCCTTGAAAATCTACCTATACCCACTTTATCGGCGGACCATAGAGACAGAACATGCCAAAAACAAGACTCCGTAGACACCTCCCACCATCTTAGGACAAACCATCTCTCTGAGCACCAAAGCCAAAAGCCTCGGAGTTATCGGAGTTATGACTCAGAAATTACAATGGATGCACAATTAGGATCGGTAGTTAGCGGATCCCACCATCTCCTCCGCCTGTTACGTAGACTTGTCCCCTTCATCCCAGAAGAGGACAAAGCAGTAGTAGTTGGAACAATCATCAATTCCCGACTCGATTACGCTAACTCACTCTACATAGGATTACCCCAATATCAGCTTGCGCACCTACAGGTCATCCAAATTGCGGCAGCAAGACTGTTAACAGGAAAAAAACCCTGGGAGTCAATTTCCCCATCCCTAAGGAACCTACATTGGCTAACCGTAAAGAACCGGATCACATTCAAGACAGTCTGCCTCACCCACAAATGCAAACAAGGAACCGCGCCTCAATAGCTTCGAGAGAAAATAAAACACTACACACCCAATCGCAATGTTCGATCATCTAACCAAAACCTCCTTCTCATTCCCAAATACCGCTACAAAGCAAAGGGAGAATGAAGATTCGCAGTCCAAGGACCTAGGCTATGGAACGCACTTCCGATCCACATCCGCATGGAAGAAAATCACCTGGCTTTCAGGAAAAAAAACTCAAGACCTTCCTCTTCTAGAAGCTGACAACACCAAACGCATTTAGCGCCTTGAGGCGATTTAGTTCGCATTAGCAGCGCTTTATACATTTTTCATTCATTCATTCACAGGCTTGAAGCTCCCGTCACTACGGAAGACGTGTTATAGGTAATTAAAAACCTAAAGAAAAACTCTGCCCCGGGTCCAGACGGGTTCTCTATTCCCTACTATAAAGCCTCTGCACACACAATAGCACCATACTTGGCAAAATTTATCAATTCCAAATCCAAAGGAGACCCCCTGGACACACAGTTGAATGCTGCGTTCATAACCATCATCCCAAAACCAGACAAGGATCCAGGTGAAGTAAATAACTATAGACCCATATCCCTGATCAATAATGATCTAAAAATAATGACTAAAGTCATGGACGATCGCCTTGCTTCCGTTATAGGAACATACATACACAAAGATCAAGTAGAGTTCATCCACGGAAGACAAGACCCTGACCAAATTATAAGAGTAGTAAATGTGGTCTCTATCTTACATTCTGGGTGGGATGGCGGTCATGTGCAAGCTGGGATGCTGCTGTCGTTAGACCTGCAAAAGGCGTTCGACTCCGTCTCTTGGTCCTACTTATTTGCTATTCTGGATCTATGGGGCTTCAGCCCCCAGTTCACAGGACTCCTCACATCTCTATACTCTAACCCCGAGGCCAAGATCAAATTACAAGGGCTATACTAAGACTCCATTAAAATAGCTAGAGGAACGCGCCAGGGATGCCCTTTATCGCCACTGATCTTTGCTATAGCAATTGAATTTCTAGCAATTGTTATTCGTACCAACCCAAACATAGCAGGGGTCCGATGTGGGCCCAACGTCTATAAATGCGGCTTGTTCACAGATGATCTCAGTTATACGTAAACTTCTGGAGGATTTCTCTGGGATCTCGGGTCTACAAGTTAACTATACAAAGTCACAAGCACTTAACGTCTCTCTCCAGCCGTCACTGGTGGCCCGGCTGTAGGAGTCGTTTCGCTTCTCGTGGAGTGACTCCTTCATCCGTTATCTCGGAATAAATCTAACTCCCAAATTTGAACAACTCTACGAAGCTAGTTACCCCCCATCTACAAAAAAACTCGAAACAGATCTTAAACAATGGTCTCCACACCAACTCTCCTGGTTTGGCAGCATTAATTCTATCAAAATGACCTTACTCCCTAGACCCCTTTACCTCTTTCGCTCACTCCCAGTATCCATTAGAAAGGACCATCTTTCATTGTTCCAAAGTAAAGTGGTTAAATTTATCTGGGGTAAGTCTGGCCATCGCCTTGCGCGGCAAACCCTATTTAGACTGAGAAATAAGGGGGAACTGGGCCTCCCTAATCTGTTCTGGTACTACCAAGCAGCTAGACTTGCTCACCTTTCCACGGTTTATTCCAGAATGGCTAGACAAGACTGGGTAGACATGGAGAGACAGGCGAACCCATCCTTCACTCTGGACTTTCTCCTATGGTGCTCTCAAGGCCAGGCCCCCTATCCTATCACCTTCCCTGTCACATACTTTGGCGATATAGGATAAACTCAAGAATTCCCCCTCTTTAATATCACCATGCAAACCCTTAGCACACATTTTTCATAACCCAGAATTTCACCTGTGCATGGACAGCAGAGCATTTCGATGGTGGCTGGATAAGAGGATGTACCAGATCGGGCACTTTTTCACTTCTGCAGGACCTATCTCCCTTCCCCATTGCATCAAGATTCTGGATCTACCCGATTCGGAGAGATTCAGATTTCAACAACTGTCTCATTACCTACACTTTATCTGGTCTACAAAACCTGACCCTCCCCAACTCACCCCCTACGAACAATGGTGCAGTCAATTACTGGAGCAGAGGGGAGGGATTTCCATAATTTATTCGTCACTAGCTCTAAATAGCCGGAAACCCCCTCATATGCTGGCTTCGGAGGCAGATACGCAGGAAACTTGGGACTTGGACACCTGGCATAAAGCCATTTCCAGATCATTCAAAGGTATCCTCAATATATCATTAGCAGAAGCTAGTCTGAAGGACATCAACAGATGGTACATGACCCCCTTCAAACTTTCCACCATGTTCCCTTCAGTTTCCCCCTTATGCTTCCGAGGGTGCCAAATGACGGGAACCATGATGCACATATGGTGGGAATGCCCCAAAATCAGAAGCTTCTGGAACAAGATCTTCCATATAGCATCCAAAGTTACAGGAATTGTGATTCCTAAGTCCCCCTCAACAGCTCTTCTCAACCTGTTAATACCCAAGATTCCGAAATGTTCTCAAAAACGAATCTTCTTTATCTTCCTGGGCTCCAAACTCACCATAGCTAAAGCCTGGAAGAATCCCAAGGTCTCAATCATAGCAGCCAAATGCAAAATATCTTGGATTATGTCCCAAGAGAAGATGGTGAGCTCCATATTGGACACCTCAACTCAGTTCAGGGAGACTTGGGAACCATGGGTAAAACTATATGGGAGTGGGCAACTCCCCGAGCACATTTCAACCGTAATGATTGTTTTTAAGGTCTGAATGGCTGGCTGTGCATCCCCCTTCTCTTTATTTCCATCTGTCTTCTTTCTATCCTACTCCCTTTACCTTCCTCCCACCCACTTTTTATGTTTGGGTTTTGTCCCCACATAATGGTGTCCTGCAAGAGGACACACACTATGATCTCCTCTCCCGAGGGGCATAACCCTCTTCATACCATGCAATAACATGTGCAGTACAATACCATAATGCCAATTCTGGATGTATATAGAGCTTCCAGGTCCCACCAATGTTTGGGGGGAACTTAAGAGCGCGGGCGGGGGGGGGGGGTCCGTTCACTCCTTCCCTGCACAGTTAGATTCCCTTTTGGGGTGCGGGGGGTGGAGGAGACGGAATCACACCCCAAGACCCACTAGGCATCCGGTTTAGTTGTTACTCTAAAGCCTCATACACACGATCAGACTTCCATTGGACTTTTCCGTGGATTTTTGTCCGAATGGGCGTTGGCCGTGAACTTGTTCTGAATACGCACGAACATTTTCAGCCAACTTTCACCAAATCATGTGGTTTTTCAGCTCTTTACCGCCACCCTTTGGGCAACTTCTGCTATTGTCTGATCTTTAGCATTGGTTCTGAGCATGCATGTTTGTACTTTGGACTTTAGTCCTAAGGACTTGTGTACACACGATCGGATTATCCTCCATTGGACATTTGTTGCCGGAAAGTTTGAGAGCATGCACAGCGAACATTTGTCCGTTGAAGAACCGAAAACAATTGTCTGATGGAGCATACACACAGTTGGATTGTCCATTAAAACAGGTCCGTCGGACTGTTGTCAAAAAGTCTGATCGTGTATATGCCTTAAATGTATCCCAGGTCTAAGAAAATCTAGCTCCAGATTGCTTGACAAACCTATAGATCTTCTTCATATGACATTGTACATTGGTATGCCATGTTTATTCTTTGAAAACCAATAAAACATTTGAAATACAATTAGTTTAATAGGCAGCATGCTGGTTAGCACTATTGCTTTGTTGCTTTTAAAGGGGTTGTAAAGGTTCGTGTTTTTTTTTTTTTTTTACCTTAATGCATCCTATGCATTAAGGTGAAAAATGTGAGGAGCCGCGAGAGCCGCCGGGGGACCCCAGAAGAGCAGGTTGGGGGCCATTCTGTGCAAAACGAGCTGCACAGTGGAGGTAAGTATGACATGTTTGTTATTTAAAAAAAAAAAAAAAGGCCTTTACATACAGTCATTTTAAGTTTTGGATTTGATTCCCTCTAAGACTACCATCTGCATGAAGTTTCAAGGCTCAATCTGGCATGTATAATGCTTTTGAAAGCTGGCAGCAAGATTCTTCATTTAAGTTGTCTGGGCGCTGTACACAAGCAAAGTATGTGTAATGTTTACATGCATACAAGCATTAATGCAGCCTTATTGACCACTGCTGGCCGACATGTCACTACCAAAAATGTGTAGCCAACAACACCTACTAATTACATATTATTGATGTTGACAGCTTGCTCTGTGAACGAGTCATTCATGCACTGATGGCACATGCACAGAATGACCTTGGCCTTCAGTCATAAACGACTGAGAAGAGAGGTCATTCTGCACACATGCTGCTGGCCCACGAATGACTTACTCACAGGCCCGTTATGTCAACACCAAGTGTGTAATCAGCGCCGCTGGCTACACACTGTTGAAATTGATATGTCAGCCTTAAGCGACAGCAATAGTAAATAGAATCCATGCAAGCTGTACGGTGTACGCTTGTAAAAGTTGGTACAAATGTATAAGAGGGTACAGTGTTAACCTACCTCCCAGCTTGTGAACTTGACAAAGGAGGACAAATTTTAACGGGGCAGAATGTGACATGTGTAGCATGTTGTGGGTCAGGAGTGGTTAGTGTACATAGTGCAGGAGTCAGAAGTGCATAACATGCAGGCCAGTGTACGGCGTACAACCAAAAATTGCCCTCTTCTCTCAGCACAACATTCCCCCTCAAACCCATAACCCCTTAGTACAGATCTCCTCCCACAGCCTCTTCTAAGACCGCAAGTACAGATCACCTTGACAGCAAAGATCCCCCTCTCAGCCCCTTCTTAGTACAGACTTCCCCCTCCAGTACAGACCTACCTTCCTCCCCACACTAGTACAGACCCTCCTCCAGACCTCCTCCCTTCCTACCAGTCAAATCCCCCTTTTTCCACACCAGTACAGACCTCCTCTCTCCATTACACACATTTCCCCCACACCTTCCAGTACAGATCTCCCTCCAGTACAGAGCCTCTCTCTCCCCAACAGTAAAGTGTAGATATTTGCCAGCACACCACATCCAGAGGAACGATCATGCTCGCTTGGTTGGTATCCAGGGTCAGCCACAGAAATTCTATTCAGCCACAGACTTCTTTAAATCCAGAAATCATCCAAACCTCTCCAGAGTGCATACCGTGAGAGACACATTGGTCTTGAGAGCGTGCAAGAGTGCAAATATTTTTTGTGGATTCAAAAAACCTTTGAAAATATTAAGCGTGTAGGGGCTGTGAAATTTTAGCTTGCAACCGTGAGCCACTATGTCGCAAATGCACTCGTCTGCAATCTTCTAATGCTAAACATCTGTGAAGGCCTGCAAACATCCACCCGAGCCAGTGGGGGCTCCCCTTCATTGTGAAGAGGATTTTTCCCCAGCTTGGAGGGCTTTGAAGTCCATGGTTTCTTGCGTAACTGGGACTTAGAGGCCTGAGACTAGCCCAAAGAAAGCTTCTTGGAAATGGAAGGGGCAGCAGGTTTTTGAACTGCAAGCTTAGCCAGTCACTTTCTAGATATAATCATCCAGAGCAGGACCAAACAAATGCTCCCCGTAAAAAAGCAAACGTTCCACATGCTTCTTATAGGTTAACTCTGCTGACCAACACTTTAGCCATAAGATCAAGCATATGTGTACGGACAAGAGCCTTGAGTAGCTAGGAGTATGTGGGAAATTCTCCAGATTTCTGTTTCAGTGGGGTCAATTCACTAAGAGTTAATTAATGTCAAATAAAATGCGGTAAAATAGCGCTTGCATTAAATACATTTTGAAAGTGCAATTCACTAAGAATTTTGCTTTGAATAATGAATGCGGTGTTTGTTCGATGGAGCTGTAATTATCACATTTTTTCATGTGGTCATTTACTGCATTGAGCTGGTTGCTAAGGAGCGGGCCAGGAAGCTGGCCGCCACGTCCTTAACAATGGATGACTCATCAGCTGTCAGTGGGAAACTGCCCCCTGATTGTAGATCCATTGTCAATCATGACGCCCGCCGCCACCACCAGACCTTAAAGAAAAAAAGCTCTGCTCGTGATGAACGCTGGTAATAAACATTAATGAATTGACCCCAGTATCTCCAATCGTAGGATCCCTTTCTCTCTTCATTCAACGAGCCCAGACCTTAGGGCTTTGGCATACGCCTATAGTCGCAATTGTCAACTGTAATGCAGCCCCCACCAAAACAAATGAGACTTTAAATACAGACATTGTCCAAGGCATCTTTAAATACTGCTACCTTGTCTACTGGGTATGTATGGGTCTTATAAAAGAGAGAAACTGCCAGATCCAGGTATACCTAATTTCTTAGTGAACTTAAATTAAGTGAACCAAATTTCCATGAACAAACCTTTTTCGTGGAAGGCACACCTTGTCACAGTGAGCGCAGTCTGCATACAAAACATCCTTCATGTCAGCAAATACAGGAAAAGATTAATGGTGTTGTGGTGGTTGCCATGGCCGGAATCCTGTAACCTTTGGTCTGGAGGCCTCCGGAAACAATAACTTCAAATTAGTCTAAGCAATTTCCACGAGAAAACTCATAAAGGCCTCTTGAATTGGAGATAAAATCTGACCGTGGGTGTCATGAAAGACGTCCTGTTAGCAAGGTCGTGGGCGGAGGATCGGGGCACAGAACTCCTGTTGTTAGAACCGGTGGACGTGTGCGGGTGCGCGCCAGCGCGAACGAACACATGCGGAGGCACGCTAGCACGAACGAGTGTACGTGGGTACGTGGTGGTGCGAGCGGGCACGTACGATCGGTACTCAGGCGCGCGCAGACGTGCGGTGTGACAGTGTTTGGCGCTAATTGACTTATTTAAAGGAGCCTGTCAGCATGCTTTCTTGCTGTCCGGTCTACAGCGTTCCCTGTGACCCTAAGCTATCAGTATACCTGTCTACCTGATTCCTGTTACCTGGCCTGCTCCTGACTACTCCTGTTTGCTGCCAGTCCCCGACCTCGGCTTGTTTGACTATTCTCCTGCTTCCTTCATCCTCATCCTTCGGTTGTTTGCTGCCTGTCTGTTGCCGACCCGGTCCGTGCCCCAACTACTCTTCTGCCTCTGTCCAGTACCTGCTCTGCCCGCCAGTGTTGACCCGGCCTGTCTGACCTCGCTAGTGTTCCAGTTGAACTACAGAACACCTCCCTGCTGCCTGCTGTTCTTGAGTTCTTGCCAGCTACGGTACTTCTCTGCTCAAGTCAGTTGTTCCAGTGTTCCTGCCAGAGTTCCGGTTCATTCTCCTGCTACCAGTTGTTCCAGTGTTCCAGTTGAACTACAGAACACCTCCCTGCTGCCTGCTGTTCCTGCCAGCCATGGTACTTCTCTGCTCAAGTCAGCTGTTCCAGTGTTCCTGCCAGAGTTCCGGTTCATCTTCCTACTATCAGTTCCAGTGCTCCAGTTGAACTACAGAACACCTCCCTGCTGTCTGCTGTTTCTGAGCCCCTGTCAGCTATGGTACTTCTCTGCTCAGTCAGCTGTTCCAGTGTTCCTGCCAGCCCTCCTTCTACTACACCAGAGGTCCGGATCAGCTCCACATCTGCCACTTGCCAAGCACTTGTGGCCCCCTGTGCTCTTGAGTCCCTGTTTTCTCTATCAGGGGTTCTCGAGCCAGAGGCACACGAGAGGCTACTCCCTGCATTCTGGGCTCCGTCATCAGGTACGTGACAGTGGGGTTCTTCAGAGGTATTATCTTCCTTTACTTTACCTTACCTACCACTTCTTCTATTAACAGAAAGGTTAGGCAAAGCTATTTGCCTAAAGGGGAGGGTATATGCCTATGAGGGGACTTTCCGCTTTTTTTTTTTAAAACAATGTCCAATTACCTGAAGTGGCAGCATAACTATTGTAATGGATCTGAAGCTAGCCTGTCTGCTGGGATGTACAATAAAAAGTATGGCACGTGCTCTGTAGATTTTAATAGGATTTGCTTATTGGTATGTGCAAAAAGTATCTGTCCAATGCTCTGTTAAAAAAAACCCAAAGCAAAACAAAAAATGAAGGCTTTAAAAGTCCAGCCTGAGCGTATTTGGATGGGCTTCTCTTATGGGTCACAGGACTGCAATTCGTTTTGCACTCCTGTGACCTGTTTTCAGCAGAGAGCAGGATGAAGTCCGCTCTCTGCTGATATCAGAGGAAGCAGTCCAGGCACTGCGTCATCACGACAATAAAGTCAGGATCTGTCAGGTGCCTGGACCGATACCCGTCTCATCGAGCCACTGAGAGCCTGAGACGGCTGCTCCCTGCCCCTCCACAGCTTAGTGCTCCAGTAAGCGCATGTGCTGCATCCACCTAGGTAAGTATGATGGGGAAAAAAAATAAAAACCCATACTTCTCTTTTATCTACTACTATAAACCTAAGGCACAGGACATATAAGTGTTCTGTAAAGCAACTCAATTGCTTGTCTACTGCTGGCTAGTAAAATAGCACTGACATATGACAAGTCATACCACAGCTGTTCTCTTCATTAATTTTAATTACCATATTTTCTTTATCTCTAAACATTCAACCTATTCTGACATTTTTACCCATTATAAATCATGCAATACTGCACCAGAGAACGATTTCAGAGTGAATATTTCCAGGGACCACACAAGTGGCCCCCAATCTAACAAGCGCCCTGCACATTACTTCAGCAAAGAAATATCAGATTACATTTTGAGATCAGAGTGCCAGTATGGAGCTATCACAAACCCCTGGCAGTAATCTAGAAATGACTAGACATAATTATATGACTAAAAACAAACTGTATTCACTCAGGACCATCAGGTATTCGAATATGGATCAAATGAAAGAAAACACTATACTATTAGGAGTCTTTCAGTAATAAATGAAACTGATCAGTAAACTGCTATACATGCTATGTAATATTTAACATTATTTGTTGCATTTTGTATCCTTAAAGTGGTTGGAAACCAAGATGAGAAAAAAAAAACCCTGGAAGACAAAGGCATAATGAGCTAGTATGCATCGCATACTAGCTCATTATGAAATACCTTAGAAGGATGCTGTTGCATCGGTCCCGGCACACCGCTGTGACCAGCAACATGTCATCCGGAGTTATTTCTGGGTTCGCGAGTTCCGGCGCTGTGATTGGCCGGAGCCGTGATGATCATGTCGTTTCTTCAGCTGCATCAATTCCACGCATGCACGCGGGAGCCACCGGTAACGGCATAGCAGCTGAAGAAACAACACGAGTGAGCCATTTCTTCAGTGGGCATGTGCCGATGACGTCGCCACATGCACATACAGGGAATATCTCCTAAACTGTGCAAGTTTAGGTGAAATTCACGGTAGCTACAGGTAAGCCTCATTATAGGCTTACCTGTAGGTAAAAGAGGTTATACAGGGTTTACAACCACTTTAAAGTTTTCAACCTCTCATATGTGCTTAAACGAGAATGCGGCCTATGATCATGTGACTAAACGCCTCCCCCACTCCCCCCCCCATCCTTTTTTTCTTTAAGAATGGTGGCCAGCCTACAGTAGGTGAAGCTGAAAACTCCAGGGGTAACTATACTTGCATCACTTAGCAAATGGTGTTGCCAAAGTTCCTTCCTACTGAGAGCCAAAATGATTGTAGGAGAAAATAAAAACTGAAGTGGCTTCTACTGTAAAGACATTGCCAGACACTCCAAATAAGGAGCATAAAAAGGCAATTACCATCCAAGCTTCTTGGTCACGGTCTCTATCCCCACCTTTCATAAGAATTACTCATTCATAACTTTCATAAGCTTTATTCTGAATTCTTTTACTCCTTCATAAGCTTCAGTCCTTACTCCTTAAAAAGTTTTACAAGTGGACCCTTCACCACCATTTCTGAGATGTCACAATATACAGTATATTTTTTCTAAAAAGCTGCACCTCTTATTACAAACAAAAACGGTTTTTGAGCTTCAGTTCACAGACTTTGTTTGGGATTACACCATCAGCTGCTGCAGCAAGGTAGAAGGTAGGTCTCTTCATAAAGCAACATTGCACATTTGTTACAATGAGAGTGAGCGCCCCCAGAAAGGAGAAAGGAGGGGATTCAGCACCAGATATTTGTAGGCTCGGCCAAGAACTGCACCTGAATTTCTATGTTTCGGTCATTTCTATCTAGAATATCAGTCCAGAAAATGAATGCTAACTCTGGAAAGAGTCTGAACAAAGATGGGACCTAATTTCCACAGAACAAACAAAAAAAAAGATAAATAAAGACAGAGGGGTTGATTTACTAAAGGTAAATAGTCTGTGCTCTGCAAATGCAACCACAAATGCACTGCAAGTGCAGTTGCTCTAGTTCTGAGGGGAACATGCAAAGGAAATAAAAAACTGCATTTTTGCTTGCACATGATTGGAGGATAGAAAGCAGAAGAGCTCCCCCTCAAATCTAAAGCAACTGCACTTGAAGTCCACTTCCAAGAGGTAATAAATAACCGTATGTGCTACACATGCAAAAAATATGCATGATGCTGGGTCCACTTTACCAATAATTAGGCATATAGGTTGGTAGAGGTGGGAACAGTAATCAGATACCTTGGTGGATAACTTGCAATACATAGTACTCCAGGTTTTGGGACCCCCACAGATCAGCAGAGGTGGTAGGTAGGCATCTAGATGTGCCTGCTAGTTGCTTTAAGTTCCAATTTAGATTTTTTTTTTTACCTGTTTTAGATTACCTTAGGTTTAAAGGTTGGTTGAAAAATAGAAAACCATGGTGAGACAGCTGCAGGTCATAATTACATTTTTAGGCTTAATTTTCCGTTTTTGTTGGTTCTTATTTCTCACCAGCCTTTCCTAGC
Source organism: Aquarana catesbeiana (assembly GCF_042186555.1). Classification (NCBI taxonomy): domain Eukaryota; kingdom Metazoa; phylum Chordata; class Amphibia; order Anura; family Ranidae; genus Aquarana; species Aquarana catesbeiana. The sequence continues at coordinate 610,931,657 of NC_133327.1, read as the reverse complement.
GTAGTTGTAAAATACAAATGCACATAAACATTTAAGTGTTTAGGAACACCTCAAAGCATAACTGCTTAAGTTATTTTTTAAAGTAATAACAGGTAACAGCTCCACAACAAGATTTTGTTGACGTTACATTGCACAGAAACGCATTGAGCCACTAGAGGGAGTCTTGTACGCAGAGCATCAGATTTCACTTATGCAGCACATTAAAGCAGAACTTCAGTTTTCATCTTTCCATCTATTAAATCCTCTGCCCTTGTTGTTTTAACTTTTGATTGCAAAACATTTTTTTTTGCTAGTAAATACCTTATACAGCTCACTTCCTGATTCTTGTCTGGAAAAAAGCCTAGGCGTATGACATCATGCAGAGCAAATTCAGCTGCGCACAGTTAAAATGGATGCAGCCAGACTTAATGGAGGGAGATTTTTGCAGCATATTTGGCAAGTACAGAATCACAGTATATATAAAATAATAGTGGTTGGAGGGAAGCTTCAGAATAGCAAATATGTTTTTATTACAAATTATGTGAGCAGACTGCAGTTCCCTTTTAAGTACAGTTTGTCATACACCTATGTCATCCTTGACATGGCTTATTACTTAAGACATAAAAATTGCAATCATCATAAGCAAAAATAACATTCCCAAAATTGCATTAATGAAATTTAAAACAAGAGCAATCTAAACTTAAAAGTGGCTGTAAATTCAGTTACACCACTTGTACCTACAGGTAAGCCTATAATAAGCTTACTGTAGGTTCTGTAAATATCTCCTAAACTAAGACATCATCAGCGCCTGCGCTCTGAAGGTCCGGCTTACAGTGCTGGACCTTCAGTGCCCGTGCTGAAAATGTCGGCTCCCGCTAACATGCACAGGAGTGATGTCATCGCGGCTCTCGCCACTCAATGTCAGAGCCCATGAAGAAACACCGGGTGAAGATGTCAGACGTCTCAGTGGTGAGCAGGCGCTGCTGGAAGGGCTTCGTTCTAAGGTATTACATAATGTGCTAGTATGCGATGCATACTAGCACATTATGCCGTTCTCTTACAGTTTTTTTTATATTCTTTAATGGTTTACAACTGCTTTAACATTTTAAAAGAGAAGTGCAGGATTAAAAAAAAAAAAACATTCACACTGACCTGGGTGGAGCTATCCCCCACTGGCTCTTCACCGAAAAATGAGTGATCAAAGAGCGCTAATTATCAGTTCTTCGGTCTGCCCTGAGCACAGAGCAGTGACTGTCAGTGCTCAGAGCAGTGACAGTCCATGTGCGCCACCAGCACTCACTGGAGTTCTGGACTGTGGAGGGAATGGGAGCGGCGGGCACTGTCTCCCAGCGGCATGCTGAGTGGCTGAGCGAGCTGCTGGAGGCATCAGAGTGGATCCCAACAATATATAAATTGTTGGGATCCCTGCAGAGCTTGGACCAGCTCTGTGACATTGTTAAGAAAAAGAGAGATCCCCCTTCATTGGGACTTTTGAGGCAACATACACTTGGATAATGAAAAAAGTCAAATTTATTGAATATACACAAAAAAATACCCAATACTTTCGGATTCGTCGGAACTGCTCTGAGGAGAACACTTTTCAGATAAAAGCAAACAAATTACAAACCAGACTCTTACAACGGGGGTAAGCTTGAAAAGGCCTATAGAGGAGCTAAACTAAAAACCCGACATGATTTGCTATTTGACATCTCTAAAAAGGGACAAAACTCAACTAGAGGAAATTCTCAAATAAGAGTTATCACTACATTTAACGAACAACATAAATGTTTCAAAAGAATCTTAGAAAAACATTGGCATATTCTGTGAATTTACCCATTGGGGATTTTAGGGGTGACCCCTTAATGTGGGGGTTGTTCCTATTGCCAATTTATCAACACCGAGATAGACTACCTATTACCAAACAGTCTCAAGTACAAACCTTCCCATTACGCTAATTGCTGCACACCTGGGGTAGTTTACCTTCTAACCTGCCCCCCGTGGGTGCTTTTACGTTGGGAAAACCAAGCTAGAATTACATAAAAGAATGTACAGACACATACATAGCATGCGTACATGCAACCCAGATCTCCCACTGGGCAGACACACCCGGGATGTACATCAGGGGAATTTTCCCAGTATAACTTCCTGACTAGTACTGTACAAAATGCTTGGACCATCTGTAACTTTGGTTGAGTATTTTAATTAGGTCCATCTCTGTTAAGAGGGATTTATGTGTTTGCTGTTGTTTCTGGTTTTGTTTTTGCTGGAGCTGGTGGATGTTAGAAACCTTGCACTCCTTCACCTTCCGTTTCAGGATGCCCCACAAATGCTCAATAGGGTTTAGGTCTGGAGACATGCTTGGCCAGTCCATCAACGTTACCATCAGCTTCGTTAGCAAGGCAGTGTCCGTCTTGGAGGTGTGTTTGGGGTAGTTATGTTGGAATACTGCCCTGCATCCCAATCTCCAAAGGGAGGAACTCATGCTCTGCTTCAGTATGTCTCTTCTTCTTAACCATATATCAGGGATGCGGCAACTACACTGTTTGAATCTGACATGGTGAAACCTTCTCTCTTGTCAGCTCTGTGACATCAGTCGACAGAAAGACTTTAGCCTGCTGTTGGCTGAATCTGGGTCACAGGAGTGCCCTCCTGTGACCCACAGGAGAAGTATGACCAAAAGGAGCTTTGGCCATATTCTCCTTTAAAAATAAAAATTTTATTTCAACATGCTTTGTCTTAAGGCTCGTTCACATGTGCATCAATACCCTGTGTTTAAGTGGCATTTATTCAGCATCTTTAAAACCACATAACCACCACCTTTAAACACCTGCTATAAATATTACAATGGGCACCACACAGTGCTGTACACACAGCATCCCAGGTGCCAAATGAAGAAAAGGTTGTTTTTTTTTTTTAATTTTCGGTATTTTTTTTGTTTATTTCGTAAAAAAATAGAATTTTTTCATCATACTTACCTGTAAAATCCTTTTCTTTGATTATATCATGGGACACAGAGGTAGGCTAATATTCATTACCTACTGGGTTATACGCCATCTCTAGGTGAATGGACACTGGTAGACAAAGCCTTAAACAGGAAGTGAACCCCTATATAACCCCTCCCATACAGGAAGCACTTCAGTTTTGTAGCAAACACTGAACCCTCAAAATAGAGGGGAGCGATCTCTGTGACCCATTATGTACTCAAAGAAAATGATTTTACAGGTAAGTATGAGGAAAAAATCCTATTTTCTTTTTCATACATCATGGGACGCAGAGTTAGGCTAATATTCATTACCTACTGGGACTTCCTAGAGCAATAGCCTTGAGGGGAGGGAGACACCCTGCCAAACAATAGCCTTCAGACCTTATACGGCAGTACACTTCGGCCGAAAGCCGAATTCTCGGCTGCTCGAACATCCACTTGATAAAATTTTGTGAACATATCCACTGAAGACCAGGTAGCAGCCTCACAAATCTGAGCCACAGATAGCTGATGGTGAAAAGCCCAGGAGGTTCCTACACCCCTGGTAGAATGAGCTCTCACCCTAAAGGGAGGAGCTTAACATTTCAGACCATAGGACTGAATGATTAATTGACGGATGGAATTGGCAATGGAAGCTTTGGAAACTGCCTGCCCTTTCTTGGGTCCTTTTGCTAAAACAAAAAAGGAGTCTAATCCTCGGATCTCCGCAGATCTAGACAAACCTTGACTGCCTGGACAACATCCAAGGAATGCAGTCGTCTCTCTTCTGCCGAACGAGGCTGAGAGAAAAAAGAAGGCAAAATAATGTCCTGATTTAAATGAAAGGCTAACACCACTTTTGGCAAAAAAGATGGAACAGGTTGTTACACGATCCTGTCGTGGTGAAGGATCAAGTATGGTTCCCTGCACGAAAGGGCCGCCAACTCCGACACCCTTCTAGCCGAGGTGATGACCATCAGGAAGGCTAATCTGCGTGACAGCAAGTCTAATGGAATTTCCTTGACAGGCTCAAATGGTTGTTTCTGTTACACAGACAGCACCAAGTTAAAGCATCAAGGACACATAGGTGCCCTAACGGGGGGAGGCAAACTAGTTGCCCCCTGCATAAAGGTTCAGACCAGTGAATGGGAGGCTAAAGGCCTTTGGAAGAATAGTGACAGGGCCGAAATCTGACCACTGATCGTACTCAAAGCCAATCTGATTTCCACAGCTGACTGTAGAAAAGAGAGAATTCTCCCAATCAGGTATTTCCGAGGATGCCATTTTCTGGCTTCACACCAAGCAATACAAGTCTTCCAGACCTTATGATAGATCTTCCTAGTGACAGCTTTTCTAGCATTTACTAGGGTAGACACCACTGGTCCTGAGGTGCCACGGTCCTTCAACACCCTGGCTTCAATATTAGAGACTGTAAATTGGGGTGGAAGATAGGACCTTGAGACAGTAGATCGGGGCGACGTGGAAGCGTCCATGGCCCGTCTATTGTCAGTCTCACAATCTCTGGAAACCAGGGCCTTCTGGGCTAGGCTGGTGCCACCAGAATGACTGCAATCCCCTCTCTCCGAATCCTGCGCAACAAATATATAGGCCACTGCAGTGGCATTGTCGGATTGAACCCTGATAGGGCAGTCCTGAATCTCCACCGTCCAGGACCGTAGGGCCACACGTACTGCCGTAACTCCAGGACGTTGATGGGCAGGATATGTTCTGTCCTTGACCATTTCCCCTGAGCTGTGAGCCCCTCTAGGGTCGCTCCCCAGCCTGAGAGACTGGCATCTGTGGTCAGTACTCTCCAAGTTACTGGGAGGAAGGATCTTCCCTTTCGCAGGTTCTGATCCTGCAACCACCAGTTTAGGCTTAAGCGTGCCCGAGTAAATAAGAACATTGGATAATTCAGGGCTTGTCCCTCTCCTGTTTCAAGCCAACAAGATGTCTTGTTGCATAGGCCTGGAATGGAACTGGGCATAGGGAAGTGCCTCGAAGGAGGACACCATCCTTCCTAGAAGACTCATACAGAGCCGAATGGAGGGTTGTCTGGTGCCCCTTATCAGACACACCTGATCCTTCAGGGCAAAGATCCTTATGGGTGGCAAAAATACCTTTGCTTGGACCATATCTAGGATCAGACCTAAATACTTCAGACTTTGAGCTGGTCTCAAGGCTGACTTTTCGGTATTTATGATCCAGCCTAAGCTTTCCAAATACCGCATTGTGCAGGTTATGCTCTGTTCTAGAGCCAGTATTGAGTGATCTCTGAGCATAGGGTCACCCAGATACCCAAGCACCAAGATCCCTTGGGCCCTTAAAAGACCCAGTACTGGTGCTAGGACCGTTGTGAACACCCGGGGAGCTGTGGCAAGCCCGAAGGGTAGAGTCACAAACTGAAAACGACGTTCCTCTACTGCAAGTCGCAGGAACCTCTGATGAGGCTGAAAGATAGGTACGTGTAAATATATGTCCTTTATATCGATGGAGACTAGAAAGTCTCCCATCTGGAGCTACTACTAAGTGGACAATGGGAAAAAAATGCAGCGCTAATATTTTTTGGTCCATACCAGTTCCTCTTAATAATTTGAGTTTGGAATCATCCATTTACCATATGTGGACACTTTATACTGTGTTTGTTCATTTCATTTCACTTATGGTTTTTGCACATATGCTTTACTGTTCAGTACAGCATCTCTTACTTAATTGTTTCACTACACCCTAACTTCCTATTACTTCTTAGCGCTGCATTTTTTTCCCATTTACCAGTTATTGTTTGTCACAATGTATGCAGCTGCTGGCTCACATATATTTTATTTTTGCTATTAGAGCGCAGTGTTTTCTTATTCTCTTGTACTAAGTGGACAGACTCCATCCGAAAGGACTGGATTAGTAGATACTGGTTCAGGGATCTTAGATCCAAAATGGGCCTTATGTCCCCGTTTGGTTTTTGAACCGTAAACAGGTTCGAGTAAAACCCCACGCCCCTTTCGGTTTCAGGAACCTCTACAATCACTCCTTGATGCACTAAATCATATAGTGCCTGAAACTATAAGTTTCTTTTTGGAGGATCCAAGGGAACGCTGGATCTTAGAAACCTCTGAGGGGTAACCCCCCACAACTCCAGCTTGTAACCGCGGGATATAGTTGAGGTGACCCACTCGTCCTGAACCATTGTTCTCCAAATGTCCGCAAAGTGCAGCAGCCTTCACCCCCACCCGATAGAGTAGGGACGTCCCCTCAAAAGGAGGGCTTGGTGCTGGGTTTAGAAGGGTTTTGGACCCAAGGCTTTTTCTGGCCCTGGTCTTGCGGCTTGCCCTGGGCTCTAGCGCCCTGTTGGCGGCGGAACTGCCTTGGCGCTGAGACACCTGAGAAAAGCAGTCCCTGATGTTTTAAACGAGGGACACCCGATGCTTTTCTTCACAGGTAGTAGAGAACTCTTCCCTTTTGGATATATTTGTCCAAATGATCACCAAATAAATGTTCCCAGTGAAAGGGGAACCTACCAATAACTTATTACAAGGAAGCCCGGCTGACCAGTTCTTAAGCCACAAAAGTCTGCGCATATGTACAGACAAGAGAGCCAAGCGAGAAACCTGCTGTATTGAATCCTTTAAGGTGTCAACAGCAAAACACAGGGCTCAAGGAATGTCTGTCTTATTTTCAGCCAGATCATCCTCCTGATTAGGCCTGTCAGACCTTCTGACCTGATCCTTTAGGGACTGGCAAATACCAATTGCTGCAACAGCTGACTGAATAGCTGAACTGGCCAAAGAAAAAGAAGCCTTTAATAGTGACTCCAATATTTTGTCAACAGGGTCTTTCAAGCCCTGTACGTTATTTACCGGACCACTGGCTTCACTTCCTCCTTGATCCTGCCGTGGTAGCAGCTGAATAGGGGGGACGACGACGAATAAATCAGTGAAAACTGATCCCAAGGGGTTATCAACGCATCCGTCCCATATGCGAGTGGATCCCTTGTCCTTGACACAAAGTTGTCCAATTTCTTGTTGAACCTGGATGCAAATAGATCTACATCCGGGGTCCTTCATCTTTGGCATATAGCCAGGAAGATGTCAGGGTGAAGAGACCATTCCCCCAGGAACAACTACTGGCGACTCAAGAAGTCCGCCTACCAATTTTCTAATCCTGGAAAGAAGACTGCCGATAGGCAAGGTACAAGCTTCTCTGCCCAAGCCAGGATATGGTTCACCTCCCTCTGGGCTGCGTGACTCCTCTTGCCCCCTTGGTGATTGATATAGGCCACTGCTGTGGCATTGTCGGATTGGATCCTGACAGGACAATCCCGTAACCTGAACGTCCAGGCCCTTAGAGCCAAGCGTGCCGCACGAATCTCTAGGATGTTGATGGGCAAGGCCTTTCGTTTCTGGACCATTTCCCTTGGACAGTCGCCTCTTCCAGGACTGCTCCCCAACCCGAAAGGCTGGCATCTGTTGTTACCACCTTCCAGGTAACTGGTATGAAGGATTTCCCCTTCTGCAGATTTTTGGCCATCCACCACTAATTGAGGCTCTGGCATATCTTTGCGGTCAGACACATTGGGAAATCTAGAGCAGTGTTTCTCAACTCCAGTCCTCAAGGTGCCCCAACAGGTCATGTTTTCAGGCTCACCATTATTTTGCACTGGTGATTTGATCAGTTTCACTGCCTTAGTAATTACCACAGCCCTTTTATCTGAGGGAAATCCTGAAAACATGACCTGTTGGGGCGCCTTGAGGACTGGAGTTGAGAAACATTGATCTAGAGTTTGGACCTTTTTGTTCCAAGCAGATAGGATACTGTTTTTCAACAGTCTCGAATGAAACTGGGCATAGGGAATAGCTTTGAATAAAGCTACCATCTTCCCTAACAACCTCATGCAAAGGCGAATGGAGTGATTTTTCTTCGTCTTGACCACCTGGACCAGTTCCCTCATCGTGCTGATCTTTGCCTGGGGCAAAAACACCTTTCTCTGGGCTATGTCTATGACCAGACCTAAGTACTTCAGCCTCTTTACTGGTCGCAAGGATGATTTCTCTAGGTTGAGAATTAAACCCAGGTATTCCAGGTAATTGACTGTGCTGACCACGCTTTGGTCCAAGCGGGCTACCGACCGGTCTACCAGCAGCAGGTCATCTAGGTATGCCATTACTGTTATACCCTGAGCCCTTAGTCTGGCCAGAAACGGTGCCAGAACCTTTGTAAATACCCAGGGTGCAGTAGCTAGACCGAAGGGCAAGGCTACAAACTGAAAATGGTGCTGCTCTACCTCAAATCGCAGAAATTTCTGGTGAGCGGGTAAAATATAACAGGCAGATATGCATCTTTGATGTTGACTGATGCTAGAAGTTCCCCTCCCTGTAGGGTGGAAACTACAGACCAGATTGACTCCATGCGAAAGGAGCGGATATTTAGGAATTGATTTAGATCTTTGAGATCTAGAATGGGTCCGACATCTACATTTGGGTTTGTTACCGTGAAGAGTTTTGAATAAAACCCCAACCCCTGCTCTTCCGTGGGAATTTCTATGATCACCCCTTGAGACATCAACCAGTCTAGTGCCAGAAACAGAGATTTCCTTTTCCCTGGATTTTTGGGAACGCTTGACCTCAGAAAACGAGGCGGTGGGAAGTTTCGAAAATCTAGTTTGTAACCCAGAGATATTGTGGAGATGACCCATCTGTCCTGGATCTCTTCTTGCCAAGCCCCTGAGAACTGCAGAAGCCTTACCCCCACCCGAGCGAGCGGGGCGCCCCTTCATAAAGAGGCTTTGGGGTTCCGTTTTGTAGGTTTCCGCCACCAGGACCTCTTCTGTCCTTGGGCTTGACCTTGAGGTTTACTTCTTAACCCTGACGGCGAAATCCATCCTGGAGAGGAAGCCTGTTTAAATGAAGGACGTCAACTCCTACTTTTAACTGGTAAAAGGGTACTTTTCCCCACTTGAAATTTTTTGGATGTATTTGTCCAAATCATCCCCGAACAGCTGTTCCCCATGAAACGGAAAACCAGTCAAGAGCTTTTTGCATGGCGTCTCAGCTGTCCAGTTTTTCAACCACAGGATCCTATGCATATCCACCAACAGGAGCGTAAGGCGCAATGCCTGATGAATAGAATCCTTAATAGCGTCAATTGCAAAACATAATGCCCTTGGCAGCTCGGCTAAGTCCTGGGCCTGTTGAGCAGGAACAACCTTGAGAACCTGCCTTAACTGATTTTTTAGGGACTGACAAATGCCTATTGCTGCAACTGCAGGTTGAGTCACTGCACCTGCCATAGAAAAGGAGGTTTTCAGCAAAGACTCCAGTTTTTTATCCGTTGGATCCCGAAACATCTGAGTATTGTCCACCGGACAAGTTAGACTTTTATTCACACAGGAGATAGCATCGACTGCTGGTATACTCCAATTTCTGATGAATTTTTCTTCCATGGGATAAAGTGCTGAGAACATTTTAGGAGGGAGAAAATGCGTTGGGTGATCCAAATCAGCATATATCCAGCAATGGATGGATCAGAAAGGCATATAGAGCCTGCGGGGGTTTTAGAAAACCCAAAGAAGAAACAGGCCTTCCGGCTGACTCGGTTAAGGGCAATTTAAACGCAGAACGGACCATCTCTGCGGGGGTTTTAGAAAACCCAAAGAAGAAACAGGCCTTCCGGCTGACTCGGTTAAGGGCAATTTAAACGCAGAACGGACCATCTCTGTAAGGGATTGCACTAGCAATTTTTCAGATTGCAAGGCTGAAAAGGATTCTTCTACAGTTGACTCCTCAGAAGAGGAATCATCAGTCTGTCCCTCTTCCCGGTCCCCTGAGGGTGACTCATCTTCCTCTGCCCACTGCTGCACCTTGAGGGCCCAGGGTGGGGGATCTATCGCGTTTTCTCCCACTCTGGGAAGAAGATGCGATTAAAGCAGCTAACCTCTCTTCTAAGCCCACCAGAGCTGAGGACAAAACATCCTCAGTAACGTAGACAGCTGCAACCCCTGACAGTCCCAATGGCTCAACCTGGCCAGCCACTTCTGGTCTTTCCGGGGAGAATGGAACTGTGGAGGCGTGACTAGGATACTCTGAGCCCGAATGTGACGCCCTTGGTCCCTTTTTTGAGGTGTTTGTACCCCTCTTCTTGGAAGGCATAGGTACTAACAAAAATCGCACCCACTGCTGAGCTATAGTCCAACAGATTAATGCTGCTATTAATGCTCAGCCTGATGCTGAGTAAATGTGTCTCTGGGAAATGCCTGTATACACCAACTTACATGCCCCAATCTGCTCCTGTGTCCCTCCGACAGACAGATGCTACTGGACATAGAGGCTTTATGGACTCGGTAGCCCTGCGCCGTGTGAGGAACATGGACGCTGAGCCATGCACACGCCGCAGCGCTAAGCCACGCCCCTCTCCCAGGCATGCCCCCTTTAATTCAAAGTCAATCTCCCGCGCGCACGCCGCTTGGGATACCGGCATGAGGGGGGGAGAGGAAGGAGGAGGGAGGAAGGAAGGGAGCCTCGGGGGGAGGGGAAAACACAGGCCGCACGCCGTAGCCTCCATCCACAACGGGGGAAGGAACGGGGGAAGTCCTGACTCGGGGGGGGGGGGCGCATGTCACAGCTCCTTCAGAATACCACCCCCCCAACATCCTCCCGGTGGTTGAGGCTGAATCCTGGAGGAAGCCAGCTGTTTTCACAAGCCTGCTGACACTGAGCAAAAAACTGAGGAGTATGGTACAGGTATGTGCTTTCACACCCTCTTTTGGTGAAATTTAGGCATGACACATTTACTCAAGGAGGAAATCCATAAGTGAACTTGAGTTCCTTAGGAATCTTCACTTACCTTACCTTTTTCTGCCGGCAACCAGACAGACCCAATCTTCACCCATCACAGCGGGCTGTGTTTAAAAAAAACCTTCGAGGACTGGGTCCCTTTTATCAGGGGTCCACTCCCTTGGACCTGTATAGACCAGATTGCTCAGAAGCAGACTCATCCTCCAGGCCCTCCACAGAACCCTGAGCTTTTAGCTCTTCCCCATCCTCAACCCATTCCTGCTCCAAACTAGGAGGCGCCAGGAGGGGGATCTGTCAAGCTTCTTGCCACCCTGTGGGATGGAGGCAATCATGCCAGCAATCCTGTGCTCTAACTCGGCAGAGACAGTTCATTCTTGATAAAGGGTAAAGCAGTAGCGTTGACTGTAGGCACAATATCAGATATGCCCAGCGGCTCAGATTGCCTGGAAGCCTCTGGTCTCTAGGTACATCAGGAACTACTGAAGACATGGATGTGCCCTTCCCTGTAGTGTTAATCCCGCCCCTCTTTTTTTTTAAACATTTACAAGCCACAAAGAGAGAGTACCTGAGTGTAGTTTTAACACACCTCAGAAGGGAGACCCTTTAATAGGGCTCACCAAGCCACTATGCAACAATCCTGCTAAGCACCTTTAGCCTGCCAAGCAACACCTGGTGACTCACGTGACCCGGGTAAGGAGAAATGAACCGCTGCAAACGCTTGGTTCAGAGCCTGCTTTGTGTCCCACAGCTGCCTTCTGGTAGCACTGCATGCTTGGCATATACAGCTTAAATAAGCTGGCTGTGCGCAGGAAATGGGCGCGGCTGTATTCCCATATGACGCAAATCTATGTGCACCCAGATAAAGGCTATGGCGCATGTGCGCCACAGTCACCAAACAAACTGCTGAGCACAGCAGCGCTCTTGCGAATGCATGTGCGCCATAGCGAACCAAGAGGCAAAATGGCACACCGTCGTGCGCCATCATACAGGTAAAAAACAGCCAGACACAAGCAAAAAAGGTACACTTTGCAAACACCCACAGCTGGCCCAAAAACTCCCTCGCATGGTCATCGCACTGGTGTCCAGCTTCTAGCTAGCCTGACAGATTGTTACAATCACTGGGACACCCCCCAATCTCACCCATCAAGGCAGGTTCCTGTCACTTGAGGACCTTCAAGGACTGGGTACCCTTTTCATGTTTAGGGTCCACTCCCTTGGACCTGTACAGCACCCTGCCTTAGCGCTGTGGTGTCCAGGATTCCATTACAGGTCGCATTACAAGCAAAACCTTGCAGAATCTTGAGTCTTCTTTGCGAGGCTCAGGTACCATTTATCTAAGCATATAGAGCCTGTGTCAAATGGATCCGATCGGTCAATCCCTTGATTCATTTAAGAACCGTTTGTGGGACTAGAGTCCTGGAGCTCAGAGAGCTCCAACAAACGTGCCCATCCACCTTGCAGACACTGGTAAAAAACTGAAGTATTTCCTGTATGGGAGGGGTTCACTTCCTGTCTAAAGACCTTTGGTCTATCAGTGACCATTCACCTAGAGATGGTGTATAACCCAGTAGGTAATGAATATTAGCCTAACTCTGTGTCCCATGATGTATGAAAAAGAAATAGAAAACCAAGTGGTGATTAAATACCACCAAAAGAATTTTCATATGGGTACAGTGTTGCATGACCACTCAAATGTCTTTCAAAGTGCTAAAAGCTGAAAATTGGCCTGGGCAAGAAGGGGATGAAAGTGCCCAGATGGCAAGTGGTTAAAAAAAAACTGGCTCCTAACTTTTTTAGCTGGTTCCTAGATTCAGATCAAATTTGTCAAGCCCTGGTAATGCCATTTACTTCTGTGAGCAGGGAGAAGCATCAAGCCAGCCAGCAATATTTACAATGCCAGGCAGAAGCAGAGGCATTTAGCATTATTAGCAGTGGCAAAGATTTTTGTTTCAGCAAAGTTTAGCTAGACCAAGCCAAGTGTCAAAGAAATCAAAGTATACAAATACATCTTACAGAGAATTCACAAATTTGCTATCACATCAGAACCTAACCACTCCTCCAAGTAGATCATATTGCCTACATCTTCCCACTAGAAAAGCAACACTTTCATGGGTATTAAACAAGCATTCTTGGAGCTTTTTCAGCTCTTCAAAAACAAAACAAAAACATATCATAAACGCTCCAGGTGCTTTATTAAGCATTGCTTTATTCTTCATAACACAAGCGTGAACAAGCCCTTAAAGAAATTGTGCCACCACATTTCATTTGAGCAGTTTATTGTAAAATGTTGAATTGTATTTACTACTTATCCTCTCTTCAGCCAGTCCTTTTCAGATTCCCAATTATAGGCGTAGTTGTAATCACACACTTCCAGGTGTATCGGATCATTCTCATTTCCAGCTGCTGATTCTTTTTTCTGGCCGCTACGTCACCAGGTTTTGCAGGAGCTCCCGGCACAACCTTATGAGCTATCAACTGACAGAGCCGTGGCTATGTTTGGGATTGCATTTCTACAAGGGCAAAATCAGCAGTTTTGCAGTAGTGGCCAATCCGAAATGACAGTAACCTATTACAAAATCATAATTTAGTGTACTGACTGCAATGATTTGATCGTTTTATTTGTCTGTTAACCAAACGAAAACTAATGTACAGTATATATAAAAAAAAGAAAGCAGGAAGGTGGACTCCATTTTCTAAAGCATGATTTAAAAACAGCACTGCAGAAAACACACAAGGGGACCAGCTTGCCTTCCGATTGCTTGCAATTGAGCTATCAAAGGAAAAAATGCACAAAGCAAATCAGAGGCGCTCTGTGTCTTCTGTGATGGCCCATCACAAGAGTAAACACAGGCAGTCACCTGATTTAAAAAAAAAATTGGTGGAGGGGGGATTATGGTGTAGGGTCGTTTTTCAGGGGTTGTGCTTGGCCCCTTAGTTCCAGTGAAGGGAACTCTTAAGGTGTCAGCTTACCAAAACATTTTGGACAATTTCATGCTCCCAACTTTGTGGGAACAGTTTGAGGATGGCCCCTGCCTGTTCCAACATGACTGTACACCAGTGCACCAAGCAAGGTCCATAAAGACATAGATGAGTGAGTTTGGGTCGGAGGAAGTTGAACTGCATCCTGACCTCAACCCGATAGAACACCTTTGGGATAAATTGAGCGGAGACTGCGAGCCAGGCCTTCATGACCAACATCAGTGCCTGGCCTCACAAATGTGATTCTGGAAGAATGGTCAAACATTCCCATAGACGCACTCCTAAACCTTGTGGACAGCCTTCTGAGAAGAGTTGAAGCTGTCATAGCTGCAAAGGGTGGGCACTCCATTGCATTTTAATTTTATTTTAGGAAAAAAAAAAAATAGGATTTTTATAACAGCTTACCTGTAAAATCCTTTTCTCTGAAGTACATCATGGGACACAGAGCCATAGTAATTACTATGTGGGTTACAGGCCACCTTCAATGTGATGAACACTGGCACACCCCAAGACAGGAAGTCCACTCCCTATATAACCCCTCCCACTACTGGGAGTACCTCAGTTTTTGTAGCAAAGCAATACATGTGTATACCAGAAAAAGGGGAGGGACCTCTGTGTCCCATGATGTACTTCAAAGAAAAGGATTTTACAGGTAAGCTGTTATAAAAATCCTATTTTCTTAATCGTACATCACGGGACACAGAGTCATAGTAATTACTATGTGGGATGTCCCAGAGCAATGCCAACTGAGGGGAGGGGTACACAACAGAAATAGGGCAACATGAGACTAGAGGACTTATACTGCTGCCAGCAGCACACTATGCCCAAAGGTGATATCCTCATGCCTTTTTACATTCACCTGATAAAATCTGGTAAATGTATGGACTGAAGAACAAGTTGAGGCCTTGCAGATTTGAAACATGGAAGCTTGGTGATGCACTCCCACCAAGCACTAACAGTCCTAGTGGAGTGCGCGTTTGATTTAAGAGGGTGGAATCCTCCTCTTAAAACCATAAGCATGAACAGTTACTTGCTGAATCCATTTGGAAATAGTAGATTTCGATGCTGCCTGTCCTTTTTCTAGGACCTTCAGGCAACAACACAAAACATCCGTTTCTCGAATCTGAGCAGTCGCCTTCAAGTAGACCTTGAGTGCTCTCACCACATCAAGAGAATGTAGTAATTTCCCTTCCGTACAACAGGGTTCTGGGAAAAATGAAGGTAGAACAATATTCTGGTTCGGATAAAAACTAGACACTACCTTTGGTAGAAAGTTAGGATGAGGACGCAATACTACCTTATCCTTGTGTATAATCAAAAATGGCTCTTTACAAGAAAGAGCAGCCAACTCTGATACCTTTCTTGCAGAAGATATGGCTACCATAAAATTAGTTTCCTTGTCAAAAGGACCAGGGGAATATGCTGTATCGACTCAAAAAGGCTGTTTCAGCAATGCCGACAGAGCTAAATTCAAGTCCCAAGGGTTCAGGGGTGACTTAACCGGAGGATTAAGCCGCATTACCCCCTGAATAAGCTACGAACCAAAGAATGTGAAGCAAGTGGTTGTTAAAATAATACCGATAAGGCCGAGACCTGGCCTTTGATAGTACACAAGGCCAGCTTAATTTCTGACCCCATCTACAGAAAATTAAGGATTCTACCTATGACATACTTCCTGGGGTGCCAACCCCTGGATTCACCAGGAGACATATGTTTTCCAGACTCTATAATCTATGATTCTGGTAGCCAGCTTCTCTGCATTAACCAAGGTAAATACCACTGGACCTGACAGCCCACGCTTCTTCAGAATGTGGGTCTCAATAGTCAAACCATTAAATTTAGCGCTTGTAAGGTAGGATGGAATACCGGACCTTGCGAGAGAAGGTCTGGATGTGTTGGTAGGGTCCATAAGTCCCCTACCACCATCTTTATGATTTCTGCATACCAAGATCTTCTGGGCCACGCCGGGGCCACAAGAATCATCGATTTTCCTTCCTGCTTGATCCTGCGAAGCAGTCGTGGAAGCAGCAGAATAGGAGGAAATGCATAAATCAGTGAGAACTGATTCCCTGGGAATACTAAAGCATCTGTTCGGCATGCTAGCGGATCCCTTGTTCTTGACACAAAGTTGTCGATTCTCTTGTTAAACCTGGACGCAAACAGATCTACGTCTGGGATCCCCCATCTTCGTCGCATTGCCAAGAAGATAATCGGGGTGAAGGGAACATTCTCCAGGGAACAACTGCTGGCGACTCAAGTAGTCCGCCTGCCAATTTTCTATTCCCGGAATGAAGACTGTCGACAGGCAAGGTACATTGTTTTCTGCCCAAGTTAAGATATGATTCACCTCTCTCTGGGCCGCACGACTTCTCGTGCCCCCATTGGTGATTGATATAGGCCACTGCTGTGGAATTGTCGGATTGGATCCTGACAGGACAATTTCGTAACCTGAACCTTTCAGGCCCTCAGGGCCAAGCGCGCTGCCCAGATCTCTAGAATGTTGATGGGCAATGTCATTGTTACCATCTTCCAGGTAACTGGTAGGAAAGATTTTACCTTCTGCAGATTCTTGGTTATCAACCACCAACTGAGGCTTCGGAGCACCCTGGAGACAGATACATTGGGAAATCTATAGCAAGGGGGAGAGCTTTTGTCCGGGTGGGGGGTGTTTTTTAGAGAAAAATCCCCCCCAACATCTTACCGGAGTCCTGTGACTGCTATCCAGAGGAAGATGCAGCTTCTGCTGACAACAGCATAATCTGAGAAAGCATGACAAGGCACATGCTCTATACAGCCCCCCCCAGTGGTGACTTTTAGGCATGACAACATTTACTTTTTTTAAAGGAGGCAGTTCATAAGAAACTTTAAAATTCCTTAGAAATCTCCACTTACCTTTCCCGTCGCAGGGACTTCCGTGGTAAAACCAACAGGCCCAATCTTCACCCCTCACGGTGGGCTCCGTTTAAAAAACTTTTAGGAACTGGGGCCCCTTTTTATCGGGGGATCAGCACTCCTGGACCCGTAATAGCACCCCGCCAGAAAAAACTTATGGCTGAAAAACCAAAAGCACTGGATAGGGTCCAGCTCTCTAGAAATAGAAGCCTTACGGGCTAAACCTAGTTTCTTCCGCCACGAGGCCCGTGTAGCATTCAATTCGGCCTAAAAAGACACTTTGAATGAATTCGGCTGCATAGCTAGCCCCAGCAAGGATTGCTCCAGTGGAGCTCAGCACAGCACATCTTTACTCGTGACCAACACTTTAGACACTGGCGAAAAAACTGAGGTACTCCCAGTACTGGGAGGGGTTATATAGGGAGTGGACTTCCTGTCTCAGGGTGTGCCAGTGTCCATCACCTGAAGGTGGCCTATAACCTACATAGTAATTACTATGGCTTTGTGTCCCGTGATGTACGATTAAGATAATGCTTTTACAACCGCTTTAAAGCAACCATGTCAGTAACTATCACAATTCAAAATAGGCATAACTGAAAAAGAAGAAAGTGAATACTTAACTTTCCCTCTGGTCAAGCCACTCGGTTCATGGGAAATTGTCTTCTGAAATCAGAAGGTAAACCAACTCTTACTGCAGGGATGATTGGCATTCCTGTATTAGTGGTCTCCCCCCTCTGACCTCCACTCATTGCAGGGCTAAGTAATAACATGGAGGTCAGAGGGAGGAACCATCTAGAACAGCAGGGACCTAGGTGATTGACGCTCCCATATTGTTGGTTTCACTTCAAAACTTCAGCTGAGAAATGAACCTAACAGTGATCTGGCAATGTGAGAGAGGTAAGGAGTAACCAGTTTCTTTTCCAGGTATGCAGATTTTAAATTGTGATACTTAATAACTAAACTCCTTTAAGGGAAATTTGAGTGAAGACAAATATAGTGGGCATTGCTGAATGCTTGCAACCATTTTTTAGGTTGTAAGGCTTTTGACTAAATACTATTCTCCTTTTTGCAAGAAACGCATGAAAAATAATTTGTAATTTCAACAGCCTACTTGCCTACCAGCTCTAATCTTACATCATGACATGTATGGTGTGAAGCTGGTTGCCAGTCAGTCTATATAGTTGTCAGTATCACCATCATATAAATGGCCCCAATTTCACAAATGATTATGTATTCAAGCAACAACTCGGTCCAAGCCCACTGTAGGCTCACCCATACAAACGAATGCATTAAAATGATGTTGCGGAGTGTTGAATCATGTGAAAACAGGATGCATTTCTAAAAAAAATTAAAAACTGAATTTTATGAAACAGGTCATGTCATGTAAATAGAGAGAACGGTTAACTTTAACACAATTGCTTTTGCCTGAATTGTATTAGAAGTTTACTGACTGACTTTACTTGCCATGGGCTCACATTGATAGCAATATACCAGGGATTTTTTTTTTTTTTTTCATTTTACTGGCTGCTAAAATATAGTCGATTTACTAGATCTGTTATCAAATGATCCTCTGTATTTAACTCCTGCTGTTTCCATAGTTGTAGGGAGGGGAGGAGATTCAATGAACTATACAAACCAAGAGTGACATTTTCCTTAGAGCAGAAACAATAGATGAGTCATATTTTACATAAAAGGCTATTCACCTGGCCAACTCTTCCAGGATGTTTCATGGCTAGTCCACCACTGGAGACAGCAGCAGCTACGTTTCCATCTTGGTCAACAACTATTGCTCCAACAGTGTCCAGAGTTCCTGAGTCATTCTCCTGTGGAGTAATAACAGCAATTGCTTTAAAGTATTTTAACAAGGCACTGAGGCGGACTTTAATGTAAACCAATTCTACTATAAATACTGGAAAGGAAATGTAAGCATTTAATTTCAGTTGAGAAGGTCACGAGACATACGTAATAGTTTTTCTATTGTTTATATTGGCATAAAATAAATAGAACAGAGTTTATTAGATACACACACACTGTATTATTGTAACCTCAAGAACCCTCATGTTGTCACAGTTACTTAACACCGGTTTAATTTTTTTTGTTGTTATATTCAACATACAGGTCATGCTTAGTACTGCTTACAGCATTTCTAATGCTAAGATGAATGATGAAATTAGGAAATAGAAGACAAAATAGAAAATTCTAATTCAGCATTTGCACTAGTAAATTTTACACTGGAATTTTTCCCAATTTAATTTACATTCAAGGTAATTCGGGTATTAAAGTGAAACTTCACCCAAAAGGGGAAATTCCATTCTTTCCCCCCCTCCTCTTTTATATTTGACACTTTTTTGGGGGGTATACCTGATTGACAGTATTTGTAGCTGCTGACTTATATTGGGAGGAATGGAGCTCCTCTTTAGGGAGACGTTTCAGAAATGTAACCACTTCAGCTCCATAAGGTTTTACCCCTTTACTGACCAGACCATTTTTTGAGATACGGCAGTTACTTTAACCACTTCAGCCCCGGAAGACTTGGCTGCTCAATGACCAGAGCACTTTTTGCGATACGGCACTGCATCGCTTTAACTGCGCGGTCGTTTGACACTGTACCCAAATAAAATTGATGTCCTTTTTTTCACAAAAATAGAGCTTTCTTTTGGTGGCATTTGATCATCTATGCGGTTTTTATTTTTTGCGCTATAAACAAAAAAAGAGCAACAACTTTGAAAAGAACACAATATTTTGTACTTTTTGCTATAATAAATATCCCCAATTTTCTTTTAAAAAAGCAAATTTTTTTTCTCACTTTAGGCCGATATGTATTCTTCTACATATTTTTGGTAATAAAAATCACAATAAGCGTATATTGATTTGTTTGCACAAAAGTTATAGCGTCTACTAAATAGGGGATAGATTTATGCCATTTTTAT
This sequence comes from Aquarana catesbeiana, assembly GCF_042186555.1. NCBI lineage: Eukaryota > Metazoa > Chordata > Amphibia > Anura > Ranidae > Aquarana > Aquarana catesbeiana. Next base: position 610,912,131 of record NC_133327.1, on the reverse strand, counting down.
TATTTTTTTTTTTTACTAGTAATGACGGCGATGTGCGATTTTTATCGTGACTGCGACATTATGGTGGACACATCGGACACTTTTGACACATTTGTGGGATGATTGACAATTATACAGCGATCAGTGCTATAAAAATGCACTGATTACTGTATAAATGTCACTGGCAGGGAAGGGGTTAACACTAGGGGGCGATCAAGGGGTTAACTGTGTTCCCTGACTGTGTTCTAACTGTAGGGGGAGGGGACTGACTGTAGATGACAGATCGTGGTTCCTAGCTATTAGGAACTCACGACCTGCATCTCCTCTCAGAACAGAACAGGGATTAGTTTGTTTACACACACAAACGTCCCTGTTCTGCCTCGTGTGGCCGCAATGGCGCCTGCTGTCCTGCTTAAAGGAGCCGACGTATGGCTACGACGGCTCGCTGGATCGTGCCGATCTGCCACAGTATAATGACGGTGGCTGGTCGGCAAGTGGTTATCTGACAATTGCGGGGTCGTGCAATTCCTTTTTTTCCCACAAATAGAGATTTCTTTTGTTGGTATTTGATCATCTCTGCGGTTTTAAATTTTTGCGCTATAAACAAAAAAAAGACTGCCAATTTTGAAAAAAAAAAAATATTTCCTACTTTCCGCTATAAAACATATCCAATAAAAAAAAAAATCTAAAAAAATCTAATTTCGTCATCAATTTAGGCCAATATATATTCTGCTACATATTTTTGGTTAAAAAAAAAAAATCCCGAAAAGCGTATATTGATTGGTTTGCGCAAAATTTTAGCGTCTACAATCTATGGGATTTAGGGACTTTTACTAGTAATGGCGGCGATCAGCATTTTTTATTGGGACTGCGACATTGCGGTGGACAAATCTGACACTAATGCCCTGTACACACGGTCGGAATTTCCGACAGAAAAAGTCTGATGGGAGCTTTTCATCGTATATTCCGACCATGTGTATGCCCCATCAGACTTTTACGTCGAAAATTCAGACGGACTTAGATAGAGAACATGTTCTATATTTTTCCGATGGAACAAAGAAACAAGAAACACTTGTGTTTGTACTCCTCAGCTGGTTGCCGCCACACATGCTTGACACCATCTGAACAAAATAAGTTTATCTTGGTCTCATCAGACCACAGGACTTGGTTCCAGTAATCCATGTCTTTAGTCTGCTTGTCTTCAGCAAACTGTGGGCTTTCTTGTGCATCATCTTTAGAAGAGGCTTCCTTCTGGGACAACAGCCATGCAGAAAAATTTGATGCAGTGTGCGGCATATGGTCTGAGCACTGGCAGGCTGACCCCTCGCCCCTTTAACCTCTGCAGCAATGCTGCCAGCACTCATACGTCTATTTCCCAAAGACAACCTCTGGATATGACGCTGAGCACATGCACTCAACTTCTTTGGTCGACCATGGCGAGGCCTGTTCTGAGTGGAACCTGTCCTGTTAAACTGCTGTATGGTCTTGGCCACTGTGCTGCAGCTCAGTTTCAGGGTCTTGGCAATCTTAATATAGCCTAGGACATCTTTATGTAGAGCAACAATTCTTTTTTTCAGATCCTTCCAGTGACCAGTATGAGAGAGAGCGATAACACCAAATTTAACACACCTGCTCCCCATTCACACCTGAGACCTTGTAACACTAACGTGTCACATGACACCGGAGAGGGAAAATGGCTAATTGGGCCCAATTTGGACATTTTCACTTAGGGGTGTACTCACTTTTGTTGCCAGCGGTTTAGACATTAATGGCTGTGTGTTGAGTTATTTTGAGGGGGCAGCAAATTTACACTGTTATACAAGCTGTACACTCACTACTTTACATTGTAGCAAAGTGTAATTTCTTCAGTGTTGTCACATGAAAAGATATAATAAAATATTTACAAAAGTGTGAGGGGTGTACTCACTTTTGTGAGATACTGTATATAAATACCCTTCTTCCACCAATTAAAAAGACAACTTTGTCATTGGCGAGATTTCCCTTCACTTCTGTCACATAGCCAGAGCAGGAAATGTGAGGAAATCCCTACAAATGAAAAGAATACCTTGGGGCCCCCCAGCTCACCAGAACCAGTGTCCCAATTGGAAGATTTCCCCTTTATTACTTTTCTACAGACAACCCAAATGTGGGATTTCTTCTACTTTCACTTTCAATGATAATGGTAAACAGGACACAGACAGCTATAAAATCCTGTCAGGGTGGTCTAATCCTTCCCTCTATCCAAAAAAAAAAAGTTTTTCCTTAAGTTATACTTTAACCACTTCAGGCACTGCATCGCTTTAACCGACAATTGTGGGGTCATGCAACACTTTACCCAAATAAAATCGATGTCCTTTTTTTCCCAAAAATATAGCTTTCTTTTGGTGGTATTTGACCACCTCTGCAGCTTTTATTTTTTGCGCTATAAAACAAAAAAAGAGCGACAATTTAAAAAAAAAAAAAAAAAAATCAGTTTAGGCCGACATGTATTCTTCTACATATTTTTTGCAAAAAACCCCCCAAAAAACGCAATAAGCGTTTATTGATTGGTTTGTGCAAAAGTTATAGTGTCTACATAATAGGGGATAGATTTATGGCATTTTTATTATTATTATTTTTTTTACTAGTAATGGCGGCGATCTGCGATTTTTATCGGGGCTGAGACATTGCGGCGGACAAATCGGAAACTTTTTTGGGACCATTGACATTCATACAGTGATCAGTGCTATAAATCAGTGGTCATCAACCCTGTCCTCAGGGCCCCCTAACAGGCCAGGTTTTATGTATTACCTTGGGGAGATGCAGACTAGAATACTGCAATCACTGAGCAGCAAATGATGTCACCTGTGATGTATTTCAGTTATCTTGCAAACCTGGCCTGTTAGTGGGCCCTGAGGACAGGGTTGATGACCACTGCTATAAATAGCCACTGATTACTCTATAAATGTCACTGGCAGGGAAGGGGTTAACACTAGGGGGCGATCGACCAAGGGGTTAAATGTGTTCCCTATGTGTGTTCCAACTGTGGGGGGAATGTGGCCAACTAGAGGAGGAGAGAGATAGTTGTTCCTACTTCACAATCTCTCTCCTCTCTCGACAGAACTGGGATTTGTGTGTTTACACACACAGATCCCGGTTCTCGCTCTATCACGAGCGATCGTGGATGCCCGGCGGTCTTCGTGCCCGCTGGACACACGCATCGGCTCCGGGGACACTCTGTGGCGCCTGCTACAGCATCTTAAAGAGCTGACGTACAGCTACGACGGCTCATGCAGCAGTGCCAACCTGCCGCAGTGTAACTGCGGCGGCTGGTCGGGAAGAGGTTAAATAAACCAACCCCAATGATTCTGTGTTTTTCCATATTTAGGTTTCTATGTATTACTTTTGAAAAAACTGATCCAAAAACGTAGACTACTCCAATTTGGCTTTTATATTTTTACATTCCTTAACCGCTTCAGCCCCAGAAGATTTTACCCCCTTCCTGACCAGAGCACTTTTGGCGATTCGGCACTGCATCACTTTAACTGACAATTGCGTGGTGTTGCGACGTTCACCCAAACAAAATTGACGTCCTTTTTTTCCCACAAATAGAGCTTTTTTTTGGTGGTACCTGATCCCCTCTACGGTTTTTATTTTTTGCGCTATAAACAAATAGCAAAAATAATAGCAAATAAACAATAGAGCGACAATTTTGAAAAAAAACGCAATAATTTTAACTTTTTGCTATAATAAATATCCACCAAGAATATATATATAAAAAAAAAAAAAATTTTCCTCAGTTTAGGCCGACATGTATTCTACATATTTTTGGTAAAAAAACCCAAAAAAACGCAATAGGCGTATATTGATTGGTTTGCGCAAAAGTTATACCGTCTGCAAAATAGGGCATAGTTTTATGGAATTTTTATTATTAATTTTTTTTTTACTAGATTACTAGTAATCTGTTTACACACACAGATCCCGGTTCTCCGTGTGTCAGCCGCGATCGCAGGAACCCGGCGGTGATCGTGACCGCCAGGCACTCGCATCGGCTCTGGGGGCAAGAAGGTCCTAGTGGCCACAGGGCGAAGCGACGTTACATAACGTCGCTTCGCCCAGCTGTGCCATTCTGCCGCAGTACAACTGCAGCGGCTGGTCGGCAAGTGGCTAAATACCTCATGTGTGGACCACTACTTATTTAACCACTTACGGACCGTCCGCCGTCGTTGCACATCAGCACTTTGAATAGGAATATCGTTAGCTAGCTGCCATAACCCCAGTATCCTCTTCTTTAGCGGGTGGTCTGCTTTTCAGATAAAAGTGATCTCTGCGGCGGATTGGCCGCAAGATCACTTTTATCGGCGGTGGGAGAGGGCCCCCCTCCCACAGTGCTCCAGTGTCCTCCGCCGCGGTCAGAGGCGATCGCGTCCTATCCCCTCTGTGGTATGGAGCTGAGTGAGGGGAAGATGGCCCCCACCCAGCTCCATACCATTGCAGGGCAGAAGTGACGTCAAAACATCACTTCCACCCACAGCACTTAAAGCAACATTTTTATTTTTTCAAACGACTTTTTTTTTTTTTTTAATGCATTTTATAGTGTAAATATGAGATTTGAGTTCTTTTTGACACCATATCTCATATTTAAGAGGTCCTGTCATGCATTTTTTCTATTACAAGAGATTTTTACATTCCTTGTAATAGGAATAAAAGTGACACAATTTTTTTTTTTTAAAGAACAGTGTAAAAATAAATAGGTCAAATAAATAATAAAAAAAGAGAAAAAAAATTTAAACCCCGCCCTGTCCCGCCGAGCTCACATGCAGAAGCAAACGCATACGTGAAAGGGTAAAAGTTTGTCGCTATTCCACGAGCGGGGCGCAACTTTGAAGCATGACATGTTGGGTATCTTTACTGTTCTCTTTTTTAATTCAAAAAGTTTACTTTTTTTTTTTTAAAAGTGCGCTTGTAAGACCGCTACACAAATACGGTGTGACAAAAGGTATTGCAACAACACTATTTTATTATCTAGGGTGTTAGAAATATATATATAGATATATATATATATATATATCTATATATATATATATATATATAGATAGATAGATAGATATCTATCTATCTATCTATATATATATATATAGATATATATATATATATATAAATAAATGTTTGGGGGTTCCAAGTAATTTTCTAGCAAAAAAAAAACTGATTTTAACAAGTTTGAAAAATAGGCCTGGTCCTCAAGTGGTTAACTTATTTATAATTGATTTATTTACATTAGTGAATTGAATTTAACACCGTTGTATGAGTTATTTACTGAGTGTTTTTGGTTTGTGAGGTAAATAACTCATCATAAGGCGATAGTGAATTGACATTTTCAGCATTTTATGAGACAATTTGGAAAAAAAGTGTTACGTGATTTAATTATCTCATGAGATTTTCTTTAGTGAATTTAGCTCACAAGGAGATAAGCGCAAGGGTACTGGTTCACTGAGCTTTCGCTATACACCAGCACTCTGGAGAGGAGAGATACAAAAGGAAATAATAAAAGAGCTTCAAGAGGTAGTATACACCTCATTACACAACTCCTTGCGTGTGATCAGGTTTTAAAAATATATTTTCTTTTATTCTTCAAAAGTATTGAAATGAATGGTAGATGTAAGCATCCCCAAATTTTCTGTCTTTACATTATAAAGTTAAAAAAAAAAAGAAGTAGAAAAGAGAGCTCTGTCTCAAAAATTATATAAAGTTCAGCTGGGTACAGTGCTGCATGACTGAGTATATATTAAGCTATCAGAGCAATGAAAAATGACCTGGTAATGAAAAGGTATAGAGAGGTTAGTACTTAAAGCGGAGTTCCAGGCAAAAAGAGAACACTTTTTCAAACAATTGACCAAACCCCACACGCACACTTTTTGGTACTTTTGTTTTGTATTTTTCTTCGGGACTCTCGTCCTACGTTGTCACGGCAAGGTACGTCACTTCTGTGGTTGCAACCGGCCCCTCTCCTTCCCCCTGCTGCCTTCTGGGACCTGTGTGTGTCCCAGGAGACGACGAGACAATTCAGAAAGCAATGCGCGACTTGCGCATATGCAGTAGGAAACCGGCTGTGAAGCCTTACCCAAAGCCAATGGACGGATCAGCTTGTGGTGCCAGTCACTGGACAGGCAAGTGTCCTTATTTTAAAACTCAGCAGGTACAGTATTTGTAGCTGCTGACTTTTATTTTTTTTTCCCCCAGCCTGGAACTCTGCTTTAAAAACCACTTAAAGACCGAGCCTCTCTTTCAGACTCTGTGTTTACAAGTTAAAAACAAGTTTGTTTTTTTTGCTAGAAAATTACTTATAACCCCTAAACATTATACATTTTTTTTCTATAAAATGGTGGTCATTGCAATACTTTTTGGCACACCGTATTTGCGCAGCGGTCTTACAAGAGCACTTTTTTTGGAAAAAATTCAGTTTTTGAATAAAAAAAATAAGGCAACAGTAAAGTTAGCCCAGTTTTTTTTTTTATATAGTGAAAGATAATGTTACGCTGAGTAAATTGATACCCAACATGTCACGCTTAAAAATTGCGCCCGCTCGTGGAACGGCATCAAACTTTTACTCTTAAAAATCTCCATAGGCCAATGTTTAAAAAATTCTACAGGTTGCATGTTTTGAGTTACAGAGGAGGTCTAGGGCTAGAATTATTGCTCTCGTTCTAACAATCGCGGCGAAACCTCACGTGTGGTTTGACCACCATTTTTATATGCGGGCGCTACTCACGTATGCGGGAGCTTCGGCACGCAAGCTCGTCGGGACGGGGCGCTTAAAAAAAAAAAAAAAAATCTTATTTATTTTACTTGATTTTATTTATTTTTACAGTTTTTTTTTTTTTTTTTTTTTAATTTGGGTCACTTTTATTCCTATTACAAGGAATGTCAACATCCCTTGTAATAGAAAAACGCATGACAGGTCCTCTTAAATATGAGATCTGGGGTCAAAAAGTTCTCAGATCTCATATTTGGACTTAAATGCAATAAAAGAAAAAAATGCTATGGTATGGAGACGGGTGGGGCCATCTTCCCCTCACTTGTCTCCATACCCAGCCATGGACAGGTCCCGATCGCCTCCGCCGCTGCCGATGGCTCCGGTAAGCGGCGGAGGGTGCGGGAGATCGGCGGGAAGGGGAGGCCCTCTCCGGCCACCGATAACTGTGATCTCGTGGCAAATCCGCGGCAGAGACCACTATGATCGTTAACAGGACAGCTCACTGAAAAGATGGATATCTCGGTTATGGCAGCAGCTGTTGCCATTACCGAAATATCCATCTTTAAAGTGCCGACGTATATGTACAGGAGCCAGCCGGTCGGCAAGTGGTTAAGTGGCTAAAGTGTATGTACAGCCAAAGTGCTTTTGTTTAAATTTTTGATTGTCTGTCCTGCTGGGGAGATTCTCCCCCCCCCCCACACACACACTTACTTCCTGTTGCATCGCCAATACAGAGAGAGGTAATCTTCCCCAAAATAGCTGCCCCCACAACATTGCCCCAATTGAAAGATTTTCTTTTGCCCCTTGCTGTAATGACAACTTTAAAATGAATTTACCTCTTTCTGCCTCAGTGACAATGGTCACCAAGAAAAATAGGGGTGTAAATCTATACATCTATAAATCTCGTACCTAAATCTGTCTTGAGATGAGCCTCTTATAATTCCTTGCACAGGAGCATTTAGACTTTGAGATCAGCTTCGGAGGTTTCAAAAGGTCAGCATTTACTGCTTCACTGCTTTGCACAATGCTGTGATTCCAACATACAGGTTGGGAGACTAATATGATCTGAGGCAGCTCCTTTATTACAGGTTGGGGTGGGTCAAACTTAAACAGGATTTAAAGCGGTACTAAACTCACACCCCCATGTTTTTATTTTTTCGCAGTTACATGTAATCCTGTACATTCAGAGCCCAGTCATCCACACAGCGAAATCCCACTGCGAACCAGGTCAAGATGCTGCCACCTTGGTCTTCTTCAGGTTGCTCCTTCTGGGTGTAGATAGCCAGCTCTGATGTGACAGACCTGTCCCCTGGTCACTCTGTGTGAGAATGCTGCAGCCTCCTGGGAGATGTGATGTAAGTATCAGAGGAGGCTGAAAAACCAGATGCATGTCATTCTGGCCTAGGCTGGAATGGTGGCGGAGGGTGGGGCCAACAAAAAAATTAGAGCGCAAAAGATAAAAAAAAGCACGTCTGCTGGCGGGGAAGGGGCGTGTTGAAGTGGAACCAATTTTCTTTTGGGAGTTTAGGTCATCTTGCATGCATAACTACAGTGCAAACAGTTCGAAAAAGTCCTGGCTATGCTGTGTGGCTGAGGTGCCTGGATCAGTCAACTAGCTTTAACAACATTACAAATCTACTGCAAAGTAAAGCAGTTAACAAAAAATACATACACCCACCCATATACAGTGTGATTAGTTCTTTGCATGAAGTTTATTTTTTATTTTTTTTAAATACAGTCAAGAAAGTTTGTCAAGATCATCTTCAAATTGCTCACTTCTATATGTTTAACATTACATGGAAAGAAATCAATTTTTTTTTCTTTTAAATGGCTATGGCTCCTTCAAACTGTAAAGTAAGCTATATGGACAAGAAAAGCTTTTGAGATCGCCAAGTTATTACAGACACTATATCAATTACCCTCAGGTAGCCAGGAGTCAGTTTACTGCTAGTGTGCCCCGTCAGTCTGTTATGGGTCAGGAGTGTTGCTGCTGGTAGTATTTACAGTAGATGGAGAGAAACAAGACAAATGACATCTTTAAACGTTTAGTGAATGTGGCATACAATCATCTTGCCTAGCAACTCAATCTGTGGATATAAACATTAAAGTGCATCCAGGATTTATATGGATCTGTATCCTGCTTTATTAGGAAGGTTTTTTAATAACTCAAAAATATGGAAAAGGTTTCTGGTGAAATATGCTTGTGAAAAATACCAGATGATGTTTTTTTTTTTCTTTTCTGGAGCAAAAGTTTCTCAGGAAGGTTACAGGGATCCTAGAATGATTACAACACACACAGACATCTTCCTTCACTGAACTTAGCTCCCAAAGTATTGTAATGGTCAAAAGTTCATTCTCAATACCATTTTTAAAATATTCCGTAGCATAAAATCTTATTTAGCATATACAGTGACAAGAAAAAGTATGTAAACCCCCTTACAATTACCTGGTTTTCTGCAGTAATTTGCCAAAAAAATGTTATCCCATCCTCATCTAAATTTCAACATTAGACAAACATATTTGGGTTAATTTACTAAAACCGGAGAGTGTAAAATCTGGTGCAGCTCTGCAAATAATCCAATCAGCTTCCAGGTTTTTGTTTTTTTATTTTCAAAGCTTAATTGAACAAGCCAAAGTTAGAAGCCGATTTGGCTACCATGCACAGCTGAACCAGATCTTGCAATGTCTAGTTTTAGTAAATCAACCCCACTGTGCTTAAACCACTTGCCTACTGGGCACTTATACCCCCCCCCAGGCCAATTTTCAGCTTTCAGGGCTGTCACATTTTGAATGTCATAGGCGCGGTCATACAACACTGTACCCATATGGGCTGAAAAGAAGGGGAGAACTAATGCGCAAAACCAAAGTGAGCTATAACAGAAATAAATTTAAGGGTAAGAGAAGCCGCCAAACATATAAAAGTGTTCCCACACAGAAAAAACAAATATGAATATAAGAAATATGTGACGCTAACTAGAGTGCATAAATAATATAGACAAATATCACAAATAATATAGCTGAAACATGTAACTAGTAGTAATTCAGTAATGTGACATCAAAAAACTATCAAAATAATATTGATGTAAAGGTCCAATCGTGCAAAAATAACAATAGATTAAGATAAATAAATAAAAAAAACTCATAAAGTGCATAAGAGTGAAAAAAAATCAAAAAAATCGCATAAAGTGAAAAAAGTCGCATAAATGTGTATAGTCCAACAGGTGCAATATAGTTCCAACATAAATGGAACAAATCTTCATATAACAGTTCATGCAAAAAAACAAAAGTACATATGCAAAAAATGATCAGTTTCAGATTCCTCCAATCAGCAATCCGTGGTGCGCCACATGATTCCCCCAGCCTCTCACCTCTAATAAAGACCACTACGGGTCAAATCAAGCCTGCAGTCTGGAAGCAGATGAGATCAATCCTCTGATCGTCACAGCACTGGCAGATCCCTGATGGAAGGCTTCAAACTCCCCCTCCACACATCTGCTGGAAGAAAAGTGCCCCTGTGTGCCTGCCACCTCTTAAAGGCTTTACCACAAAAATGTCGGCTGATTTATGTTATATGAAGATTTGTTCCATTTATGTTGGAACCATATTGCACCTGTTGGACTATACACCTTTATTTTTTTAATTAGCTTTTTTTTTTTTCACTTTCTTGCACTTTATGCGATTTTTTTCTATTAATGTGACTTTTTTCACTTTATGCGATTTTTTTAAATTTTTTGATTTTTTTCACTCTTATGCACTTTGAGTTTTTTTTTGGATTTATTTATCTTAACCGATAATTTTTGCACGATTGGACCTTTACATCAATATTATTTTGTTAGTTTTTTATGTCACATTGCAGAATTACTACTAGTTACATGTTTCAGCCATATTATTTGTGATATTTGTCTATATTATTTATGCACTCTAGTTAGCGCAACATTTATTTATTTCAGGTACTTATATAGCGCCGTCAATTTACGCAGCGCTTTACATATACATTGTACATTCACATCATTCCCTACCCTCAAGGAGCTTACAATCTAAGGTTCCTAACTAACATTCATACATACTAGGGACAATTTAGAGAGGATCCAATTAACCTACCAGCATGTCTTCGGAGTGTGGGAGGAAACCCACGCAGGCACAGGGAGAACATGCAAAAATCCAGGCAGGTAGTGTCGTGGTTGGGATTCAGCGACCCTTTTTACAGCTAGGCGAGAGTGCTACTCACTACACCACTGTACCGCCTTCTTATATTCACTGTACCCATATGAAATTGGTATAATTAATTTTTTCTTACACAACTAGAACTTTCTTTTGGTGGCATTTAATCACCATTGGGTTTTTTATTTTTTGCTAAACGAAAAAAGACCAAAAATTTAAAAAATAAAATAAAAAGTTTTCTATAGTTTGTTATAAAATTTAGCAAACAGGTAATTTTTCTCCTTCACTGATGGGCACTAATGAGGTGGCACTGATCGGTGACACTGATGAGGAGGCACTGATGGCCACTGATTGGCAGCACTGGTGGGCACGGATTGGTGGCACTGTTGGGACTGCACTGATAATCAGGACACTGATAATCAGTGCCCCGATTATCAGTGTAGATGTCCCTTTCACACAAGCCGGTTATCGGCTCTGCTCTCCTCATGCTGTCAGCATAAGGTAACTAATGCTGATAACTGGCTTGTGTTTACATCGTGATCAGCTGTAATTGGATACAGCTAATGACGTGGTAAAGAGACACTGATTGACTATTTATCCTGATCTGTGATCATCGGTGTCTGGAGGACACGGTGGGTGCGATCATGGAAGGTCATCATATGTCACCCTCCCAGAACTGTCCGGCTGCGATGTAGCTGTCAATCGGGTATAGCGCGGTCAGCAAGTGGTTACACTGATAACACACAAACTAATTTCTTGTGTCTTTATTGAACACAACTAATAAACATTCCCACTGCTGGAGGTAAAAGTAAGTGAACCCCTTGAGTTAATAGCTGGTTGTACCTCCTTTAGCAGCAATGACTTCAAGCAAGTGCTTTTGGTAGATCTTTCAACACAAAAAGCTGTGGACCGATCAACTTTGACGACGACTGCTGATATCACAGAATCAGCATAAAAGACTACAGAATTATTTTATCCACAATGCAGAGAGCGCTGTGAAGAGGATGGGCTGATGATGCCTGAATAGGAACACTGGTAATCCCCCCCCCCCCCCCCCAACACCTTTCGCTTAAGTTACACAACTGAATATGTACAGCAGATTATACTGTTAGATTTACTTTTTTATACACAGACCCTTTAAATTACTAACTTTTACCAGAAGGCTCAACTTCTCCCAAATTTAATATGCTCATTATACCACAGACACATATTCCTTATGATATGAAGAGGACTGTGACTCATGCCCTTTAAATCTCAGCAGTAGTAGACGGGCTAATTTGGAAACTACTAAAGTAACTCAAACTGAGACAACTTATACCTCCTACGGCTTCTTTACGGGGAAAAATTGTGAAAGAAAGCAAAATTACACCAAATAAATGACAAGCGTAATTATAATTTAGTATTTTTCCAAAGCATGCACACATCAATGTCCTTTAAAGAGTTCGGTAACATAATGCAATAGCATGCCTTAACCACTTGAGCCCCGGACCATTATGCTGCCTAAGGACCAGAGGTCTTTTTCCAATTTGGCACTGCGTCGCTTTAACTGCTAATTGCGCGGTCATGCAATGCTGTACCCAAACGAAATTTGCGTCCTTTTCTTCCCACAAATAGAGCTTTCTTTTGATGGTATTTGATCACCTCTGCGGTTTTTATTTTTTGCGCTATAAACGGAAAAAGACCGAAAATTTTGAAAAAAAATGATATTTTCTACTTTTTGTTATAAAAAAAATCCAATAAACTCAATTTTAGTCATACATTTAGGCCAAAATGTATTCGGCCACATGTCTTTGGTAAAAAAAATGTCAATAAGCGTATATTTATTGGTTTGCGCAAAAGTTATAGCGTCTACAAACTAGGGTACATTTTCTGGAATTTACACAGCTTTTAGTTTATGACTGCCTATGTCATTTCTTGAGGTGCTAAAATGGCAGGGCAGTACAAAACCCCCCCAAATGACCCCATTTTGGAAAGTAGACACCCCAAGGAAATTGCTGAGAGGCATGTTGAACCCATTGAATATTTATTTTTTTTGTCCCAAGTGATTGAAAAATGACAAAAAAAAAAAAAAAAAAAAATATTTACAAAAAGTCGTCACTAAATGATATATTGCTCACACAGGCCATGGGCCTATGTGGAATTGCACCCCAAAATACATTTAGCTGCTTCTCCTGAGTATGGGGATACCACATGTGTGGGACTTTTTGGGAGCCTAGCCGCGTACGGGGCCCCGAAAACCAATCACCGCCTTCAGGATTTCTAAGGGTGTAAATTTTTGCTTTCACTCTTCACTGCCTATCACAGTTTCGGAGGCCATGGAATGCCCAGGTGGCACAAAACCCCCCAAAATGACCCCATTTTGGAAAGTAGACACCCCAAGCTATTTGCTGAGAGGCATATTGAGTCCATGGAATATTTTATATTTTGACACAAGTTGCGGGAAAGTGACACTTTTTTTTTTTTTTTTTTTTTTTTTTTCATAAAGTTGTCACTAAATGATATATTGCTCACACAGGCCATGGGCATATGTGGAATTGCACCCCAAAATACATTTAGCTGCTTCTCCTGAGTATGGGGATACCACATGTGTGGGACTTTTTGGGAGCCTAGCCGCGTACTGGACCCCGAAAACCAATCACTGCCTTCAGGATTTCTAAGGGTGAAAATTTTTGATTTCACTCTTTACTGCCTATCACAGTTTCGGAGGCCATGGAATGCCCAGGTGGCACAAAACCCCCCCAAATGACCCCATTTTGGAAAGTAGACACCCCAAGCTATTTGCTGAAAGGCATGGTGAGTATTTTGCAGCTCTCATTTGTTTTTGAAAATGAAGAAAGACAAGAAAAAACATTTTTTTTTTTCTTTTTTCAATTTTCAAAACTTTGTGACAAAAAGTGAGGTCTGCAAAATACTCACTATACCTCTCAGCAAATAGCTTGGGGTGTCTACTTTCCAAAATGGGGTCATTTGGGGGGGTTTTGTGCCACCTGGGCTTTCCATGGCCTCCGAAACTGTGATAGGCAGTGAAGAGTGAAATCAAAAATTCACGCCCTTAGAAAGCCTGAAGGCGGTGCTTGGTTTTCGGGGTCCCGTACGCGGCTAGGCTCCCAAAAAGTCTCACACATGTGGTATCCCCGTACTCAGGAGAAGCAGCAGAATGTATTTTGGGGTGTAATTTCACATATTTCCATGGCATGTTTGAGCAATATATCATTTAGTGACAACTTTGTGCAAAAAAAAAAAAAAAAAAATTTGTCTCTTTCCCGCAACTTGTGTCGCAATATAAAATATTCCATGGACTCGACATGCCTCTCAGCAAATAGCTTGGGGTGTCTACTTTCCAAAATGGGGTCATTTGGGGGGGTTTTGAACTGTCCTGGCATTTTATGCACAACATTTAGAAGCTTATGTCACACATCACCCACTCTTCTAACCACTTGAAGACAAAGCCCTTTCTGACACTTATTGTTTACATGAAAAAGTTTTTTTTTTTTGCAAAAAAATTACTTTGAACCCCCAAACATTATATATTTTTTTAAAGCAAATGCCCTACAGATTAAAATGGTGGGTGTTTCATTTTTTTTTTTCACACAGTAATTGCGCAGCGATTTTTCAAACGCATTTTTTGGGGAAAAAACACACTTTTTTTAATTTTAATGCACTAAAACACGCTATATTGCCCAAATGTTTGATGAAATAAAAAAGATGATCTTAGGCCGAGTACATGGATACCAAACATGACATGCTTTAAAATTGCGCACAAACGTGCAGTGGCAACAAAATAAATACATGTTTAAAAGCCTTCAAAAGCCTTTACAGGTTACCACTTTAGATTTACAGAGGAGGTCTACTGGAAAAATTACTGCACTCGATCTGGCCTTCGCGGTGATACCTCACATGCATGGTGCAATTGCTGTTTATGTTTGACGACAGACCGCCGCTTGCGTTCGCCTTAGCGCGAGAGCAGGGGGCGACAGGGGTGTTTTTTTTTTTTGTTTTTTTTTTCTTTATTATTTTTTTGCTTTTTTAATCTTACTTTTAAACTGTTCCTTTCATATTTTTTTTTTTAATCATTTTTATTGTTATCTCGGGGAATGTAAATATCCCCTATGATAGCAATAGGTAGTGACAGGTACTCTTTTTTGAAAAAATTGTGGTCTATTAGACCCTAGATCTCTCCTCTGCCCTCAAAGCATCTGACCACACCAAGATCGGTGTGATAAAATGCTTCCCCAATTTCCCAATGGCGCTATTTACATCCGGCGAAATCTAAGTCATGAAATACTCGTAGCTTCCGGTTTCTTAGGCCATAGAGATGTTTGGAGCCACTCTGGTCTCTGATCAGCTCTATGGTCAGCTGGCTGAATCACCGGCTGCATTCTCAGGTTCCCTGTTGAGACAGGAGAGCCAGAGAAAAACACGGAAGACGGTGGGGGGGGGGGGCATTCCCTCCCACGGCTTGTAAAAGCAGTCTAGAGGCTAATTAGCCGCTAGGATTGCTTTTACATGAAAGCCGACCGCTGGCTGAAAAGAATGATACCAAGATGATACCTAAACCTGCAGGCATCATTCTGGTATAACCACTCAAAGTCGTGAATGGCGTACCTGAAGACAAAAAAATGGTTAACAATGGTTAACAATAAAGCACAGTAAAGTGTAAATAATTACACACCTGAAAAACAAACATGATAAAACATAATAACAATAACAATAACAATAACAATAAAACATTGCAGAATAGAATACAGTAAAAAAGAGCAGAACAATAGAGAGAGAGAATAGAGAGAGAGAGAACAATAAAACAACAACTATTTTTTTTTATTTCATATTTTTTTTTTTTTTTTTTACACTTTTTTTGTAACTAACTTTTATAACGGTAACCGGTTCCAGGTTCGGGTCTCTCAAAATGCGATGGCATCTTGGGAGACCCTGTGAAAGTGTGCCTAGTCTGTGCAATGCTGTACCCTACGCTAATACTCAACTAGTGAATGGTAGCGTTCAAAACATTCACCAATGCAAGACCAGGATTGTCAGGACAGGAGGGACAATAATAGCGGGTGTCACGCCTATATCCGCGCTCTTACTGCAGACACAACATCTTTTTTGGGGGTTCGTTGGGTAGGGGTACTCGGAAGGACATAAAAATGCCTCTCATGCAGCCGACTGCATTTGGTTGGGGATGTGAATGGGGGAAGTACGGGCGCTGCAGAAGTGGTGGGTTCCCAATTAGGATTGGCGAATGCAGCAGGAAGGGCACTATGGGCACGATGGGCCTGTGTTTGTCTTTTTGGTGGCAGCGGGACACTACTTGTGCTTGCCACCTCACCAGCTTCAACTGCACTTATGGGACTCGCCACGTCACCACGTGTTACTGCAGTGCTGGTTTGACTACGACCGGGGTGTACTAGGCCACTGGCGCTTGCCAGTTCACCAAAACGCTACCAAAAAACGTTAGCGATCGCAGGGATCAGGCCTGACTCTGCGAACGCTGCAGTTATGCGTTTAGTGTTTTGTAAGTGTCAGTGATCGATCGATACTGCACTTGGGTGGGCTGTGCCGGGCGGAGGGGCAAAACGCAGGTGCTAGCAGGTATCTGGGCTGATCCCGCTAACACTGCGTTTTTGGGAACCCTAAACTGCTGGTGACGCTAGTATAGATCTGATCGGATCAGATATTGATGCGATCAGATACTATACCACTAAGGGAGGTGTACGGTGCGTGCGTGGGTGTTAGCGGTACTGGCGCTAATCTGACGCTGCCTGGGGCTGGTGCTTGCCAGTTCACCAAAACGCTACAAAAAAAACTGTTAGCGATCGCAGGGATCAGGCCTGACTCTGCGAACGCTGCAGTTATGCGTTTAGTGTTTTGTAAGTGTCAGTGATCGATCGATACTGCACTTGGGTGGGCTGGGCTGGGCCGGGCGGAGGGGCAAAACGCAGGTGCTAGCAGGTATCTGGGCTGATTCCGCTAACACTGCGTTTTTGGGAACCCTAAACTGCTGGGGACGCTAGTATAGATCTGATCGGATCAGATATTGATGCGATCAGATACTATACCACTAAGGGAGGCGTATGCTGCGTGCATGGGTGTTAGCGGTACTGGCGCTAACCTGACGCCTGGGGCTGGTGCTTGCCAGTTCACCAAAATGCTACCAAAAAAACTGTTAGCGATCGCAGGGATCAGGCCTGACTCTGCGAACGCTGCAGTTATGCGTTTAGTGTTTTGTAAGTGACAGTGATCGATCGCTACTGCACTTGGGTGGGCTGGGCGGAGGCACAAAACGCAGGTGCTAGCAGGTATCTGGGCTGATCCCGCTAACACTGCGTTTTTGGGAACCCTAAACTGCTGGGGACGCTAGTATAGATCTGATCGGATCAGATATTGATCCGATCAGATACTATACCACTAAGGGAGGCGTATGCTGCATGCGTGGGTGTTAGCGGTACTGGCGCTAATCTGACGCTGCCTGGGGCGACGCATATCACCGCCGGGCGATCAGGGGGCTAAACCTTTATTCGGTAATAAACGGCGGGTGCCCTGACACTATAAAAAATAAACGAACTAACCAGCGTCATCCGTAACGGTTATACAGTGATCAGTGGTGAAAGGGTTAACTAGGGGGCAATCAAGGGGTTAAAACATTTATTAGGTAGTATATGGGGGTCCATGACGCTATAAAACGCTGACGGCGAACCTAAATATTTACCTCACTAACTAGCGTCACCAGCGACACTAATACAGCGATCAGAAAAATGATCGCTTAGTGACACTGGTGACAGGGGGTGATCAAGGGGTTAAAACTTTATTAGGGGGGGTTAGGGGGGTACCCTAGACCTAAAGGGGGGTAATACTCACTGTCCCAACACTGTAACTGTCACAAACTGACACTATGCAGTAATCAGAAAAAAAAAAAAAAAAAAAAACTGCTGGTGTCAGTTTGTGACGGGGGGGGGGGGTGATTGGGGGGGGATCGGGGGGCGATCGGGGGGGGGATCGGGGTGTTTTGTGTGCCTGGCATGTTCTACTGTGTGTGTGTGTGTTGGTGCACTCACATAGATGTCTTCTCTCCTCGGGCCGGAACGGAAAATACCGACCCGAGGGGAGATGACATCACTTCCTTTGCTGCTGTTTAGCATACAGCAGCAAAGGAGTGTTCTCATTGGCCGGCGGCGATCGCGAGGGGGGGGCCACGAACGGATGGTCTCCCCCTCATCACGGATCGCCGCTGGACAAAAGACGACCGCCTCGGGCACCGGGGGGGGGGTCCGATCGGACCCCCCACCCGCGGAAGGCAAATCACGTACATGTACGTGATTTTGCCTGTCCGTGCCACTTTGCCGACGTACATCGGCGTGAGGCGGTCGTCAAGTGGTTAAAGGTGCACTCTGAAACATGAACTTTTGTAAATATAAACTGACTCAAGACAGCCATCCAGCATTGTGAATATCATACTGGAATTCATATTCTGAACCTGGCAGCCAACTAGCTAAATTCCTATTGTTGATGGTATTCTCATTTTCTGAATAGCTTCTGCATAAATGCAAGCCAAGTGTTCCTTGGTTCCAATATCAACTGCTCTCTAAAACCCATTGCTCGCTCGTACATGTGCAATGTAACAGAAGGAAGCAGTGATGCTATGACATTTTGTTTCCCAAATCTTGCAGCATTGGATTTAGGCCTCATGCACACGAGATGCTGTTAAACGCGTATTCAGAGGCAGTTGGATACTTTTTTCAACTGCCCCTGAACCCATTCAATGTTATCCTATGTGTCCATGTACACAGTCTCGTTTTTTGGCGTTTTTAGGCAGTTGCGTTTAACCTAATTTTTCCAGAAGCAAAAAAATGGGTTCAGACGCAAACGTTTTCCACGTTTCAGATGCTAAACGCAGCTAAACGCCGGTACCCGCGTTTAGCCGCACTTGCGTTTATAAAAGTGTTTTTAAAGGAACATTTTATGACCCGGATTTGTAGTGGCCCCAAGATATCGGGCCCCAAATTTGGGTCACAAAATGTCATTCTCTGCTGCAGAAGTGCTTGACATTTTGCGACCCGACTTTGGGGCCCCGTATCTCGGGGCCACTTGGTGCTAGGAAACCCAAATTTAGTGTGCTAACACTGTTGGACTAACACTATAACATATCCAAATTTGGGGTTCCTAGCACCAAGTGGCCCCAAGATATGGGGCCCCAAAGTCAGGTCGGAAAATGTCATTCTCTGCTGCAGAAGTGCTTGACATTTTGCGACCCGAATTTGGGGCCTCGTATCTCGGGGCCACTTTTTGCTAGGAACCCCAAATTTGGATATGTTGTAGGGCTAGTTCCCCTGTGTTAGTACACCAAATGTGGAGTTCCTAGCACCAAGTGGCCCCAAGATACCGGGCCCCAAAGTTGGGTTGCAAAATGTCATTCTCTGCTCTGCAGACGCTTCTAGACGCAAACGCGGCTAAACGCGGCATGCAAACGCGGCATGCAAACGCGGCAAAACAGGCATTTCTAAATGCCGGTTTCAGCTTTTAAAAACATGTGTTCAGCAGAATTTGCACTGGCGTCTCGTGTGCATGAGGCCTAAAGATAATATAGCTCAACCTTTTCTTCCCTTAATCTATATTTTAATGTTTTCCAGCATGATGCCCTGTGGATACATTAATAATTGTCACTTTGTGTGGCTAATGGTGCTAAATTTCAGTTCTTGGCTCTCAATTCCTGTCCCCACTGACAGTGGGCTTTTACTCAGTAATTACAGTGCCTTGCAAAAGTATTCACCCCCTTGGCTCTATTTTGTTACATTACAGTCTTTAGTTCAATGTCTTTTTATTCTGAGTTATATGTGATGGATCAGAGCACAATAGTCTAACTTGGTAAAGCAAAATTAAAAAAATATATATACATAAAACAATTTTTCAGATATAAAAAACTGATAATTGGCATGTGCGTATGTATTCACCCCCTTTGTTATGAAGCCCATAAAAAGCCCTGGTGCAACCAATTACCTTCAGAAGTCACATAATTAGTGAAATTATATCCACCTGTGTGCAATCTCACTGTCACATGATCTGTCATTACATATACACACTTTTTTGAAAGGCCCCAGAGGCTGCAACACCTAAGCAAGAGGCTTCACTAACCAAACACTGCCATGAAGAACAAGGAACAATGTTGTTGAGAAGTCAGGGTTAGGTTATAAAAAAAAATCCAAATCTTTGATGACCCCTAGGAGCACCATCAACTCTATCATAACCAAATGGAAAGAACATGGCACAACAGCAAATCTGCCAAGAGACGGTCGCACACCAAAACTCACAAACCGGGCAAGGAGGGCATTAATCATAGAGGCAGCACAGAGACCTAAGGTAACCCCGGAGGAGCTGCAGAGTTCCACAGCAGAGACTGGAGTATTTGTACAAAGGACAACAATAAGCCGTATGCTCCATAGAGTTAGGCTTTATGGCAGTGTGGCCAGAAGAAAGCCATTGCTTTCAGCAAAAAACAAAATGGCACGTTTTGAGTTTGCGAAAAGGCCTGTGGGAGACTTCCAAAATGTATGGAGGAAGGTGCTCTGGTCTGATGAAACTAAAATTTAACTTCTGGCTATCAAAGAAAACGCTATGTCTGGCGCAAACCCAACACATCACATCACCCAAAGAACACCATCCCCACTGTGAAACATGGTGGTGGCAGCATCATGCTGTGGGGATGTTTTTCAGCAGTCAGGACTGGGAAACTGGTCAGAGTTGAGGGAAAGATGGATGGTGCTAAATACAGGGATATTCTTGAGCAAAAGCTGTAACAACTCCGTGTGTTATTTGAGGCTAGGATGGAGGTCCACCTTCCAGCAGGACAATGACCCCAAACACACTGCTAAAGCAACACTTGAGTGGTTTAAGGGGAAACATGTAAATGTGTTGGAATGGCCTAGTCAAAGCCCAGACCTCAATCCAATAGAAAATCTGTGGTCAGACTTAAAGATTGCTGTTCACAAGCGCAAACCATCCAACTTGAAGGAGCTGGAGCAGTTTTGCAAGGAGGAATGGGCAAAAATCCCAGTGGTAAGATGTGGCAAGCTCATGGAGACTTATCCAAAGCGACTTGGAGCTGTGATAGCCGCAAAAGATGGCTCTACAAAGTATTGAATTTAGGGGGGTGAATAGTTATGCACATTGACTTTTTCAGTTATTTTGTCCTATTTGTTGTTTGCTTCACAAAAAAAAAAAAAAAAATTATAATATATATATATATATATATATATATATATATATATATATATATATATATATATATATATATATATATATGCTGCTCCTATATCGAACACTATGTCAATTAGTGCAATGTTCCTCCCAACAAAACAGTGAAAAAAAAATAGGACTATGGCCTCTAATATGTCAAAACACTGTACTCCTATAAAATAGTGACAGGCAATAAAATGAAATAAAACTCCAATCTTCCAATTGTAAAATCATTTGAATTCAAAATAAACATATATAGTGCTCATATAATACTCCTATATACATTATAGCGCCCTAGATGCAGAAGTTCAAATAAAAAGTCCCATTGTGTTGATTATTAATGGCCAAAATCAGTGCCAAATATCTGAGTGCCCCTCAGCCAGCAGCTTGCTACAGGGGTCCACCTAAGCCGAGTCAGAGCTCCGTGTATCTATTCAGACACAGAGTCCCGACCTGGCTGAGCCCCCCCTCCCCTGATTGGCTGACTGACTTTGATCGACAGCCGCGGGAGCCAATGGCGCCAATGCTCTGTCTCAGCCAATCAGGAGGAGTGTAATGGATGGCTGAGGGGATCGTGGACATCGCTGGAGAGAGGAAGAGCTCAGGTAAGTAATTGGGGGGTGCTGGGGAGGCTGCTACACACAGAAGGTTTTTTTATCTTAATGCATAGAATGCATTAAGATAAAAAAACTTCTGCCTTTACAACTCCTTTAAATAAAACTTGCCAGAATTGCATTCACGTTAATACAAAAACACCTGCACATCAGAAGAAAGAACTCCAGTCTGCAATGATTATTATAGCACTATCTCTTACAGTCCCCTGCAGGTCTCCCTGGCATGATGACGTCACTAACTTTGAGCATCAGGAGGGAGTAGTTAATGACGTTATCATGCCGGAGGGACCATTTGGGGGACTAAGGGATAGTTGTTTAATACTCATTACGGTCTGGAGTTCTACATTCTGATGTGCAAGTGTTTTTGTATTAATGTGAGTGCAATTCTGGTAACTTTTATTAATTAAACCAATGGTAAAGCACTGAGGTTTCTCTTATGAGCATATTAAAACCTGAGTGATCTATGAAGTGGCATCGGGTTGGCAGGGGGCTTACCTGAGAAAAGGGAAATCCATGTAGGCTATGATATGTAGCCATACAGCTATGATATGACCTCTTACGAACACTGAGGTCCACCACAGCAGATTTGGGCACACCTAGTGGAGCACACGTGTAGAAGGGATTGGCAGGAGTGTTGGACCTAATATTAGAAGATTGTCACAATGTTTGGCACTAATTTTTAAGAATCAACACAATGAGACTTTATTTTAACCTCTGTATCTAGGGCACCATAATGTATATGGAAGTATTATATGTGCGCTATTGGTGTTTATTTTGAATGCAATTGATTTTTGATTTTACATTTGAAAGATTGTGAAGTTTTTTTTATTTTATTGCCTGTCAAATATATAGGAGTACAGTGTTTTGACATATAAGAGGCAATTATATATATATATATATATATATATAGATAGATAGATAGATAGATAGATAGAGAGAGAGAGAGAGAGAGAGAGAGAGAGAGAGAGAACGAGAACGAGAACATTATATATATATATATATATATATATATATATGTCACCGAGACAGGTAGCGGGTACAAAGCTCCCTGGGATGAGCAGTGTTTCAGGCACAGCTACCAAATCCAGTGAGGTAGTGACAGTGTGGTGTTTATTTGTGATACAGTATATACAAGTCTATATACAGGTGCTGTATACACTGTTCCAAAAACAAATAGGAATAAAGATAGGCAAACAAAAACCTAGCCATGTCTCGCCACTAACTATACAATATTTAAAGATCCTAACTA
The DNA here is from genome assembly GCF_042186555.1 of Aquarana catesbeiana. NCBI lineage: Eukaryota > Metazoa > Chordata > Amphibia > Anura > Ranidae > Aquarana > Aquarana catesbeiana. The sequence continues at coordinate 610,889,168 of NC_133327.1, read as the reverse complement.
CCAGGCTGAGCAAGCTTACAGCTTGTCAGCTTCCACATACACAGCTTAATAGCTTTTACCGACCTGTTGCTCTCCTAGACAGAAGTTGTCTGAGGTTCCCAGGCCAAGAGCACTGGCTGTCCGTCTCAGGTGAGTTTTAAGTAGCCTGGGGGAGAGGACCAAGACCCGAACTGGATCATGGATCAGAGATCCCTGAACGTGTATGAGAGGAGCGTGGGAGACGTATAAACCCTGAGCAGGACGGACACAGAGCACCACAGTAATAACTATATGGGTTATAAGCCACCTTTAGCTGAATGGACACTGGTATAACCAAAAAGGAAACAGGAAGTTCCCCTCCCTATATAACCCCTCCCATACCGGAAGTATCTCAGTTTTTGTAGCAAAGCAATATATACATATCACAATAAGAGGGGAGGGACCTCTGTGTCCCGTGATGTACTCCAAGAAAAGGATTTTACAGGTAAGCTGTTATAAAATTCCTATTTTCTTTATCGTACATCACGGGACACAGAGCACCATAGTAATAACTATATGGGATGTCCCAAAGCAATGCAACCTGAGGGGAGGGAGACACAAAGCAAATAGCCGCCGCCAGGCATGAGGACCCTATACTGCTGCCTGCAGCACACTGCGCCCGAAGGTGGTGTCCTCCTGCCATCTTACATTCATTTGATAGAATCACGTGAATGTATGTATTGACGACCAAGTAGCGGCCTTGCAAACCTGAGCCACAGAGGCTTGGTGATGCACTGCCCACGAAGCACTGACTGCCCGGGTAGAGTGCGCTTTAATCTGAAATGGAGGAACCTTTTTCAGGCCATACACCTGACTAATCACCTGACGAATCCATTTAGCAACAGTAGATTTCGATGCTGCCTGACCCTGTCTAGGTCCTTCCGGCAACACAAACAAAACATCAGTTTTCCGTATCTGAGCAGTCGCTTTCAGATAGGCTTTAATTGCCGTCACTACATAGAGAGAATGTACAGTAATAATTTTTCTTCTACAGAACGAGGTTCTGGGAAAAGGGAAGGTAAGGAAACATCTTGATTCAGATGAAAACCAGACACTACCTTTGGCAAAAAGTTATGGTGCGGACGCAGCACTACCTTATCCTTATGAATGAATATGGCTCTTTACAAGAGAAAGCAGCCAATTCTGATACTCTTCTTGCAGAGGTTATCACCGACAAAACCAGATTCAAATCCCATGGGCACAAGGGTATTCTAACTGGCGGAGTTATCCGAGTTACCCCTTGTATGAATGCCTGGACTAAAGAATGTGAAGCAAGCGGCCTTTGGAAAAACACTTCCAAGGCCAAAATCTGACCCTTGATTGTACTCAAGGCCAGCTTCATTTCTACTCCTAATTGTAGAAAGGCCAGAATTCTTCCTATAACATACTTATGAGGATGCCAACACTTGGTGTCACACCAAGTGATATAGGCCTTCCAGACCCTGTAATAAATGGTCCTGGATGCTGGCTTTCTGGCATTAAATCAGGGTGGTTACTACTGAAGCTGAAAACCCCCGATTTTTTAGAATGTGGGCTTCAATAGCCACACCGCTATATTTAGTGTTTGCAAGGCAGGATGGAATACCGGTCCCTGCGACAGCAGGTCCGGACGAGGTGGAAGAGTCAAGACTCCCTTACTGCCATTCTCACCATCCCTGCATACCAGGGTCTTCTGGGCCATGCCAGGGCCACTAGGATTACCGGCTTCCCTTCTTCCCTGATCCTGTGAAGCAGCCCTGGTAGCAGCTGAACTGGAGGAAATGCATAATCAATGAAAACTGATTCCACGGGATCACTAACGCATCTACTCCGAGTGCAAGTGGATCCCTTGTTCTTGCCACAAAGTTGTAAAACTTCTTGTTGAACCTGGACGCCAATAGATCTACGTCCGGCGTACCCCATCTTTGGCATATGGTCAAAAAGACATTGGGGTGTAGAGACCATTCTCCCGGCAACAACTGTTGACGGCTCAGAAAATCTGCCTGCCGATTTTCCACTCCTGGAATTTAAACTGCAGATAGGCAAGGGACATGTTTCTCTGCCCAAGACAGAATATGGTCCACCTCCCTTTGAGCTGTGTGTCTTCTGGTGTCTCCTTGGTGATTGATATAGGCCACTTCTGTGGCAATGTCGGATTGTATCCTGACAGGAGCATTCCGCAAACTGGACATCCAGGCTATTAGAGCCAGACGAACTGCCAGAATCTCTAGGATAGTGATGGGCAAGGTCTTCTCGGACTCTGACCACTTCCCTTGAACAGTGGTCTCTTCTAGAATTGCTCCCCAGCCCCATAGGCTGGCATTTGTTGTTACTACTTTCCAGGAAACTGGAATGAAGGATTTCCCCTTCTGTAAATTCCTGGTTATCAACCACCAGTTAAGACTCTGGCGTACCTTTGGAGCCAGATTCATTGGATAATCCAAGGCTTGGATCCGTTTGTTCCAAGCAGACAGAATGCTGTGTTGCAACAGTCTTGAGTGAAACTGGGCATAGGGAAGCGCTTCGAAGGAAGCTACTATTTTCCCTAGTAATCTCATACGAAGGCAAAGGGAAGGACCCTTCTTTGCCTAGACCGCCTGGACCAGCTCTCTTGGAGCGTTGACCTTTGTCTGAGGCAAGAACACCCTTTCCTGGGTTGTGTCTATGACCAGGCCCAAATACTGCAGCCTTCTTACCGGCTGTAAGGATGATTTCTCTAGATTGAGAATCCAACCCAGGTGTCTCAGATAACTGACTGTTCTGGACACCCCCCGATTTAACCCTGCTATTGATTGATCTACCAGTAGCAGGTTATCTAGATATGCTATTACTGCTATACCCTGGCCCCTTAGTCTTGCTAGTACTGAGACTAACACTTTTTTAAACAGTCGGGGAGCAGTAGCTAACCCGAAAGGCAAGGCCATGAACTGAAAGTGGCGCTGCTCTGCCACAAACCGCAGAAACTTCTGGTGAGTGGGTAATATTGGCACATGTAGATACGCATTCTTGATATCTATGGATGCTAGAATCTCTCCTCCCCATAGGGTGGAAACAATTGACTGAATCGACTCCATTCGAAAGGAGCGGATGTTTAGGAAGTGATTCAGATTCCTGAGATCTAGAATGGGTCTGACATCTCCATTTGGTTTTGGTACCATAAAAAGATTTGAATGAAACCCCATGTCTCTTTCTTCTGAGGGAACCTCTATTATCACTCCCTGGCACAGTAATCGATCCAGTGCCAGAAATAAGCACTTTTTCTTTACTGGGTCCTTGGGAAAGTTTGATTTTTGAAAACGCGTGGTGGAAACTCTTGGAGCTCTAGTTTGTAGCCTAGGGCTACTACACAGAGGACCCACTTGTCTTGGATTCCCTCTCGGAAATTTTCTGAAAACCACCACAGTCTTCCCCCCACTCGAACGAGCGGGGGCGCCCTTTCACAAGGAAGCCTTGGGATTCTGTTTTGTGGACTTCTGACCCCAGGGCTTTTTGTAGCCCTGTGTCTGGTTATGAGGCTTATCTTTGCCCCTGACAGTGGAGGCCGTCGATACTGCCTGGATGCTGTTGCCCCACGCATAGGAGGGGAAGTCTTAAAGGAAGACCGTCTATTCTTGTTCTTAACCACCAGAAGGGTACTCTTACCCCCAGAAAACTGTTGGATATACTTATCCAAATCTTCCCCAAACAACCTTTCTCCATGAAAGGGAAACCCAGCCAAGAGCTTCTTGCATGGTAACTCGGCTGACCAATATTTAAGCCACAGAGTCCTGCGCATATGTTTCAACATAAGCACAAGGCGAGACGCCTGATGGATGGAATCCATCATAGCGTTCACTGCAAAGTATAGGGCCCTAGGTAGCTCAGCTAAACTTTGGGCCTCATCAGCTTGAGCAGGAACTTTTTTAATAACCAGCTTGAGTTCCCCTTGAAGGAATTGACAAATGCCTATTGCTGCTACTGCAGGCTGTACCACCGCACCGGCTACAGCAAATGAGGCTTTTAGTAGAGATTCCAACTTTTTATCAGCTGGATCTCTAAATATTTGTACAATGTCCACTGGACAAGTTAAACTCCTGTCCACAGAGGAGATAGCAGCATCTACTGCTGGCAAATCCCATCTCTTTGAGGACTTTTTCTCCATAGGGTAAAGAAATGAAAATTTCTTAGGGGGAGAAAACTGCTTATCTGGGTGATCCCAATCGGTATAAATCAGTTGCTCCAGTAACGGGTGCAAAGGGAAAGCATGAGAACCCTGTGAGGGTTTTAGCGGACCCAAAGAGGAGAAGGAAACCTCTCATCTACCTCTGCAGGACGCAACTTATATCCAGAGCGGACCAAGTCCGTAAGGGATTGAAGTGATAAAGATAGACCCGCGCCGTGGAGAAAAATGAATAAAATTGTGAATAAATTACAAATAAGTATAGAATAAATGCAAAGTGTGCATATACATGTGCGTTTACACACACATCCACATCTACATATGTAATAGGGCTTCCGCTGTAGTGCGAGGTGAATACCCCAAAAAATGACAACAGAAAAATTTATACTAAGCGCTACCTCTCTGAATCATAAATGTACATATACTCGCATCAAATATGTGTCATATGACAACATGTGTAACAAAGTGCCAATATAGTGCAAAAAAAATGCATTCAATAAAGTTCAAAAAATACAAAATAAGGTGCAATCAACAAAGTTCATCAAGTGTGGGGTGCAGGGCTGGTGACACGTTGATGTAATCTTGGTGACTTCCTGTGCTCCCCTCCTGGATCCCCACTCACCAGATAAAGATGATAAATACGTGTATATCAAGATGGTGTCTCCTGTCCAGCAGATATGTAGATTAGTTGTGCCTCAGAGAATGGAATCTCCTCTCCTCCACCACTTGATGTAGATCCTACATACTTTACTTGGTCAAAGACGGTCCGGGTAGTAAAGTTTGGACAAGTGAAGAGAAGAGGGCATATAGTGTAATACTGCAAGGTTTATTAAAAAGTTTAAAATCATTACACTTACATCAGAATCTTTAAAATGTGCAAAAATTGCCGCCTTGGCATCCAAACAGCCTTCACAGATTATCCTTAGCTTGACATGTTTCGCCCCTCCCACTGGGCGTCATCAGACGTGTCACCAGCCCTGCACCCCACACTTTATTGAATGCATTTTTTTTCACTATATTGGCACTTTGTTACACATGTTGTCATATGACACATATTTGATGCGAGTATATGTACATTTATGATTCAGGGAGATAGCGCTGAGTATAAATTTTTCTGTTGTCGTAAGGCATTGAATTAGCAATTTCTGAGATTGCGAAGTTGAGAAAGGTTCTTCAGATGCTGAATCCTCAGAAGAGGAGTCACCTGATCCTCCTTCCCTCAAAGGTACCCCACTATCATCTGCCCATTGTTGTTCCAAAACAGGAAGGTCAAGGGCAGGAGAAGGGGATCTGCCACGTTTTCTCACCTCCTGGGAGGATGACGAACAAATCAGCTATTTTTCCTTCCAAACCAGCCAGAGCCAAAGCTAAGTCGTCCTTAGTGACGAATGCAGAAGCTGACATGTTGGGGGTAGCCACCATGCCTGTGAGACAAGATGGCTCAGATTCGCCAGATGCTCCAAGTCCTTCAGGGGAGGATGGAACTGCGGGCGTGTGACAAGGAGCCTCAGGCTCTGACCGCAGAGACTTTGCACTCCCCCCTTGTGAATTACCCCTCCTACGGGTAGACATAGTCCTAAGCACAAAAAAAGCAGAGGTACTAAACAAAATGCATCTACTGCTGAGCTTTAGTCTAGCAATTTACATAATATGCTGCTATAAATGCTCAGTCTCAATGCTGAATAAACGTGCCTCTTGGAAATGCCTGTATCCACACACCCATACAGCTTACATGCCCTTGTGCGCTCTGTGTCCCTCCGTCAGCCAACCAGACACTCCCAGAGTGTAAAGCTTTTAAGCAGTGAGCCATGTGCTCCACATGCACGATGGCGGAGTTTAAGACACAACCCCCTTGGACTTAGGCTCCACCCCTTTTTTTAAAAAAGGATCCCTTTCCTGCGCTTTGCGCAGAGATAGCCGGCCCTGTAGTGAGGGCGGATCGAGGGGAGGTGGGGGGTCTTCAGCAGGGGGAACCTGACCTCTCTGATGGTGGATGGTCCCCCCAAACCCCTACTGATGGCTGGCAGAGCAGGAGAAATAGCAATGCTGCCGCAGGAAGCCTTTGCTGACACTTGAGCACATCACAGGGGAAGCATGGAATGCTGGAAGCCAGGTTACATAGTTACATAGTAGGTGAGGTTGAAAAAAGACACAAGTTCATCAAGTCCAACCTATGTGTGTGATTATGTGTCAGTATTACATTGTATATCCCTGTATGTTGCGGTCATTCAGGTGATTATCTAATAGTTTCTTGAAGCTATCAATGCTCCCCGCTGAGACCAGTTTAAGTTTAAGGTTAAACCTCTTTTCTTCTAATTGTAATGAGTGGCCACGAGTCTTATTAAACTCTCTTCTGCAAAAAAAGTTTTATCCCTATTGTGGGGTCACCAGTACAGTATTTGTAAATTGAAATCATATCCCCTCTCAAGCATCTCTTCTCCAGAGAGAATAAGTTCAGTGTTCCTCATAACTAAGATCCTCCAGACCCTTTATTAGCTTTGTTGCCCTTCTTTGTACTCGCTCCATTTCCAGTACATCCTTCCTGAGGACTGGTGCTCAGAACTGGACAGCATATTCCAGGTGCGGCCGGACCAGAGCCATGTAGAGTGGGAGAATTATCGTTTTATCTCTGGAGTTGATCCCCCTTTTAATGCATGCCAATATTCTGTTTGCTTTGTTAGCAGCAGCTTGGCATTGCATGCTATTGCTGAGCCTATCATCTACTAGGACCCCCAGGTCCTTTTCCATCCTAGTTTCCCCCAGAGGTTCTCCCCCCAGTGTATAGATTGCATTCATATTTTTGCCACCCAAATGCATTATTTTACATTTTTCTACATTGAACCTCATTTGCCATGTAGTCGCCCACCCCATTAATTTGTTCAGGTCTTTTTGCAAGGTTTCCACATCCTGCGGAGAAGTTATTGCCCTGCTTAGCTTAGTATCGTCTGCAAATACAAAGATTGAACTGTTTATCCCATCCTCCAGGTCGTTTATGAACAAGTTAAATAGGATTGGTCCCAGCACAGAACCCTGGGGAACCCCACTACCCACCCCTGACCATTCTGAGTACTCCCCATTTATCACCACCCTCTGAACTCGCCCTTGTAGCCAGTTTTCAATCCATGTACTCACCCTATGGTCCATGCCAACGGAACTTATTTTGTACAGTAAACGTTTATGGGGAACTGTGTCAAACGCTTTTGCAAAATCCAGATACACCACGTCTACGGGCCTTCCTTTATCTAGATGGCAACTCACCTCCTCATAGAAGGTTAATAGATTGGTTTGGCAAGAATGATTCTTCATGAATCCATGCTAATTACTGCTAATGATACCGTTCTTATTACTAAAATCTTGTATATAGTCCCTTATCTTCCCCTCCAAGAGTTTACATACTATTGATGTTAGGCGAACTGGTCTGTAATTCCCAGGGATGTATTTTGGGCCCTTTTTAAATATTGGTGCTACATTGGCTTTTCTCCATTCAGCTGGTACCATTCCAGTCAGTAGACTATCTGTAAAAATTAGGAACAACGGTCTGGCAATCACTTGACTGAGTTCCCTAAGTACCCTCGGATGCAAGCCATCTGGTCCCGGTGATTTATTAATGTTAAGTTTCTCAAGTCTAATTTTAATTCTGTCCTCTGTTAACCATGGAGGTGCTTCCTGCGTTGTGTCATGAGGATAAACACTGCAGTTTTGGTTACTGAACCCCCCCGATTCACTTGTGAAGACTGAGGAGAAGAATAAATTCAATACCTTCGCCATATCCCCATCCTTTGTAACCAGATGTCCTTCCTCATTCTTTATGGGGCCAATATGGTCTGTCCTCCCTTTTTTACTGTTTACATACTTAAAGAATTTCTTGGGATTTTTTTTGCTCTACTCCGCTATGTGTCTTTCATGTTCTATCTTAGCCATCCTAATTGCACCCTTACATTTCTTGTTGCATTCTTTATAAAGTCTGAATGCTGAGGATTATCCCTCAACCTTGTATTTTTTTAAGGCCTTCTCCTTTGCTTTTATATGCATTTTTACATTGGAGTTAAGCCATCCAGGATTTTTGTTCGCTCTTTTAAATTTATTACCCAATGGGATACATTGGCTAATGCATTTATTTAATATGCTCTTAAAGCAAACCCATCTCTCCTCCGTATTCTTTGTTCCTAATATTTTATCCCAATTTATGCCTTTTAGCAAGGTTTGTAGTTTAGGGAAGTTGGCTCTTTTGAAATTCAGTGTCTTTGTATTCCCTTTATGTTTCCTATTTGTGTGATTTATACTGAAACTAATTGACCTGTGATCGCGGTTACCTAAATTGCCCCGTATTTCCACATCCGTGATCAGGTCTGTTTTGTTGGTAATCAGTAGATCCAATAATGTTTTATTTCTAGTTGGTGCGTCTACCATCTGACCCATAAAATTGTCATGCACATTAAGGAACTGGCGAGCCTTAAATGAATGAGCGGTTCCCTCCGCCCAGTCTATGTCTGGATAATTAAAATCCCCCATTATAACACTTCCCATCCTTGCTGCTAATCCAATTTGTGATAGGAGATCCGTCTCCACTTCCTCCCTCAGGTTAGTGGGCCTATAGCATACTCCCAGTATTATTTAACCCTTAGCTTCATCCCTTTGGAGCTCTACCCATAAGGATTCCACCTCCTCTCTAGCTCACTCAGTGATGTCATCTCTCACATTCACTTGTACATTATTCTTGATATATAGGCATACCCCTCCCCCTTTTTTACCCTCTCTATCCTTGCGGTATAGGGTATACCCATGAATGTTTGCCAGCCAATCATGAGAGCTGTTGAACCAGGTCTCTGAAATTCCCACAAAATCCAAATCCTCCTCGTACAACAGTATCTCTAGTTCACCCATCTTGTCCGCCATGTTCCTGGCATTGATGAACATGCCACATAGTTTAGACCGGTCGCATATTGTCCTCGTATTGGGTGTTTCGAGATTGCAACTAGGACTTGCTACTATACTCACCTTGTGTTTTTGTGCTTTGGTTAACCTACCACTAATGCCCCCAATACTACCCCTCTGGAATATCTTCTGCGCTGGCTATCTCTGTCTCTGGACCCTCCCCCCCATAGCCTAGTTTAAAAACCCCTCTAACTTTTTGGCCATCTTCATTCCCAGCAGATCTGCACCCTCCTCATTTAGGTGCAGTCCGTTCCTTCTATAGTACCGGTTACTGACTGAGAAGTCGGCCCAGTCCTCCAGGAATCCAAACCCCTCCTTACTACACCAGCTCTTCAGCCACTTGTTTACTTCCCTAATCTCCCTCTGCCTTTCCGGTGTGGCTCGATGTACCGGTAGTATTCCTGAGAATACTACCTTGGAGGTCCTTTTCCTCAATTTAGCTCCTAAGTCCCTAAAATTGTTCTTTAGGACACTCCATCTGCCTCTGACTTTGTCACAGGTATGTAGCTTTTACACCCTCTAGTGGCAAAACACAGGCAATGCATTGCATAATCACACCAGAAAGATCAAGTGAATCATATATATACATTCCCTGTCTTTCTGACTTACCTGATCCCCGCCGCAGGACTGCTAGAAATTATGACACACAGATCCAGCCTTCACCCATCACGGCGGGCCGTGTCATGCCAGACCTTCAAGGACCGGGTCCCCTTTAACGGGTCCACTCCCTTGGACCTGTACAGCACCACTGCCGGAAAACTCATTGGCTGTATTAACATGACCAAGGTGCCAGGTCCCAAAGTCAAGTTCTCAAAAGAGAAGCATTACAGGCAAAAACCTTGTTTCTTCTTGTACAAGGCCCGGGTACCATCCATTTGGCTTTCAAGCACTTTAGATGGATCCGTTTGTACAGCTCCTTGATCCCATCAGGGATTGCTTAGCGGAGCTCTTTCAGCACTTCATCAACCGTGACCAACACCTTAGACACTGGCGAAAAAACTGAGCTATTCCCGGTATGGGAGGGGTTATATAGGGAGAAGCACTTCCCGGCCTAAATCCCATATAGTTATTGCTATGGTGCTCTGTGTCCCATGATGTACGATAAAGAAATATATATATATATATATACACACACACACACTGTATATCTTTGCACTGTTTTGTTGGAAGGAACACTGCACAATTATTTGAGGTTTAGCTATATTGCCCCAGAATTAGTATTTGGCTAAGCTTAACAACTGTTGATGCCCTACCATGTGCTCTGAGGGATAATTTTCCAAAAGCATTATTATGTGTTATGCCGAGTACACACGACTGGACTTTCCGGCAGAAAAGGTCTGACGGAATAATTTCATCGGATATTCCGATCGTGTGTGGGCTTCATATGACTTTTTTTTTCAAAAATTCTGACGGACCTAGAAATAGAACATGTTTTAAATCTTTCCGATGGAATCAATTCCTATCGGGAAAACCGCTCGTCTGTATGCTATTCCGACAGACCAAAAACGACGCAAGGGCAGCTATTGGCTACTGGCTATTGAACTTCCTTTTTCCAGTCCCGTCGTATGTCATCGCGTTCTAAACTAACAGACTTTGGTGTGATCGTGTGTAGGCAGGTCCGTTTCAGCGGAACTCCGTCAGAAAGACCATCAGAGACAAAAAGTACTGTGCAGTGTGACAAAGCTGTGTAAATCTCAAGAGTAGATTAAGAGAAATTCAAATTATTTGGCAAGTAAAACAGTTCTTATATATGTACTTCATCTGTGTATTCAGTTTTCTGCCGGGAGTTCAGCTTTAAGTGGAAATGCATAACATCTATCCACAAACTTGGTAGTCCTACCACACCAGCATATAAGAAACGTTCTTATCTTGAGGGGGTTTTTTATATTAACAGGTTTTTATTTTTGCAACACTGATTACAAAATATTGCAAGATCCCTGAACGTGTATGAGAAGAGCCTGGGAGACGTATAAACTCCAAACAGGACTTTCCCCAGCTCTCTCTGGGACGCTCTGCTACATATCCCACCACCCTTGTTTCAACTCCAGGGTTGGAACACCTGTGGCCCAACAGGAGTGAACACGGGACAGAGCATCTACATTCCCCATCTCAACACCTGGCCTGTGTTTTACAGTGAAGGAATAATCCAGTAGAGCCAGAAATCACTGATTCACCCATCTATTAGTCTCCTTCTTTTGGGCCATCCATTTCAGGGGAGCATGGTCAGTTATTAAATCAAACTGGCGCCCTAACAAATAGTACCTTAGAGTGTCTACGGCCCACTTCATGGCTAAACAGTCCTTTTCAATGACTGCATACTTTTTCTCAAGGTCATTGAGCTTTCTGCTTAGGTACATGACAGGGTGTTCTTCCCCATTGTGTACCTGTAACAATACTGCCCCGATGCCTACAGCAGACGCATCTGTCTGAACCAAAAAGTCTCTGGAGAAATCGGGGGAGTACAGTACTGGCTGTGCACAAAGAGCCTTCTTCAGGACTTGGAAAGATTCCTCTACTACTGGGGACCATTTCACCATTACAGAGTCTTTCCCTTTTGTAAGGTCTGTCAGTGGGGCAGCTATAGTTGCCAAATTCAGGATAAACTTTCTATAATACCCCACAATCCCAAGAAAGACACTGACCTGTTTCTTGTTTGCAGGACGTGGCCACTCCTGGATGGCTTCTATTTTATTCACTTGTAGTTTAATGACTCCACAGCCAATAGTGTAGTCCAAATACCTTGCTTCTCTAAACCAATGGCACATTTTTTTGGATTTGCCGTAAAACGTTCTTTGAAGAGGGAATCAAGGACAGCCTGGATGCGGGGCAAGTGATACTCCCAGTCAGTGCTATCTACCACTATATCGTCCAGATAGGCTGCTGCATACCATCGGTGGGGTCTTAGGGTTCGGTCCATGGCCCTCTGAAATGTCGCAGGAGCATTTTGCAACCCAAAAGGCATTTTTTATATGGAAAGGAACCCCCCTGGGTCACAAATGCAGTCTTCTCTTTGGCGCTATAAGTCAGGGGTATTTGCCAATAACCTTTTGTCAAGTCCAAAGTGGTCAGATAGCGGGCCTTGCCAAGTCAGTCTATAAGTTTGTCTACCCTGGGCATTGGGTACGTGTCAAACTTGTTACTGTAATAAGCTTCCTGAAGTCATTACAGAACCTCCAAGTGCCATCCAGTTTTGGGACTAACACGATGGGGCTAGACCAGTCACTATTGGATTCCTCAATGACATCTAGCTCCAACATCCTTTTAACTTCATCACTGATGTCCTTTCTTCTTGCTTAGGGAATTCGGTACAGCTTGAGCTCGACACGGACCCCAGGTTCAGTAACAATATCATGCTGAACTGCTGAAATCGTGCCAGGTAACTGAAAAATTCTCTTTATTCCTTATCAGGAACTCCATAGCTTCCTGTTTTTGGGACTAGGACAGGGTGTCTGGAATCATGACCTCAGGGATCAGAAGGGGACTCAGTACCCTTAGGCGTTACCAGGAGGGACTTCGCAGTTAATACCAGTCTATTCTTCCAGGGCTTTAACAGGTTTATGTGGTAAATCTGTTCGGGCTTCCTTTTACCTGGTTGATATACTTTGTAATTGACCTCCCCAACTCTTTCAATTAGTTAGAAGGGACCCTGCTCTCAACAGTGGAAACACCAGGACCCTGTCACCAGGTGAGAAAACACGGAGTTGGGGCCCCCTGTTTTATATTCTCTGTTGGACTGCTTAGGCCTGCAGTAATTGTTCTTTTACCACCGGCATGATTGCTGCAATCCTGTCTTGCGTTTGAGCAATATGCTCAATGACACTTTTGTGAGGTGTCTGCTCCCCCTCTCAGGTTTCCTTGGCTATGTCTAAGAGCCCCCGAGGGTGTCTCCCATAAAGCAAGTGAAATGGAGTGTACCCCGTAGAGGACTGGGGAACCTCCCTGATGGCAAACATCAAGTATGGAATCAGGAAGTCCCAGTTTTTCCCATCCTTGTCAACAACCTTTTTTACCATGCTCTTTAATGTTTTATTGAAGCGTTCCACCAAGCCATCAGTTTGAGGGTGGTACACAGAGGTTCGCAACTGCATCACCTTAAAAAACTTGTACAACTCCCTAGTTACTCTTGATATAAATGGGGTGCCCTGGTCTGCAAGTACTTCCTTAGGGATCCCAACACGACTGAACACCATGAACAGCTCTTTGGCAATGTTCTTAGCAGACGCAGTGCATAAGGGAACTGCCTCGGCTTAACGGGTAGCGTAATCCATGATTACAAGAATATGCTGATGACCCCGGGCAGACTTAGGGAGTGGGCCCACCAGGTCCATGGCGATCCTCTCAAAGGGCACTTTAATAATGGGTAAGGGCACTAAAGGACTTTGGAAGTGGGGTAGTGGGGCTGACATTTGACACACAGGACAGGATTGACAATAATTCTCAATATCTTTCTGTATCCCGGACCAGTAAAACCTGCGCAACAGCCTTTCCGTGGTTTTCTCAATCCCTAAATGACCACCTAGCAAGTGCCCATGGGCAAATTCCAACACCACCCGTCTGTATGGCTTAGGGACCACCAACTATTGAACAATTTCATCATTCTTTTTACATACTCGATACAGTAAATCCTCATTGTTGCTAAAATAAGGAAAACAGGGCCTGTCCACTGGTTCGACGGGTACAACATTAATCACTACTACATTTTCCCAGGCCCTGGCAAGGGTAGGGTCTTTTCTCTGCTCGGTACCAAAGTTTTCCTTGTGCAAATTAAGGTCAGCAAACTCAGTGTCAGCAGACGGCTGTCCACCTTCACTGGTTGTGGGGACTTCCTCAGGCTCCTCCAGGTCCCCCGCCATAACCGAGAAAGAAAACCTGGAGAACACTGAGAGGAGTCCCCTGAACCCTCATTGTCGGTGCCAGCCAGTCAGTTACTGTGACCAGGTCGGGACGATCCCAGAGTTCCCAAAACGTAAGGACGTCCCTACCAATGATGGCTTCATGCACCAAGTGGGGCACAATATGACCGGATGGGTCACTGTACCCAAGTGAGTTTTAAACTTACCAGTGGCTGTAGGAAACTCCCGGGTATCCACATGTACACAGATCACAGCAACTTTTTTTGCATGAAAATTCTGTTTCAACCATCTCAGCTTTAACCAAAGTCACTAGACTTCCAGAGTCCAGCAATGCCATAATAGGCTTATCATTAACAGTCATTTGGCACATGTGTTTTCCTACATTTGGCTCTGCAGCGCATGAAACAGCAGCAAACAGACTGCCTTCTATAAGATACATCACACTGCATAGGTTCATCTGTCAATGGACAGTTTGCTACAACATGTCCCAGTTCCTAGCAATGGAAACACCCGATGTTGCCCCAGTTTGATATGCTGACAGGCAGTGGCTTCCCTTGGTTTGGATGCCAAACTTCAGCCCTGGCACCAAAAATCCTCCCCCTATCTCCTTGCCATGCTTACCACCCACTTCCCCTGGAACAGTCTTACCGGTTGCCTGGGGAGACCGTGGCTTTGGGTGGAAAGTCTGTGCGGCTGCAGGGGTGGTGACCAGGCACTCTGCAGCAAAGTATCTCTCCACGAGCTCCACCAGGTTGTTTGCCAAATTGGGGTCTCCTTGACTCACCAACTTCTGCAGGGGAACTGGTAGTGACCTCAAGAACCGCTCCATGACCACACGCTCCACTATTTGTGGCCCAGAGAGGGACTCCGGCTGTAGCCATTTCTGCACCAGGTGGATAAGGTCGAACATCTGCGATATTGGGGCCTCTCGTCTTGGAAGAACCAGCCGTGGACCCGCTGTGCTCCAACTGCCAAGGTGACACCGAGTCGCACCAAGATTTCCTGCTAGACCTTTTCATAGTCTCCTGCTTCTGCCAACTCCAGATCATATTAGGCCTTCTGAGATTCTCAAGACAGCAAGGGGGTGACCAGTCCTGTCCACTGGGTTTTAGGTCAACCTTCCCTCTCAGCAGTGCGTTCAAACGTTAGCAGAGAGGCCTCTGGATCATCATCTGCAGTCATCTTGGAAAGAAATGGACCCACATGGATGACTGAGGGCTTGTCTCCAACATCATTAATTTTAGCAGATGACCACTGTGCTAGCGTCTCCACAACCATAGTCAGGGTTTTCCCCTCCGCTTTTGCCTCAGTGGCTAGCTGTTCAAACAGCCTCTGCGATGGCTCCTGTATAATAGCGTTAGTTGGCTGTTGTGATAACACCATTTGTTTGAGGATTTCCTCCATGTTTAGTCACTTTAGGTACTGGCCCTTTAAGTAGTAACTTACTACTGCTGGTCGCAGCTTCCAACATACGTAACCTGGGGGACAGGTAGCAGGTACAAAGCTCCCTGGGATGAGCAGTCTTTCAGGCACAGATACCAAATCCAGTGAGGTAGTGACAAACAGTGCAGTGTTTATTTGTGATATATACAGGTGTTGTACAGTGTTCTAAAAACAAATAGGAATAAAAATAGGCAAACAAAAATGTAGCCATGTCTCGGCACTAACTAGACAATATTTATAGATCTAACTACCAGGCTGAGCAAGCCTACAGCTTGACAGCTTCCACATACACAGCTTAATAGCTTTTACCAACCTGTTGCTCTCTTAAAAACAGAAGTTGTCTGAGGTTCCAAGGCCAAGAACACTGGCTGTCTGTCTCAGGTGAGTTAAAATTAGCCTGGGGGAGAGGACCAAGACCTGAACTGGATCATGGATCTCAGGTCCCTAAACGTGTGTGAGAGGAGCCTGGGAGACATATAAACCCCAAACGGGACTTTTCCTAGCCCTCTGGGACGCTCTGCTACAACATATATTTATATACATATACACACACACACACACTGTCAGAGAGCTCACCTCGGCAGGCAGGGTGCTCGCGGTGGTGTGCGTCAGGGCGCGTGTGTTCCTGCGGGTCTTGTTGCGCGCGTTCCTTGCAGCTCCGGTATGCGTGTCTCGGTCAGATCTGTTGTGTGTGCTGGTGTGCGGGGGCGCGTGCCTGTGCGTGCCGGTGCGCGCGCGTGCACTCCGTTTGGCGCCAAACTGCCCATTTAAGCCGGCCTGCCTCTTTGATCAGCACTGCCTGATCAACAGCTCTGCCGTCCGTAGTACCTGTACCTTGTGCCTATACATTCCAGATCTCCTGACGACCCGGCTTGCTTCCTGGACCTCCCTCTGAATTCTGCCTGCACCCGACCTTTTGGCCTGTCTGACTATTCTTTTGCCTGCTCCACTGTACCTCGTTGCCTACCTGTTGCTGAGCCCAGCCTGTCTGCTGACCATCCTGCTCAGTCCTGTTGCCTGTGTTCCAGCCTGCACCTGCTGCTAAAGACTGCTCTTCCATCTGCATCTGGACTTCAGTAACAGGCTCTCATACCACTCCGGACTCCTGTGCTTCCTGTTTACCTTACCAGGGGCCACGAGTCGGACGCGTAAGGGAGTCTACCGTCTGCCCAAGCGGACTCACCGGTCTGGTAAGTAGGAGTCTGATACACACACACATATACATACACACACTGTACATCTTTGCACTGTTTTGTTGAAACGAGCACTGCACAATTATTTGAGGTTTAGCTATATTGCCCCAGAATTAGTATTTCGCTAAGCTTAACATCTGTTGATGCTCTACCATGTGCTCTGAGGGATAATTTTTCGAAAACATTATTATTATTAGTGTTAGTGGCTTTGACGGATTGCAGAATGTTAGCAATATCTACAAAATATTTTTTCACTTTCTTTTGAAAGTTTTATTTTTCCTCAAAAAAGCCATTTACCCTTTCTTGTTTTGAAATTCTCTGATTCCATCAGGAGTAAATTATATGGCTTTTGTTCTGAAACAGGTTTCCTTTAAAGCTGAACTCCAGGTACATATTTAACACAGAAAGTAATGCAGCTCTGTATTTATTTATACATCATTAAATGTATTTTCAAAGAGTACCGTAACTGAATTTGACCTACTAGTATCCTCTTGCAGTCCCTGTACAGCACAGCTCACTAGGGGAGGGAGAAGCAACACAAGGAGCCAATCAGTTCTGCTGCAATGCAAAGATATAACTGATAAGAGTACAGAGCAGAGTGAGAGGTGAACTCAGACTACTGCTTCTTCTTTCAATATTCAATCATATTGACTGAGGGGGTGTCAAAATCTGTAAGTATTCCTGAACTGCAGCACAGAAAATTTACCCTGACAAAATGTACTGTGCAGTGTGGCAAAGCTGTGTAAATTTAAAGACTAGATGAAGAGAAATTAAAATTATTTGGCAAGTAAAACAGTTGTTATATATGTACTTCATTTGTGTATTCAGTTGTCTGCCTGGAGTTCAGCTTTAAGTGGAGATGCATAACATCTATTCACAAACCTGGTAGTCCTACCACACCAGCATATAAGAAATGTTCTTATCTTGAGGGGGGGTTTTATGTTAACAGATTTTTATTTTTGCAACACTGATTACAAGATATTGCCCTCATGACAGAGCTCCTTTAAAAGGATTAGTCATAATGTAATGACAACCTGCAACCTACAGCACTCCAATCTCTCTCCAAATCTGCAAATAATCTGCTCTTCACACACAGTTGCATTTTGCGCCTCAAGCAGCTGCCTTCTTCTATTTGTGGATAAAAGAACACAGTTTGATGCAGGACAGACTCCGATTACATTCCTATAAAATGAGCTGTAGACACCTCCAGCCTCAACCTCAATGCTGTTATTAAATTCCTACATCTGCAAATCCATCTAACAACTAAATTGCTGAAAATCTCGGCTGCATCATGGGCTTCACTCTGTACTTAACCAGACACTGTAAAATTAAATTACACAACACGCTAGCAAATAAAACCTAAGAAATGGAAATGAAATGTGGCAATAAAAAAACAGGGCTCCTGGATCAATTTACCAAGTCTGCCTAAAAGGGACAGGACTTGCAATATTTATCTGACATATTCAGAGCTATGAAGAGTGCCCCTTGGCTGAAAGTGTGCCAATTACCCACAATTGGTGATGTCCAAAAAAGTTTTATAAGCAAGGGGGATGTACAGACTGAAAAAAACAGCTGCAGTTTCTAAAGACCCATAAGGAGAGCAGCCCAGCTAGATTAGCAGTATGATATCGTTGAGAGTTGAGCGGTGTGGAAGATGTAAGTGTAGAGTATACAGAATGGGGTAGTCTCAAGTATTCTTTTTACAGCACAATGTACAGACAGGATACACCTAAATACATTTAGGACATACACCTCTTACATTTCATACCCACCTCAAAAAGTTTCCATCAGTGGATCAGAAGGATGTCTCTTGCTCATTTGCTCTATCCACTTCCTACTCTTACTTATTTGGTTTTGTCTTGTTTTATCATTAAAGAGGTTCTTTAAAGTTTTTCTTTACCTTAATGCATTATATGCCCCCCCAGCTCAGCCTTATATTTACATGAGCCCAATCTTGATTCAGCACTGTGTATGAGAGTAGCATCTCACTCTCTCCTCCCTGGACACAGAGGTAGCCATTGGCTTCTGCTGATGTCAATCACAGCCAGTGAGCTGGAGGCAAGGCAAAGCCACACTATCTGTCAATGGACACAGACTGTGGCTCAGAATCAAGCCTGTACAAGTGGCCCCATAGCAACCGGCTTGCTATGGGGCACGTGGCAGAAAGAAGAAGCAGAGAGCGTCAACAGGGGACCACAGAAGAGGAGGATAGCGGCTGCTCTGTGCAAAAACTTTGCACAGATCAGGTAAGTAGAACATGTTTGTTTTTTATTTAAAATTATTCTTTAGAATCACTTTAATATATCTATGGAATTATGGCCATACTAACAGGAATGACACTCACACCAAAAATATCATGTCATGAAAACAGTGTCATCTATTTCACGAAAATCAGTCACAAAGTACCGACAAATTAAACATATCTACTGCAATGTGTAAAAACCTACTGTTTGTGTAGCTGCGCTAGCCCTTTAAAATCAAACGGTGTATTGTTTAAGCCAATAGTTAACCATCAAAAAAACATATTATGCAAATAAAGTCCCATACAAAATATCATATATGGTATCAAAAAATAAAGTCCAGCTGGATAAATCCTCCATGTTGAACAAATGGTGACTTCCAAAACAAACGTGCTGTGATTGACCACCACTATCCAAACTACAGTTGTGCTCATAAGTTTACATACCCTGGCAGAATTTATGATTTCTTGGCCATTTTTCAGAGAATATGAATGATAACACAAAAGCTTTTCTTTCACTCATGGTTAGTGTTGGGCTGAAGTCATTTATTATCAATCAACTGTCTCTGTGTTTACTCTTTTTAAATCGTAATGACAACAGAAACTACCTAAATGACCCTGATCAAAAGTTCTTAATACCGTGTATTGCCCCCTTTAACACCAATGATAGCTTGAAGTCTTTTGTGGTATTGGTGGATGAAGCTCTTTATCTTCTCAGATGGTAAAGCTGCCCGTTCCTCTTGGCAAAAAGCCTCCAGTTTCTGCAAATTCTTGGGCTGGCTTGCATCAACTGCACATTTGAGATCTCCCCAGAGTGGCTCAATGATATTGAGGTCAGGAGACTGAGATGGCCACTCCAGAACCTTCACTTTATTCTGTTGTAGCCAATGATAGGTCGACTTGGCCTTGTGTTTTGGATCATTGTCATGTTGGAATGTCCAAGTGCGTCCCATGCGCAGTTTCCTGGCTGATGAATGCAAATGCTGCTCCAGTATTTTTTTTGATAACATACTGCATTCATCTTGCGATCAATTTTGACCAAATTTCCTGTGCCTTTGTAGCACACACATCCCCAAAACATCAGCGATCCACCTCCGTGTTTCACTGTAGGAATGGTGTACCTTTCATCATAGGCCTTGTTGACTCCTCTCCAAATGTAATGTTATGGTTGGGGCCAAAAAGCTCAATTTTGGTCTCATCACTCCAAATGACTTTGTGCCAGAAGGTTTGAGGCTTGTCTCTGTGCTGTTTGGTGAATTGTAAGCAGGATACTTTGTTGCATTTGCATAGTAATGGCTTTCTTCTGGAGACCTAACCATGCAGCTCATCTTTCTTCAAGTGCCTCCTTATTGTGCATCTTGAAACAGCCACACCACATGTATTCAGAGGGTCCTGTTTTTCACCTGAAGTTATTTGTGGGTTTTTTTTTTGCATCTCAAACTATTTTCCTGGCAGATGTGGCTGAAAATGTAGTTGGTCTACCTGACCATGGTTTGGTTTCAACAGAACCCCTCACTTCCTCACTTTCCACTCCTTGATTAGAGTTTGAATATTGCTGACTGGCATTCTCAATTCCTTGGATATATTTTTATATCCCTTTACTGTTTCAGGGTCATTTGGGTAGTTTCTGTTGTGATTATGATTTAAAAAGAGTAAACACAGTTGATTGATAATAAACAGCCAAACACTAACCATGAGTGAAAGAAAAGTTTTTGTGTCATCATTTATATTCTCTGAAAAATGACCAAGAAATCAAATTCTGCCAGGGTATGTAAACTTATGACCACAACTGTCTACGCTTACCAAAAAGCAGTGATAAACAAGCCTGTATGTAGTCTTTCTTTAATCTTCCATGTGGGTAAATAGATGTCTCCACCAAATCCCAGATCACTCTCTCAATCCTTCAGGTAATATATTTCTCAGAAGACAAAAAAAGGCCATCATTGCGCAAAATTTCATACTTTGATAGTTTAAAAAGATCATATAAAAGATTTTCACTCACATGTATGTGTGCCTCAGACCGGCACGGAGTCTCTCCAGCTTTCCACTATTAGCCAGTAATGGCTGTGTGCTACTAGGAGCCGGCGTGCAGTTCAAGCCTCGTTTTCGATCTGGGATTTGGTGGAGACAATAGGATTTTTTTATAACAGCTTACCTGTAAAATCCTTTTCTTTCGATGGACATCACGAGACACAGAGCCACAGTAATAACTGATGGGTTATGTAGGCACCTTTAGGTATTGGACACTGGTCACACCCTAAGCAGGAAGTTCAACCCCCTATATAATCCCTCCCCTTCCAGGGATACCTCAGTTTTGTAGCAAAGCAATATAAGTGTATTAGAAGAGGGACGGGACCTCTGTGTCCCGTGATGTCCATCGAAAGAAAAGGATTTTACAGGTAAGCTGTTATAAAAAATCCTATTTTCTTTTTCGAACATCACGGGACACAGAGCCACAGTAATAACTGATAGGATGTCCCAAAGCAATGCCAACTGAGGGGGGGGAATCACAACCAAGTAGGGTGCAATCAGACCTGAGGACCCTGTACCGCTGTCTGCAGCACACTACGCCCAAAGGCGATATCCTCATGCCTTCTCACATCCACCTGATAAAATCTGGTGAATGTTTGAACTGAAGACCAGGTTGCGGCCTTGCAGATCTGAGCCATAGAGGCCTGGTGATGCACTGCCCAAGAAGCACGGATAGCCCTTGTGGAATGTGCCTTGATCTGAAACGGAGAAATCTTCTGTTTCAAACCGTAAGCTTGAATAATCAATTGTCGAATCCATTTAGAAATGGTAGCTTTTGACGCTGCCTGTCCTCTATTGGGACCCTCTGGCAGCACGAACAAAACATCCGTTTTGCGAATCTGAGCAGTTGCTTCCAGATAGGTCTTGACTGCTCTTACTACATCCAAAGAATGTAGTGACCTCTCTTCCGGAGAACAGGGATCTGGAAAAAAGGAAGGCAGAACAATATCTTGGTTTAGATGAAAATCTGAAACCACCTTCGGTAAAAAACTAGGATGAGGGCGCAATACCACTCTATCCTTGTGAACAATCAAATAAGGCTCCTTACAGGAAAGAGCTACTAATTCTGATACTCTTCTAGCAGAAGAGATGGCTACCAGAAAAATTAGTTTCCTCGTCAGCAAGTCCAAAGGAATCTGACGTATTGGTTCAAAAGGCTGTTTCTGTAACACTGCCAGAACCAAGGTCAAGTCCCAGGGGTTTAGGGGCGCCTTAACCGGAGGATTAAGACGCATCACCCCCTGCATAAAGTTTCGGACCAAAGAATGCGAAGCAAGTGGCCGTTGAAACAATACTGATAAGGCCGAGACCTGGCCCTTAATGGTACTCAAGGCCAGCTTCATCTCTAATCCTAATTGTAGAAAATCAAAAATTCTACCTATCACATATTTTCTAGGATGACAACCCCTGGATTCACACCAGGATACATAAGCTCTCCAGACTCTATGATAAATCATTCTGGAAGCTGGTTTCCTTGCATTGATCAAGGCAGATATGACAGGACCTGAAAGCCCACAACTCTTCAGAACGTGGGTCTCAATAGCCAAACCGTCAAATTTAGCCTTTGTAAGGCAGGATGGAACACTGGACCTTGAGATAACAGGTCTGGGCATACCGGTAGGGTCCACGGGAAACCCACCGTCATCCTTAGTATTTCTGCATACCAAGTCCTTCTGGGCCAAACGGGGGCCACCAGAAGTACTGACTTCCTTTCCTGCCTGATCCTGCGAAGGAGTCGTGGCAGTAGCAGAATAGGCGGGAATGCATAAATCAGTGCGAGCCGATGCCACGGAATCACCAACGCATCCGTCCCGCATGCAAGAGGATCCCTCGTCCTTGCCACAAATCTGTCTATTTTTTTGTTGAATCGGGATGCAGAGAGATCTACATCTGGCCCAAAAGACGTCGGGGTGCAGAGACCATTCCCCTGGGAGTAACTGCTGGCGACTTAGATAGTCTGCCTGCCAGTGCTCTATTCCTGGAATAAAAACTGCCGATATGCATGGCACATGCATCTCTGCCCAGATTAAGATCTGGTTCACCTCCTTTTGAGCAGCTCGGCTCCGGGTGCCTCCCTGATAATTGACATAAGCCACTGCTGTGGCAATGTCGGACTGGATCCTGACCAGGCAACCCTGTAGCCTGATAGTCCAGGTTTTTAGGGCTAGGTATACTGCCCGGATCTTCAGAATGTTGATGGGTAAGGTCCTCTCGGTCTTGGACCATAGCCCCTGGATCGCAGACTGTTCCAGAACTGCTCCACAACCCAACAGACTGGCATCTGTTGTTACCACCATCCAGGTAACCGGTAGTAAATATTTCCCCTTCTGCAGGTTTTCGGGTATGAGCCACCAATTGAGGCTCTGACGCACCGCATGCGACAGGTGTATCGGAAAGTCTAATGCCTGAACCTTCTTGCTCCAGGCCGACAGAATACTGTGTTGCAGTAGTCTTGAATGGAACTGAGCATAGGAAACTGCTTTGAATGAAGACACCATCTTTCCTAGCAGCCTCATACAAAGCTGGACCGAAAGCCCCTTCTTGGTCCTGACTGTCAGAATCAGCTCCCTTAAAGCAGTGATCTTTGCCTGAGGAAGAAATACTTTCTCCTGGCTTGTATCTATGATCAGACCCAAATACTCCAGTCTTCTTACTGGTTTTAGGAAAGATTTTTCTAGGTTGAGGATCCAACCTAGGTGTTCCAGATATTTGACCGTGGTCCTCAAGTTCCCGTTCAAGGAGGCTACCGACCGGTCTATCAAGAGCAGGTCGTCTAGGTATGCTTTGACAGTTATACCCTAAGCCCTTAATCTGGCCAGAGGAGGGGCCAAGACCTTTGTGAACACTTGAGGTGCAGTGGCTATCCCAAAAGGCAGAGCCACAAACTGGAAATGGCGCCCTCCTATCTCGAAGCGCAGAAACTTCTGATGAGCAGGAAAAATGGGCACATGTAGGTATGCATCTCTGATGCCTATCGATGCCAAAAATTCTCCTCCCTGCAGGATGGAGACTACTGTCCGAATTGATTCCATGCGGAAGGACTGTATCCTTAGGAATCGATTCAGATCCCTTAAATCCAGAATGGGTCTGACATCCCCATTTGGTTTTTGGACCGTAAAAAGGTTGGAATAGAAGCCCAATCCTTGATCCTTTGTTGGAACCACCATAATGACCTCTTGCGACAAAAGTCGCTCTAACGCTAGAAGGAGCGACTGCTTCTTCTCTGGGTCTCTGGGAACACTTGATCTGAGGAAACGAGGAGAGGGAATTTCTTGGAACTCTAGCCTGTACCCTAAGGTTACCATGGAGATTACCCATCTGTCCTGGAAGTCCTCCTGCCAGAGCCTTGAGAACTGTAGCAGTCTTCCCCCCACTCGAGCGAGCGGGGGCGCCCCTTCATGAAGAGGCCTTAGTGTCTTGTCTAGAACACTTCTTCCCCCAGGACTTCTTTTGTCCCTGGGGTTGACTCTTGTTTCTTGCCCCAGACAGAAGAGGCTGTCGTGACTGCCTGGAGGCTGATGCCCCTGGCGCTGGGGAAAAAAGAGTCCGTTTGAAACAGGGACGCTTACTCTTTTTCTTAACAGGTAAGAGAGTGCTTTTCCCACAAGAGATTCTCTTGATATAGTTATCCATGTCTTCTCCAAACAACCTTGCACCACGAAAAGGAAACCCAGCCAAGGGCTTCTTACATGGTGCTTCAGCTGACCAATTTTTCAACCATAAGATTCTACGCATATGCACCAACCCAAGTGAAAGGTGAGAGGTTTGCATGATAGAATCTCTGATGGCGTCAACAACATAACATAAGGCCGCTGGAAAGTTAGCAAACCCCTGGGCCTGTTGTTCAGATAAAACTTTGATGACCTGCTTAACATGGTCTCTTAAGTATTGCAGACTCCAATCGCTGCAACTGCAGGTTGGGCCACTGATCCTGCTAAGGAAAAAACATCCTTTAATAAGGATTCCATCTTTTTATCCACAGGATCCCTGAGCATCTGAGCGTTGTCTACAGGACAAGTCAGACTATTATTTACAGAGGAAATGGCCGCATCAATGGCCGGTATTCCCCACATCTTAATAAATTTTTCTTCCATAGGATAAAGTGTTGAAAACTTTTTCGGTGGAAGAAATCACTTATCTGGGTGATCCCACTCAGAATAAAGGAGCTTTTCAAGTAAATTATGAACAGGAAAAGCATGTGCTGTTTGAGAGGGTTTAAGCGACCCCAAAGAAGAAGAGGTTTCCTTAACAGATTTAGGTACGGGCAACTTAAATATGGAGTGGACCAATCCAGTAAGGATCTGTACTAAGACTTTCTCCTCTTGGGAAGCCGAAGAGGGTCCCTCTCCACCTGATTCCTCCGAAGAGGAATCATCCGTCCCATCCTGATCCTCAGAAAGGGATTCGTCTCCTTTATCCCAGAGCTCCTCTGCCTGAGGGTCTTGGGAAACAGGGGAAGGCCTAGTACGTTTCTTTCCACTGAGTGAAGAAGTAATCCCGGCCATTAATCTTTCCTCTAACCCAGTAATAGTTGAGGAAAAAACCTCTTGTGTAATGTATACAGGGGCTGAAGTGCCAGAAGCAGGTACAGCCCCTGACCCCAACGGCTCTCCCTGACCAGCCGTCCCAGGCCCCTCAGGGGGGGAGGATGTAGCAGACAGAAGGTCCTCAGAACCTGAACGAGATCCCCTAGTGTCTCTGGTTCTGGGGGTACTTGAACCTCTTCTACCCATAGTGCAAAGCAACAAGGTGTGAGGTATCCAAAATGAACACTGACTGCTGAGCGATGTAGTCTGACAAAGGCCTTGCTACCAAATGCCCAGTCTGGTGTTACCTTAGTAAATGCAGCCTAGGAGAATGCCTGTGTCCCACCTTACATGCGACTGTCAGCTCTGTGTCCCTCCAAGGCTCAGAGCACCTGTAAAGTGTGCTTTAAATAGCCATGCTTCTGGCACTGTGGGCGTCTAAGCACGCTGACGCCCCCCCCTTCGTTTTTTTTCTAAAACATGCGTTTTCCGCACGAGCCTGACCTTTCCGGAATAAGAATGGAGGAAGGCTGGGGGTGGGGGAGGAAGGAGAGAGGCCGGCAGCGATGGGGCCTGCATACATGCAATGGTAGCCTGGTGGCGGCGGCAGCGGCAGTTACAGTGCGGTGTAAAACTGCCTTACAGCCCACTTGCAGCCTCCCCCCTAGCCTTGGGGGGAATATCCCCGAGGAGAAAAAAACCCCCATCCCATCCTACCTGGAGCCGGTCGGAGGAGCTTGTACAGCGTCGAACGCTGAGACAGAAATCAGCATGAGAAGGTATGTGCTCTTGGCAGCCCCCGGTGGTCACAATAGGCATAGCATGCATTTACCTTAAAGGAAAAACCTACTAGAATTCCAAATTCTGTGGAATCTCCTCTTACCTTATCCAGCCGCAGGATTCTGTATATACAGACCCAATCTTCACCTCTCACGGTGGGCTCCGTTTTAAAAAAACGTCAGAGACTGGGGCCCCCCTACGAATAGGGGGATCCTGCAGTTCTGGCCCTGTAAAGCACCCAGCCAGAAATTAGGAGATTTAAAGCCATTTTCTGATCTGCGGGATCCAGCTCTCTAAAAAGAGAAGCGTTACAGGTAAAACCTCCTTTCTTCGGACACGAGGCCCGGGTACCATCCAATTCAGCCATGGAAAGACACTTTGAATGGATCCGGTTCGCCTGACTTGCCCCAGTATAGGATATCAGGATATTCCCTTTAGAGCTTCAGCACAGGACATCTTTACACGTCCAACACCTAAGACACTGGTGTAAAAACGGAGGTATCCCTGGAAGGGGAGGGATTATATAGGGGACTGAACTTCCTGCTTAGGGTGTGACCAGTGTCCAATACCTAAAGGTACCTACATAACCCATCAGTTATTACTGTGGCTCTGTGTCCCGTGATGTTCAAGAAAGAAATATCTATTTACCCACATGGTAGAATAAAGAAAGACTACATACAGGCTTGTTTATCACTGCTTTTTGGTAAGCACATAGATTGGATGGTGGTGATCAGTCACAGCACATTTGTTTTGGAAGTCACCATTTGTTCAGCAAGGAGGATTTATCCACTTGGGACTTTATTTTTTGATACCATATATGATATTTTTTATGGGACTTTATTTGCATATGTTTTTTGATGGTAAACTATTAGCTTAACCACTTGCTTACTGGACACCTAAACCCCCCTCCTGCCCAGACCAATTTTCAGCTTTTAGCGCTGTCACTCTTTGAATGACAATTGCGCGGTCATACAACACTGTACCCAAATAAAATTTTTAGCATTTTTTTTCCCCACAAACAGAGCTTTTTTTGGTGGTATTTGATCGCCTCTGGGTTTTTTATTAAAAAATATTTTAAAAGACCGAATTTTTTTTAAAAAACAAAACCGTTGTAACGACACCCCGAGTATGAAAGGGGTTAAAGTCGTTTAGGACATTCCATACCCAAACACAAAGGCAGCTGCAGAACACTTCAATCAGCCAAACAATGAACCCATATCAATAACTCTCCCCCAAATACGAGACAAGATGCTCTGTCTTGAGGGTCAAGCAGGAATAAACTCATTTATTTTCACACATCTACAAAACAGATAAAATAACTCAGAGACTCTTTCCCCCCACCCTTGGAAAAGAGGCGGGTTAAACTGTCCAATGACAATGGACACACAGGTCAGGTGTGTTCAAACTTCTCATCAGGACACAGTCTTATCAGCAAAAAGAGCTGCTGGAGGAATCCCCCCTCCCTCCATAGAAATACACATCCTGTGATCCAAGGCAGACAAACACAATAGAACAGTGGAATACAGCCCCACCCCAAACTAGCACAGCAAACAGTACACAACAGCATGAGACAACACACAATATATACACAACATTGTGAAGCAGTCACTATTTATAATATGGCACATACGGGGTTCCCAGAGTTTTGTGTTTTGGGGGGACATGGACTTGAATCCAAAGTAACATTAGTTCAGGGTCCCCAGGCATACACCTCACAAAGAGTATTGTTCCCTTAAAATCCAGGGCCCATAGTCGAAAGGCAAGAGGCCTGCATTCAGTCCTCTCCAAAAGCCTCTGTCCCGGCTAGGTCTGTCACAAGCGTTTTATATTTTGTTAATAAATTTTGCAAACAGGTAGTTTTTCTCCTTCATTGATGTACGCTGATAAGGCGACACTGATGGGCACTGATAAGGCAGCACTGATGGGCACTAATAGGCGGCACTGATAGGTGGAATTGGTGCGCACTGAGAGGTGGCACTTATGGGTGGAACTGATAGGTGGCACTGATGGGTGGCAGTGATGAGCACTGATAGGCACTGGTAGGTGACACTGATAGACAGCACTGCTAGGTGGCACTGATTGCTGGCACGTACGTACTGTGGGCACCGATTGGTGGCACTGGCAGGTGACACTGGCAGGCGGTACTGGTGGGCACATGAGGCTCTTACTCTTCGGGACCGATGTCCCTGCAAACAGAAGCCAGTGATCGGCTTTATTTCTCCTCACGCTCATTGGCTGACAGCTGATCACGTGGTAAGGGGCCAGACTTCAGACAGCAATAAGAGAACCTGAGGAAAGACTCTCCTTTTCTGCAGCTCAGGGTGTCATGTAACCATGGATTTTGGTAAGTAAATGGAGCTTCTGACTCTGCAATTAGAGTGGGGACAGTTGGCTGTAGTTCAGCCTAAAGTCTATGCTGAAACCTCACTTCTCTATTATGGCACTAAGACCCCAAATATGCATTTCCCATTGGAACACAGCAGGAAGAATGATATACAGTATATGGTAATTAGCAAAGGAGGACTAGGAGGGGAGTCAGGGGAACTTTACTTTTTAGCTAAATTCTAACCAGGGAAATAACCTGCAATGGGTTTTTGAGTTTCCTCATGTTTACAGGCCATTCCTCTCAGAACACTTAAAAACACACTAACAGGTTAATCAGTTGTCAACCAAACTGGCCTTAGTGCGTGTGTATGAAATAGGGGACAAGAACTGATAGGAATGTTCCTTTTTGTAATTCTTTATTGAGATTAGGTTTTTAAAAATAAACAGTTACAGACAAATGCATCTGGGAGATTACAACATTCAGTCATAAAATCTCTTGTTTACACACAGTTCAAGATTAACAACAGCACCACATACTCTCAATGCTGCAGTATTTGTCAATATGACTATGTAAAAACTAAAAAAGAAAAACACGCTAAAGTACCACAGTATTCCAAACCACAAATAATCTGTGTCCAGAATAAATCAATGAACACTAAAAATCTCAGAGACAGCTGCACTCACCAACCCCTGATACAAAATGTTAAGAAATCTGTGCAAACATATTTGTTGCTGACATAATCACAACCGCTTGGCCGAGCAGAATGCAGTTTTTGCAGTGCTCACGATTTCTATGTATTTTGTGAGTATCTGTCACTTTTTATTAAACATGTGAATTTACTGCACTATAGAGTCTCCTTCATTTCTCCTACATGCAGGATATTGGATTGGCTGAATATTCCTTACAAGTATTCTATTATTATGAGATAAGGGTGATCTTCGAGCAGATAACATAGCAGTCTGTGGTGGATATTGCCTATCAATGCCTGACTTTATGGAATGACAACCATCCATCTATGAACGTCTTGCTAGGATACAAAAAGTGCCGTTAGATCTCTTACATATGGGGTCTAACTTTCTGGTAAGCTAGAGTGTATCTGGTGGATGGAGGCACCGGAATTTCACTCTTTCTATTGGCAGGAGTTACTGGACTTTAGTTTTTCACATTTTTATAACTTGTACTGTATATATGCAGTTTTAAGTATACTGTCAGAAAACAATAGCTCAACGGGAGAGATCGATGTACTAACATTGCGTAGTTAGTACAGCGGCTCCTCCCGAGGTCTTCCCTTTTTTTTTTCATTCAGCCCGCTGGATTAAAAAAAAAAAAGAAAACGAATACTGTGTACGAGGCTTAACGCTAAACTGGTGACCTGTAAAGGCTTTAAAGCATCGTCTATGGATAATTTAATGAACCATAGCGTGGCCTCTTTCACTGGCATGCGCAATTCTAAAGTGTGAAATGTTTAGTGTCTATTTACTCGGTGTAACATCATCTTTTATATTTTACCAGACAATTACCCGATGTAGGTATTAAATTGTGTTTGTGTTCACTAAAATTCATTAAAATAATTTTTTTCCAAACAATCTGCATTTGAAAAACTGCTGTGCAACTGTACCGTGTGACTGAAAAAAAAAGGCAACTACCACCATTTTATTCTCTAGGACCTCTGCTTAAAAAAAATAAAACATTATAATGTTTGAGGGTTCTAAGTAATTTTCTATCAAAAGAAAATTTTTAACTTACTGTAAAATCCATTCATTGACAGACACAGCGCTTCCTTATTCAGAACCATAGGGTTATAACCGCCCCCTACAGGAGAAGGACACTAGGCAGAAAAGAGACTTGGCTACGCCTATGGACAAGTCCTAGGTGGTATACATCCCCCTCTGCTACAGACCTTCAGTTTAGTTACAGGCAGTATCAGAAGTCCTTAGAGGGATGGGTGCTGTGTCTGTCAATTAACTCAAAAATGGATTTTACAGTAAGACAAAAATCCCATTTTCTCTTTCATTCATTGACAGACACAGCACTTCCTTATTCAGAACCATAGGGACGTCCCGAAGCAGTGCCAAAACATGAGGGGTGGGAAAACCAAAAAATCCCAAGGCTAACTTAAGAGCCAACCAGGTAACAGGAGCTCAACAACAACTGGAGCCCAACCTGAATAAAACACCCTCAAGAGGGTTAGACCCTCTAAACAGCAGCCTACAAAACCTTGCAGTCAAAAGAAGCAGCCGCAGATGCCAGCACATCCACTATGTAGAATTTTGTGAAAGTGTGCAATGATGACCAAGTGGCCACCTTGCAAACTTGCACCACTGAAGCTTGATGACGGAAGGCCTAAGAAGCACTAAGCGCCCGAGTAGAGTGCGCTGTAACAGGAAAAGGAGGAACCTGACTCCTGACAGAATAGGCCTGAGTCACAGTCTGTCTGATTGATCTAGAAATGGTCGCAGGAAGAAGGGGACAGCCTCTTTCTTGGCCCCTTCGTGATCACAAACTGTGAGTCTGACCTCCGAAAAGACTCAGTGGCTACCAAATACACCCAATCGCCCGAACCACATCCAGGGCATGCAAGGCAAATTCCAGAGGATGTTTTGGCTTTGGCACAGGGAAGGCAACACAATGTCTTCATTCAAATTGAAATCAAAGACTATCTTAGTAAAGAACAATGGACAAGTGCGAAGAACCACCTTATCTTTGTGGGCCACCAGGGTAAGGCGTACGATAAGATAACGCCGCCAGTTCCGACAACCTGCGAGCAGAGGCGATAGCCACCAAAAAGGCCACCTTTTGAGACAGAGTAAGCAGGGGAATCTCCCAAATATTTTCAAAGGGAGGCTCCTGGAGAACTGAAAGCACCAATTTCAAATCCCACGGTGGTAGAGGAGACCGCACCAGTGAAGTCAGATGTCAAACTCCTTGAATAAAAAAGGTACGCACCAGGAAGTGCGAGCCCAAGGGACGCTGAAAGAAGACCACCAAAGCTGACACCTGGCCCTTGATGGTACTCCAAGCCAATTTCTCTTCGACACCCCGTTGAAGAAAGGTCAAAATCTGAGCGACCAAAAAGGAAAGAGGGTGAACTCCAATCGACTCACACCATGAAATGTACGCTTTCCACATCCAGTGGTAGATCTTCCTAGAGGTAGACCTCCTAGTTTTTAGCAGTGTCGGGACCACCGACGCAGGCAAACCTCCATCCTTCAGCACCTGTCTTTCAACAGCCAGACCGTCAAAGCCAGCGACTAAAGCAGGATAGAAGATTGGCCCTTGGGACAGAAAATCCTCCCGGAGATTGACATAGGCCACCGCCGTGGCATTGTCCGACTGAATTAGTACCAGGAGTCCCTGAAGTCAATCCATCCAATGATCCAGACAGTCTGATCACTCGAAGTTACAAGATGTTGATTGGTAGTCTGGATTACTTCAGTGACCCTAAGCGGAGCTCAGGCCAAGGACACCTCCCCACCCAGACAGGCTGGCATCGGTGTTGACCACTGTCCAATAAAAGAGGCGAAAGGATTTGCCCTACTGAAAAGCCGGAGAGATAAGCCACCAGACCAGGAACACCCTAGATTTCTGGCTCAGCCGAATCGGATTGTCCAGAGACCCCGGACATTTGTCCCATTTTACCAGGATCTCCTTTTGCAGGGGTCTCTGTGCAAACGGAAACACCTTGAAGGTAGAGACCATCAGACCCAGTACCTGCATGCAAGTCCGCAGGGAGGCCCACCTGCTGGACAGCAGAAGATGAATCGCAGCATGCAACTTCTGGAGTTCGTCCAGGGGAAGGAACACTCTGGCCAGTGCTGAATCCAGAGTCAAGCCCAGATGATTCAATTTTCTGGTTGGAATCAGAGCAGACTTCTGGTAGTTTAGAAGCCAACCGAACTCTGTCAAGAGTCTGAATAGCGATCTCTATGTCGACCATTAGGGTAGTAGAAGACTCCGCTCGCAGAAGGAGGTCATCCAGGTAGCCCAGAACCGCAATCACCTGCTGACGCAGCAACGCCAGAACCGGGGCCAACACTTTTGTGAAGACCCAAGGAGCGGAGGCGAAACCAAAGGATAACGCCACAAACTGATAGTGCTCCTCTCCCACAGCAAAATGGAGGAATCGCTGGTGTCGGACACATATTGGAATGTGCTGGTAAGCATCCTTGATGTCGATAGAAGCAAAAAAGTTCCCCTGATGAAGGGATGCCACCACAGTGCGAATGGACTCCATTCTGAACTTCCGAACCAGCACAAAGCAGTTTAGGGCCTTGAGGTCCAGAACTGGGTGTACTGTGCCTTCTTTCTTTGGGACCATAAACAGATTTGAATAAAACCCCTGAAAACGTTCCGACACTGGAACTGGGACAGTTACCTCCTGAAGCAAGAGGTCATGCATGGCGCCACGGAGGGCTTGTAAGCGGTCCAGGGACGGACGCACATTGGAAGGGAAAAATCTTTTTGGGGGACAAGACCGGAACTCTATCTTTTAACCAGACAGAATCACTTAGTGGACCCACTTGTCGTTTATCAAAAAGGTCCACAGGCCCAGAAACCAGCGATGACATCCCCCACCCCAGACATGGGTGAGGGCCCACCTTCATTACAAAAGGGCCTCATCAGCGGGTCTAGAGAAACCCGCTCACGGCTTGCCAGACCAGGGTCGCTTGGAACCTCCCGAGGAGGGCTTGAAAGACTTTGAACCCCGACACCCCATTGAAGAAAGGTCAAAATCTGGGGAGACCACTGGATCTTAGTGTCCAGCTCGTCGCCCATCCCGGCAGTTGATTGTAGAGCTCACCGGAGAAAAATCCAGGAAAAAATAAAATAAACAAAAAAATTCCCAGGACTAGAGATCCCAGCAGGGAACTATGTCCTTACTCCTGAATAGGCAGAAAAAAACCTGAAGGCCTATAGCAGAGAGTGGGGTGTATACCACCTAGGACTGCCCATAGGCGTAGCCATGTCTTTTTTTCTGCCTAGTGTCCTACTCCTGTAGGGGGCGGTAAAACCATATGATTCTGAATAATGGAGCACTGTGTCTGTCAATGAACAAAAGAGAAATGTCTTTTTCACTTGTACCCCAAGGGACACGGAGAGACAGAGGAGAACCCAGTGTGACAATGCCTAGGTTTTTGCCCATAGTTGAAGTGAGCATTTCAATATCAGCAATCATATTTTGTGAATCCATAATATCAGGTGCATTACAATCTGGGGAGACAAATCTTTTGCGGCCTCCTCTAATACCACCTCTGAGTCCTCTCTATTCCCTTCTATGTCTGCCTCTTTTAGGGTGGGCATATCGGAATCTGACTCAAGTAGAGACAATGGAAAAGAAAAAAGGAGCCTGGCATTTCTGAATGCTCTGGACAGGGATGGCTAGATTAAACCTGCTGGTGTCCAAGAAATTGCAAAATAGTTGCAGATAAATCTGCCTTAGTCAGGTAGTCCACAAGTTGCATACCTACAGTGAGGGGAAAAAGGTATTTGATCCTTTGCTGATTTTGTACGTTTGCCCACTGACAAAGAAATGATCAGTCTATAATTGTAATGGTAGGTTTATTTTAACAGTGAGAGACAGAATAACAAATATATCCAGAAAAATGCATTTAAAAAAAGTTATAAATTGATTTGCATTTTAATGAGAGAAATAAGTATTTGATCCTCTATCATTCAGCAAGATTTCTGGCTCCCAGGTGTCTTCTATACAGGTAACGAGCTGAGATTAGGAGCACTCTCTTAAAGGGAGCGCTCCTAATCTCAGCTTGTTATCTGTATAAAAGATACCCATCCACAGAAGCAATCAGATTTCAATCTCTCCACCATGGCCAAGACCAAAGAGCAGTCCAAGGATGTCGGGGACAAGACTGTAGACCTACACAAGGCTGGAATGGGCTACAAGACCATCGCCAAGCAGCTTGGTGAGAGGGTGACAACAGTTGGTGCAATTATTCACAAATGGAAGAAACGAAACACAAAATAGCTGTCAATCTCACTTTGTCTGGGGCTCCATGTAAGACCTCACCTTGTGGAGTTTCAATGATGAGAACGGTCAGGAATAAGCCCAGAACTACACGAGCGAATCTTATCAATGATTTCAAGGCAGCTGGGACCATAGTCATCAAGAAAACAATTGGTAACACACGACACTGTGAAGAACTGAAATCCTGCAGTGCCCGCAAGGTCCCCCTGCTCAAGAAAGCACATGTACAGGCCCGTCTGAAGTCTGCTAACGAACAGCTTAATGATTCAGAGGATAACTGGGTGAAAGTGTTGTGAGGAGACCAAAATCGAGCTCTTTGGCATCAACTCAACTCGCCGTGTTTAGAGGAAGAGAAGGAATGCTGCCTATGACCCCAAGAACACCATCCCCACCGTCAAACATGGAGGTGGAAACAATCCTTTGGGGGGGGGGGGTTGTTTCTGCTAAGGGGACAAGACAACTTCTCCGTATCAAAAGGGACGAAAGACAGGGCCATGTACCATCAAATCTTGGCAACCTTCTACCCCCAGCCAGGGCATTGAAAATGGGTAGTGGATGGGTATTCCAGCATGACAACGACCCAAAACACACCGCCAGGGCAACAAAGGAGTGGCTCAAGAAGAAGCACATTAAGGTTCTGGAGTGGCCTAGCCAGTCTCCAGACCTTAATCCCATAGAAAATATATAGAAGGAGCTGAAGGTTCGAGTTACCAAACATCAGCCTCGAAACCTTAATGACTTGGAGAGGGTCTGCAAAGAGGAGTGGGACATAACCCATTCCGAGATGTGTGCACACCTGGTGGCCAACTAGAAGAAAAGTCTGACCTCTGTGATTGCCAACAAGGGTTTTGCCACCGAGTACTAAGTCATGTTTTGGGAAGGGGCCAAATACTAATTTCACTCCTTAAAATGCAAATCAATTGATAACTTTTTTGAAATGCGTTTTTCTGGATTTTTTTGTTGTTATTCTGTCTCTCACTTTTAAAATAAACCTACCAATAAAATTGTAGACTGATCATTTTTTGTTAGTGGCCAAACGTACAAAATCAGCAGAGGATCAAAATACTTTTTTCCCCTAACTGTAAGATGAAGCTAGAATCAGGTGCAGAGACTGGTGGTAAAATGGAGTCCTGCTCAGTTGCAAGGAAAGCCTCATCACTAGGAGATTAAGTGTTGTGTGGGGCTTTGGCAGAGTGAACGTTTGTCTGAGCTTTTGCCGCAGCTCCCTTTTTCCTGGTTTGCACCATTGCTACAGGTGAAGGTATTCCCTTGTTATAAGGGATTCACGGAGTAGATTGAAAAAAAAAGGCAAGTGTGCCCGCAAAGGAGAGTGCAGTAACCAAGGTACAGACCCGGCCTGTAGCAAAATCATCATGGCAGGAGGAAGTGCCTATGTACCTTATAAGGACTCCAGAAAGAATGGAGGAAAAGTGTGCAACTTGTGGTGTGATGAAACACCTGGTCATCCACCTGAGACTAAGCTTTGAGTGGTTGAATTTTAGTGGCAAATTTGAAGATTTTACAATGTAAAAATAAAAAAACATTCCAAACACAATACCAGTTTTTACAGTAATGGTCAGATACATGTGAACCTGTCTTAGCTGTCTACGATGCCAGTCCCTATATGGTGTCCAGGCTTTGCTCACCATGGTGGGCATACCCCTTGAGGAGTCTTCAGGGTCTGGGTTCCATAGGGATGGACCACAACAATGAACTTGTATAGCACTCTGCAGCTAACTCAACATGTTGCACAAAGTACTGAGATAAGCGCCCATGCAGGGTCCAGTGGCCAAACCACATTACAGGCCAACTCCATGGTATGGGGTCCGGGTACAGCCCCCAAGGTTTTACTGAGGTTGCACCGATCTGGGTGCATTGCTTCTATTGTTATATTAAAAGACAGCGAAGGAGTCAATTTAAGTGCTGAATAAAAAAAAACAAAAAAAAAAAAAACAATAAACTAGTTAAGCTGAGTGATTTCTCTGTAACAGAGAAGATGTCAATCACCTTAGGACACTAGCAAAAAACTGAGGACTCACAGAATAGGGTAGAGTAATATAGGGGGACACTGAGGGGGCATGTCCTTCAAAGCTTTGCCAGTGTCCAATCACCTGAAGGTATTGGCATATAACCAGGGATCTAAGAATACAATGGTGGAGGATCCCTACCGCAGAGCTATTGCATTCTCCCGGCAGGGGGAGCTGTCCCGGCCAGAACACACTGTGATTATTGCTAGCAGCTATTGCCTCCCTTTAGATTGTAAGCTCCATGAGCAGGGCTCTCCTATTCCTTCTGTATTGAACTGTATTGTAATCGTGCTGTCCCCCTTTATATTGTAAAGTGCTGCGTAAACTGTTGGCGCTATATAAATCCTGTATAATAATAATAGCCACTGGCAATAATCGCATGAAAAAACCAACAGGTTGGTTGTACACAAGTTGATCGATCAATCAATTTGGGTACAACCAGCCTGCCTATACACAGTTCAAATCTCTGCTGGTCCCTGCTAATCCAGCCAAAATTCCAACCCTCTATGGCCAGCTTAAACAAAGCCATCTGAGAAATGATTTGTGTTATTTGCAAGAATATCAGGTGAAAATAAAGGCAAATAAAAAAAACGAATGCCACAAAAACTGGTAAAAAGTACTACATTACATTTTTGTTTGAGTTGAAAAACACTTGAATAATCTGAAGTTATAACAAAGATAAACTTTTTTAGTAGACAAGGTCTGTATTTGTACAAATTTCATGCTAACCTTTTCACTTGATTGTCTTCTCTTTTTAATTTGAATAAAATCTGTTTCCACCTTTTCCGCCAGCTCCAGCTTTCTTTTGTTGCGCTTGAAGGCAGCTAAACTTAATTCTGCAAAGGTAAATAATTAATGTTAGATATTCTTGTTAACCTTCTTACACAATACTTGTGTAGAAAAAAATAATTGTATATAGTTAACTAAACTTGGTATACTGAAAAGGTTTGGAGCTCATTTATAAAACAGTACTGTGGCAATATACTGGGAATTTAGGAACAGACTGAAATCAACAGCTTTCGCTGCTCTATGAAATTCAACATTAAATATCTACATCTGCCTAATGAAACAATATTGAATTTGGAATTCTTCATTGGAAGAATTCCATAACATGCCAAGTGTGAGCTGGAGTTTTTGCTAGATCGAAACATGCTAGGGTGTTTGACACCACATTTGCAAATTTTGCTAATGTATAGCAAAACTGGTTAACAACAAAATGGTATTTTACAGGAATCCACATTTCGCATTGAGCTACTGACATTTGTTTGAGTAAAAGAAGTTGGTGGTGTATTTGAGGCACGACTCCAACCCAAATCTATTAGTAACCTATCTTCCTAGCTGATAACCTGCTGAAGTTAGATATACTCAACTGAGGCCTCCCATGATGTTAATTCCGCCTGTGGGGGCTGATAATCCAGCACCGCCTGTTAACCTTTGCTGGCTGGTCCCATTTCACTGCCCTCTGTCTGGTGGTGTTTCTCTTCTGGATCCTAAGAGAACCTCCCTCACTGGCCAGCCAATGGGAATTGTCCACATCAAGCAGGCGATGATGTGGACATCTGGAAGGTGGTCTCAACCAGAAAGTTAACAGAGAGAAGGACCCAATGCTGGATAGTCACGTGACATGGCTTAAATAAAATGAAAAAGGGGGTTTTACATTTTTTTCTTAACCCAATGATCAGATAGAGGGGGTGGGAAGGAGGGGGATTACTCATAACCGAAGAATCTTTATATTCTACATTTCTGGGAATGTCAGATGCCCGTTACCCCTGTTGGGCATTTAGGTACCATCCTCTGGACCCTTTATAACTGCTATCCCTTTATAATGTATTATAGTGACCTAGGGGAGGGCAAGAGACCATGTATCTGACACACTCAAAATTGTCTCTGATGTGAATATTTTTCAGTAGGTCTTAGTTCTTCCAGGGAACATAGGTTCCAGGAACAGACTGTGGGTAAAAACATTCTTTTAACATAGGGAACTTATTTAATAATTTTTTTATTTAAAGGTGACAGAGTCACTTTAACTGCTTAAGCTCTGGAAGGTTTTACCGCCTTCATGACCAGGTCATTTTTTGCTATTTAGCACTGTGCTACTTTAACTGGTAATTGCATGATCATGCAATGCTATACTCAAATAAAAATTTATAAAATTGTTTTAATACAAAGAGAACTTTCTTTTGGGGGTATTTGATCACCACTGGGTTTTATATTTTTTATCATATAAAACGAAAAAAAAAAACAGAATTTTGAAAACAAGCAATATTTTTTACTTTCTACTATAAAACATAACCAATAAAAAAAAATTAATTTCTTCATAAATTTAGGCCAAAATGCATTCTGCTACATGTCAGGTGTATATTGATTATAGA
Organism: Aquarana catesbeiana; assembly: GCF_042186555.1. NCBI lineage: Eukaryota > Metazoa > Chordata > Amphibia > Anura > Ranidae > Aquarana > Aquarana catesbeiana. The sequence continues at coordinate 610,850,304 of NC_133327.1, read as the reverse complement.
AGCTATAAAACTTTCACACAAACCAAAATTATGGTTATATATATATATATATATATATATATACACACACACGGATTTTTTTTATAGTATTGCTGGTAATCAGAGGCTTATAGTGGGACTGTCATAGTGCGGTGTGCAATATGACACTGGATAGGAACTGCCGGTGACATCAGTGACGCTAAATACAGTGATAATACTATACACTGTCACTGTACTAATGGCACTGGCTGCGATGGGGTTAACATCTTGGGGTAATCAAGGAGTTAAGTGTGCGCCTAACAAGTGTTAATGTGATAGTAAAGCTATGTTTTTGTTTTTTAAACAAACATGTCTATACTTACCCCCTCTGTGTAGTGCTTTTGCACAGAGCAGCCCCAAATCTCCTCTTCTCGGGTCCCCCCGTGGCGCTCCTCCTCTCCTCGAGTGCCCTCATGGAGTCCCGCTCTCCTTTGGGGCACCCATGCTGACGCTCTCCCAAATCCTGCTGCTGCATCAATTGACACAGACAGCAGGACTCGGCCCCACCCCCCGCCTGCCGTGTCACTGGATTTGATTGACATCAGCGGGAGCCAATGGCTCCTGCTGCTATTAATCTATCCAATGAGGCCCCGAGACAGCGGCTGGATCAGGTAATGTGACATCACTTCCGGTGGATGTGGTTCCACTTCTGGCAGCTGATATTGAGGTTGAAACACAAGGAGGAAGAGGCGTTCCTATTTCGCCCTCCAGCCTATATACAGAGGAAGTGACAATTTCCTAACCACGCCCCTGATGTCGTTCCTTATTGGATGAAACGCCACGTAGGGTAGAGCCCGGAGTTCTGACGTCACGACACTGCATGTGCTGATCGCGGCCATTTTGTTGGTTGGAATCAAATGTTAACCAAGGACTTTTTGTGTTCCTGAAATGCTTGTTTTAATTCTCCAAATGTGAGTACCCTGTATGCTTTTTACTTAATAAAATCATCTTGAATTAACATACTACACTATGAGGAGCTGCTTCTCTTTTATCCTACATATGAACCTGTGGATTCAGCTGTCTGGTACCAAAGTGGAGTCGTGCTATAGTGGATATATATCGTGCTTATCTGACCACCTATTACCTAGTGGTCCATTTTCTACGGTAAGAGGCCCGGTGTGTTGGTGTGCGGTAGAGGATTTCATAGTTCACCTCAGCTTGTCATTTTTACACTGTGGGTGATGTCATTTCTTGGAACATGGACTCTTTACGCTCAATGACAGGTAATTTTTTTTACATAGCTCATGTTTGCATTTCTAGCACTGCATATCTTTATACAATTAAAAGGGGGGCTGCTGTATCACAAAAGGCTTTTCACCTTAACCAGTTGCCGACCGCCGCATGACGATGTACGTCGGCAGAATGGCACGGGCAGGCAAAAGGACTTACAGGTACGTCCTTGCCTGCCCGCGATCTGACACCCCCCCCCCCCGGTGCCTGCGGCAGTCGGCAAATCTTCCCCGGCGATCGGAGGTGAGGGGGAGGCCATCCATTCGTGGCCCCTCCCTCAGGATCGCTCCCAGCCAATGGGATCATTTCCCTGCCTCTGTATTGTACACAGAGGCAGAGGAAATGATGTCATCTCTCCTCGGCTCGGCATTTTCCGTTCCGGCGCCGAGGAGAGAAGACTGTATTGTGAGTGCACAAACACACACACATACAGTAGAACATGCCAGGCACACATTACACCCCCGATCACCCCCGATCCCCCCCCTTCCTGTCACACTGACACCAAGCAGTTTTTTTTTTTTTTATTACTGCATGGTGTCAGTTTGTGACAGTTAGTGTGGTAGGGCAGTTAGTATTAGCCCTCTTTAGGTCTAGGATACCCCCCTAACCCCCCCTAATAGAGTTTTAACCCCTTGATCACCCCCCGTCACCAGTGTCGCTAAGCGATCATTTTTCTGATCGCTGTATTAGTGTCACTGGTGACGCTAGTTAGGGAGGTAAATATTTAGGTTCGCCGTCAGCATTTTATAGCAACAGGGACCCCCATATACTATCTAATAAATGTTTTAACCCCTTGATTGCCCCCTAGTTAACCCTTTCACCACTGATCACCGTATAACCGTTACGGGTGACGGTGGTTAGTTTGTTCATTTTTTATAGTGTCAGGGAACACGCCGTTTATTACCGAATAAAGGTTTAGCCCCCTGATCGCCCAGCGATGATATGCGTCGCCCCAGGCAGCATCAGATTAGCGCCAGTACCGCTAACACCCACGCACGCAGCATACGCCTCCCTTAGTGGTATAGTATCTGAATGGATCAATATCTGATCCGATCAGATCTATACTAGCATCCCCAGCAGTTTAGGGTTCCCAAAAACGCAGTGTTAGCTGGATCAGCCCAGATACCTGCTAGCACCTGCGTTTTGCCCCTCCGCCCGGCCCAGCCCAGCCCACCCAAGTGCAGTATCGATCGATCACTGTCACTTACAAAACACTAAACGCATAACTGCAGCGTTCGCAGAGTCAGGCCTGATCCCTGTGATCGCTAACAGTTTTTTTGGTAGGGTTTTGGTGAACTGGCAAGCACCAGCCCCAGGCAGCGTCAGGTTAGAGCCAGTACCGCTAACACCCATGCACGCACCGTACACCTCCCTTAGTGGTATAGTATCTGATCGGATCAATATCTGATCCGATCAGATCTATACTAGCATCCCCAGCAGTTTAGGGTTCCCAAAAACGCAGTGTTAGGGGGATCAGCCCAGATACCTGCTAGCACCTGCGTTTTGCCCCTCCGCCTGGCCCAGCCCAGCCCACCCAAGTGCAATATCAATCGATCACTGTCACTTACAAAACACTAAACACATAACTGCAGCGTTCGCAGAGTCAGGCCCGATCCCTGCGATCGCTAACAGTTTTTTTGGTAGCGTTTTGGTGAACTGGCAAGCACCAGCGGCCTAGTACACCCCGGTCATAGTCAAACCAGCACTGCAGTAACACTTGGTGACGTGGCAAGTCCCATAAGTGCAGTTCAAGCTGGTGAGGTGGCAAGCACAAGTAGTGTCCCGCTGCCACCAAGAAGACAAACACAGGCCCGTCGTGCCCATAATGCCCTTCCTGCTGCATTCGCCAATCCTAATAATTGGGAACCCACCACTTCTGCAGCGCCCGTACTTCCCCCATTCACATCCCCAACCAAATGCAACGAACCCCCCAAAAAAGATGTTGTGTCTGCAGCAAGCGCGGATATAGGCGTGACACCCGCTATTATTGTCCCTCCTGTCCTGACAATCCTGGTCTTTGCATTGGTGAATGTTTTGAATGCTACCATGCACTAGTTGAGTATTAGCGTAGGGTACAGCATTGCACAAACTAGGCACACTTTCACAGGGTCTCCCAAGATGCCATCGCATTTTGAGAGACCCGAACCTGGAACTGGTTACAGTTATAAAAGTTAGTTACAAAAAAAAGTGTAAAAAAAAAAAAATAAAAAAAAAATAGTTGTCGTTTTATTGTTCTCTCTCTCTCTCTATTCTCTCTCTATTGTTCTGCTCTTTTTTACTGTATTCTATTCTGCAATGTTTTATTGTTATTATGTTTTATCATGTTTGCTTTTCAGGTATGCAATTTTTTTATACTTTACCATTTACTGTGTTTTATTGTTAACCATTTTTTTGTCTTCAGGTACGCCATTCACGACTTTGAGTGGTTATACCAGAATGATGCCTGCAGGTTTAGGTATCATCTTGGTATCATTCTTTTCAGCCAGCGGTCGGTTTTCATGTAAAAGCAATCCTAGCGGCTAATTGGCCTCTAGACTGCTTTTACAAGCAGTGGGAGGGAATGCCCCCCCGCACCGTCTTCAGTGTTTTTCTCTGGCTCTCCTGTCTCAACAGGGAACCTGAGAATGCAGCCGGTGATTCAGCCAGCTGACCATAGAGCTGATCGGAGACCAGAGTGGCTCCAAACATCTCTATGGCCTAAGAAACCGGAAGCTACGTGCATGACTTAGATTTCGGCAGATGTAAACAGCGCCATTGGGAAATTGGGAAAGCATTTTATCACACCGATCTTGGTGTGGTCAGATGCTTTGAGGGCAGAGGAGAGATCTAAGGTCTAATAGACCCCAATTTTTTTTAAAAAAAGAGTACCTGTCACTACCTATTGCTATCATAGAGCATATTTACATTCCCTGAGATAACAATAAAAATGATTTTAAAAAAAACGAAAGGAACAGTTTAAAAATAAGATAAAAAAGAAAAAAAAAAAAGCACCCCTGTCCCCCCCTGCTCTCGCGCTAAGGCGAGAGCAGGGGGAGACACCATGCCTCTCAGCAAATAGGTAGGGGTGTCTACTTTCCAAAATGGGGTCATTTGGGGGGGGGGGGGTTGTGCCACCTGGGCATTCCATGGCCTCCGAAACTGTGATAGGCAGTGAAGAGTGAAATAAAAAATTTACACCCTTAGAAATCCTGAAGGCAGAGATTGGTTTTCGGGGCCCGTACGCGGCTAGGCTCCCAAAAAGTCCCACACATGTGGTATCCCCATACTCAGGAGAAGCAGCTAAATGTATTTTGGGGTGCAATTCCACATATGTCATATGTCCATGGCCTGTGTGAGCAATAAATCATTTAGTGACAACTTTGTGCAAAAAAAAAAAAAAAAATGTCACATTCCCGCAACTTGTGTCAAAATATAAAATATTCCATGGACTCAACATGCCTCTCAGCAAATAGCTTGGGGTGTCTACTTTCCAAAATGGGGTCATTTTTGGGGGGAGGGGGGGGGGGTTGTGCCATCTGGGCATTTTATGGGCTTCAAAACTGTGATAGGTAGTGAGGAGTGAAATCAAAAAATTATGCCCTTAGAAATCCTGAAGGCGGTGATTGGTTTTCGGGGCCCCGTACGCGGCTAGGCTCCCAAAAAGTCCCACACATGTGGTATCCCCGTACTCAGGAGAATCGACTGAATGTATTTTGGGGTGCAATTCCACATATGCACATGGCCTGTGTGAGCAATATATCATTTAGTGACAACTTTTTGTAATTTTTTTTTTTTTTTGTCATTATTCAATCACTTGGGACAAAAAAAATTAATATTCAATGGGCTCCACATGCCTCTCAGCAATTTCCTTGGGGTGTCTACTTTCCAAAATGGGGTCATTTGGGGGGGGGGTGGTTGTACTGCCCTGCCATTTTAGCACCTCAAGAAATGACATAGGCAGTCATAAACTAAAAGCTGTGTAAATTCCAGAAAATGTACCCTAGCCTAACTTTTGCGCAAACCAATAAATATACGCTTATTGACATTTTTTTCCCCAAAGACATGTGGGCGAATACATTTTGGCCTAAATGTATGATTAAAATTGAGTTTACTGGATTTTTTTTATAACAAAAAGTAGAAAATATCATTTTTTTTCAAAATTTTCGGTCTTTTTCCGTTTATAACGCAAAAAATAAAAATGGCAGAGGTGATCAAATACCATCAAAAGAAAGCTCTATTTGTGGGAAGAAAAGGACGTAAATTTCGTTTGGGTACAGCATTGCATGACCGCGCAATTAGCAGTTAAATCGACGCAGTGCCAAATTGTAAAAAGTGCTCTGGTCAGGAAGGGGTTAAATCCTTCCGGGGCTGAAGTGGTTAATGCATAGGCTTGGGATTGAGCCCACACAAGTGTCCCTAAAGAAAGTGGCTTTCAATGGTGGGCACACGCTGAAGAGAAAGAGCCAGTAGCACCGATGGGGGACCCCAGAAGAGGAGGATCAAGGCTGCTGTGTGCAAAACCATTAAACAGAGCAGGTAAGTATGATATGTTTATTATTTTTATTTAAAAAAATCAGAAACTTTACAATCACTTTAATTGTGTTCCTGTCACCCTATCACTCGATCATTCAAAAAAAGAATGAACCGTCACAGGATTTTTTTCTAACCCTATTACCCCACTTGAATACTTCTATATGGAGTCAGGGTCTTCGGCTCATGCTGTCTCTATGGCAAACTGTTACTTACCCCGGCTGAGACACCTGGCTGTTCCTACAGAAATGGGAGAGGGATTTGGGCGTCACCCTGTCCACAGAACAAAGGGAACATGTACTTTATTTTGCTCACTGCTCTTCCATGCCATGTGAATACCAGAAACTGGGCTACAAAATACTTGTTTGCTGGTATAAGGTTGCGACGCTGTTGAAAAAAATGCATTCTGATGCCTCGAATGTGTGCTGGCGCTGTAGAGGAGGAGGGTACCATCCTTCATATATTCCAGACCTGTAAAAACGTAGATGACTTCTGGTCTCAGGTGCAAGACCATATTAAATGACACAGACTTTGATCTGGGTAGTGACCCAGCCAGGTACCGGCTCCTTCTATCTGATCTCCCAAAAAAGCGTTTTAAACAATCTATGCTGATTTACTTACTGAATGCTGCTAAGACGTGTATCCGGCTATCCCCCTTATGCTCGCATAATGGTTCACAAGAATTGAGGACATACATTCCATGGAGAGCCTTTTTGTGTCCTTGCAGAGTAGGGAGGAAATATTCCACAGAAGGTGGTTCTACTGGGCACTGTTCACGTGCTCTTGGGAATATGGCAGGGCTCCTGCTGGGGAGGACTGAAGTTCCTTCCCTTCACCTACCTTTCCCCCACTTTTTTTTTTATTCCCCCTCTGTTCTTCTCCCAGTCTTCCACTTTTCTCTCTAGTTAGCCCCTATTAGAGAGGGCTGATTCTTGCTATTCCTTTTTCTGCTTGTTACAATGCTACAGGCAGGGTGTTAGATGGTCACACCGTTGAACGGCCATGTTGAACGGTGGATTCTTTTAACGCTATTGATCTTTATGGTCTTGTTTATTCCTGATCTGATTGTGACTGCTGCTTCATCTACTGCACGAACCTCCTTGCCTGTCTGTAACGCTTGGAAAAAAAAAAAAAAATTATATATAAAATGACAAATGTATGTCAAATTCTCCAATGGAGGATTTGGAAATCAAAAAGAGATTTCATGTTGTCCGTTTACATTTGGACAGTTGAAAACAATTTTCTCATCTCACGCTGTTCTTTGCATTGTTTTGCAAATCCTTAATAAAATGTCTGCCAAGCAAAGTGAGATTTATAATATATGCTTTCATGTGTGTTCTCCTCTCATTTGTTTTGTCTCCATTTCTCTTAATGCTGAAGACTGCTAATTTCCTGCTAAAGAATATAATGGCTAGACAAATATTTCTGTAGAACATTCTGTGTGTCAAATGCTTTCGGTAAATCTTACATAATTCTCATTAGACATGGCATGGCACTACATATGCATATGGAGCAGGGTAAGAGGAATATGCGTTTATTAAATAATTCAAACTAGTCTGTTAAGAACAATACAGCATTCTCATGACATAATATCATGTCTCCCTGAATTTTCTTAAGCAAATTGTTATTTTTTTCATACAACATTCAACTGTAAACCCATATGTTTTTGGTCCTTAAAGAAATTCTTGCATACTTTCACACCAGGTGCGATGGAACTGTGTGGGGTAGCCTTGCTCAGTGCAGTTCCGCCAAAGGCAAGGCAAAATGCATCATCTCCTATCAGGTCAGTTTACAGCACACTGCTGGGGTGGTGTGTTCCAAATAATGTATGACATGCAGTACTTTTTTATTTCAGTACACTACCATGCAATGCAGTCCACCGCCTCATGCCATGCTGCAACCAACAGAACATAATAAAACTTGTGTCATTTCAATTAAGCCTGCTTATAGGCGAAGTTCACCATTTGTGAAAAAAATATATGCTCATATTTTTAAGGGGGAAAAGTGTTCTTTTTTTTTTTTTTTTTTTTCACTGGCGCCTACAGAACATTGTAGCCATTATCAGTAGATTACAGGTGCAGTGTCAGTCTCCTGCAGACACTGCCTAGAGCTTTATGCCCTTACCTCTGTAAGGTTTACATACCCTGGTAATTTTGGCCTAATAACATGCACACAAGTTGGCACAAAGGGGTTTGAATGGCTATTAAAGGTAACCATCCTCACCTGGGATATGTTTGCTTGTAATTAGTGCGTGTGTGTGTGTATAAAAGGTCAGTGAGTTTCTGGACTCCTGACAGACCCTTGCATCTTTCATCCAGTGCTGAACTGACGTTTCTGGATTCTGAGACATGGGGAAAGCAAAAGAATTGTCAAAGGATCTGCGGGAAAAGGTAGTTGAACTGTATAAAACAGGAAACGGATATAAAAAGATATCCAAGGAATTGAGAATGCCAATCAGCAGTGTTCAAACTCTAATCAAGATGTGGAAAATGAGGGGTTCTGTTGAAATCAAATTATGATCAGGTGCACAGAAACAAGCCTCAAACTTTCTGGCACAAAGTCATTTGGAGTAAAAAGACCAAAATTGAGCTTTTTGGCCTTAAACCATAAACGCTACATTTGGAGAGGAGTCAACAAGGCCTATGATGAAAGGTACACCATTCCTACTGTGAAACACAGAGGTGGATCGCTGATGTTTTGGGGATGTGTGAGCTACAAAGGCACAGGAAATTTGGTCAAAATTGATGGCAAGATGAATGCAGTATGTTATCAAAAAATACTGGAGGAACATTTGCTTTCATCAGCCAGGAAGCTGCGCATGGAACGTACTTGGACATTTCAACATGACAATAAACCAAAACACAAGGCCAAGTCGACCTGTCATTGGCTACAGCAGAATAAAGTGAAGGTTCTGGAGTGGCCATCTCAGTCTCCTGACCTCAATATCATTGAGCCACTCTGGGGAGATCTCAAACGTGCAGTTTATGCAAGACAGCCCAAGAATTTACAGGAACTGGAGGCTTTTTGCCAAGAGGAATGGGCAGCTTTACCATCTGAGAAGATAAAGAGCCTCATCCACAAATACCACAAAAGACTTCAAGTTGTAATTGATGCTAAAGGGGGCAATACACGGTATTAATAACTGGGGTATGTAAACAGTTGATTGATAATACATGGCTTCAGCCAAACACTAACCATGAGTGAAAGAAAAGTTCTTGTTTTATCATTCATATTCTCTGAAAAATGGCCAAGAAAAAATAAATTCTGCCAGGATATATAAACTAATGAGCACAACTGTATATATTCTTATATCACAACAATAATGAGCACATTTATAGAGCAAAGGAAACATGTTAAACAGCTTAATTTCACAGATCATATTTGATATTTGCATATATGATTAATAAGGGTGATTAAAGCAATAGTAACCCTGTAAGACAATGGCATAATGAGCTAGTATACATCGCATACTAGCACATTATGAAATAATTGCCTATAACGAAGCCTTCCAGTGGCACGCTGTCACCATTGAAGGCGCTTCTATTTTCACCCGATCTTCCTTTTGCATCGTTCAAGATCCATGCTCATAATTTCAGAGTTTGAAGTTGCGGGTGGCACACTCCCGACTGCAAAAGAAGGTTGTCTTGGTTCGATAGAATCCAGAGGTCGTCTTCTTTTTTAGTGCTGTAAACCACACCCTCTTTGGCCAGAAGGGTGCTCGTAGGATCACCTTTACCTTCTCCATTCAAATCTTCCTGATCGTTCTAGGAAGGATTTGAACTGGAGAAAAGGCGTAAGCTAGGTTAAACCTCCATGGGAACCCTAGGGAGTCTACCCGTAGTGAGTCTTCCTCTCTTTTTAGGGAAAATGGCAAAAAAGGTCATTCTCCAGAAGGCCCCAATTTGTGGTTAGTATCAAGAAGATTCTGTCATTCAGTTCTGATTGACTGTTGCATCTAGCTGTCTTCGGCTCAAGAAAATCGGTAGGGTATTGCTTGTCCAAGTGAACTCCGCCCAGGAGAGGAGGTCATGTGCTGTCCCTATGAGAGGTCTCGACCCGGTACCCCCTTGGCGGTTGATATACGCCAACCTAGTAACTTTGTCTGATAATATCTGGATGTGCTTTCCCACTACTGCCTCCTGGAAGGCAAGCAGTGCCTTTAGCACCAATGTCAGTTCCTTTAAGTTGGAGGAAACTTCTGACGAATACGGTTTCCAGGTCCCTTGTCTGACCTGTTGCCCTATATGGGCCCCCCATCCAGATGCGCTTGCATCTGTGGTAACCCGAATTTGAATTGGCAGAAGCCAGAGTCTGCCATTTGCCAGGGTGTCCTTTATCCACCACGCCAATGACCTCCTGATGACTCTGGGAATAGGAATCTCTTCTTCCAGTGATTTTAAATTTCCATCCCAGTTGTTTAATAGGTGGCACTGTAGTGCCCTCATGTGTAATTGGCCCCATTATACCGCTGGGATGGAGGCAGACATGAGCCCCAAGAGGGACATTATGACCCTTCTTGTCCCTTGAGTTGAGGTTCTCAATTGTTCTGCTACGTTGACTAGTTTGACTATCTTCTCCTATGGTAAGATGATCTGCGCAGTCCTGTCGATTATGTAGCCCAGGAACATTGCCATTTGGTAGGGAATTCTGTTCGACTTTTCTAAATTGATTTTCCACCCCAGATGGGTGAGAAATTGTTCGGTCCTTTGTAAGCTTGTAAGGACTTCCTCTCATGTTCGACTGTAGATCAGGGTCCCTCCCTCCAAAGTCTCTGATAAAGGGCCTTGATCCTCCACCATTTTGACCACCTGGAGGGGAGGGAGAACGCCCGGAGAGAGAGAGGGAGAGAGAGAGGGGGGGTGAGAGAGGGAAAAAGACAGAAAGAGAGAGAGAGAGGAGAGGGGAGGGGGAGAGAGAGAGAGAGAGAGAGAGAGAGAGAGAGAGAGAGAGAGAGAGAGAGAGAGAGAGAGAGAGAGAGAGGGGGGGAGGGAGAGGGGGAGAGGGAGAGAGAGAGAGAGAGAGAGAGAGAAAAAGCGCACCCGGGGGTTTGCTGCTGCTGCCCCTGGGGGCCTCCCCCTCCTGCCGCCCCTAGGGATAGTCCACCTGACCCTCCCCTCTGTGAAACCATGCTCAGGGGTAACTACCCTGACTGGGAAGTACCCCTGGATCCTCCCCTTCGTCTGACCGGGTGAGAGCTAGGGCCTTCCCTCCAAAGTCTATGGTAAAGGGCCTTGATCCTCCTCCATTTTGACCACCTGGAGGGAGCACGCCCAGTGTACTCCCGCTGCTGCCGCCGCCATTATTCAGAAAGGATGCATATAAGATGCCGCCAGGGGGTCCAGGCCGACTTCTGGCACACCCCCTGGCCTGCTGTCCAGAGCCGGCATGGCCCCCGCTACTCACAACCCTAGTATCTGCCTTGTAGCCTTTTTCCAAAATGGCCACCTTGCCATTTCCTGCGGCGGCGCCATCTTGCTGATGTCACTTCCACCCATGATGGCCGAATGAAAACGCTTGAAAACGGGCCTGCGGTGTGTTAGTGTGCTGTGGGGGGAGAACAGACATCCTGATGCCCCCGTACGAGCCCGCCTAATGGCAAGGGGAATTCAGCGGATAGTGCAGCCTGACTCAGGATCTCCAGGTCTCCGCAAATGTTGGTGTCCCCATGGGCTCTTCCCCTATCCTCAGCTTAACCTAAAGTAAGGGTAGGGGGGAGGGAAACAAAACCCCCCACTGTCTCCTTATCCTCTGGTGCAGGGGTGTCCAGGAGGGTTCTGGCTGGGTCGGAGGTTTGTAGGTGAATCCTTCCTCCTCGAGTACTCCTTCCCTCCCAAGTTGTACCTGTGACTAACTGCCTCGTCAGCTGCGCACAGGGGGAGCAAAGAAGGTGTCCAGGGATGCCTGCTCCGAACAAAAGCGGTCTAAAAGAAAAACAAACTGGGAAAGTGTATGTCCCCCTCCAGTGCCGATGTTTGCAGGATGCAGGAAACACAAGAGGGGGCAGCCGGGGGGGGGGGGCTTTTTAAACTTGTATGTCCTTGTGTTTCCTGCAGGAGGTGGAGCCTATCTCTCATGTGACCGTCCTGGAGGATGACTTGGGGAAAAGGGTTTACTTCCACTTTAATAGGCATGAGACTGATTTACTTTGGAATGGCAACGATAGGGTAAATCACCTGCCCGCTTTTGATACTTGTACTAGGTTAGAATGACAATATGTCCCCATAATTGCTTGGGTCTTTACCCTTTCATTGTCATTTGCTTATAGCTAGATTCTTTAAATCAAACCTGTCCTTTTGTCCAGGAAGGGCAAAGCAATGAATGCCCTTTCCCCCAGCAACATATACTCACCCTTCCTTCGCTATGTGTGTAAAGGTTCTTATTTATCTAGGAGATGGCATAGCTAGTAGTAGCTGATCTTTGTAATGTTTAATCCAACAGCGATTGGCTTAAGCTGAACAAGTAACCCGTGTGGCTGTAAATACTGGACTATGTTTCTGAAACTCATTAGAATCAAATAAGCTGCTTGGATATGCTGCAAAACATCTTCAAACTTACAAAACAAGTCCAACTGAATGTGACCAACCACAACTAGTTAACACACGGGGTTTCTGAGATGAAACAAAATCCATGTTTTTTTTCTGACGGATGTTGGCTCAAACTTGTCTTGCATACACACGGTCACACAAAGTTGGTTGAAAATTCTGAACGTCAAGAACGCGGTGACGTACAACAGGTACGACGAGCCGAGAAAAATGAAGTTCAATAGCCAGTGTTGCTCTTCTGCTTGATTCCGAGCATGCGTGGCACTTTGTGCGTCGGAATTGTGTACACACGATCGTAATTTCCGACAACGGATTTTGCTGTCAGAAAATTTGAGAACCAGATCTCAAATTTTGTGCGACAGAAATTCTGATGGAAAATGTCCAATGGAACCTGCACACGGTCGGAATTTCCAACAAAAGGCTCCCATCGAACATTTTCCATCGGGAAAATCCAACCGTGTCTACGCGGCATTAGAGTTCTTATTCAATTCCCAAGCTATATGCTATTTCTTTCAAGCCGCAATATACCCATCTGATCTTACCCAGTTCTAAATTGCATCAGTGCACTAAAATAGTTCATTTATCACTGTCTAGGTGATTGTTGACTATAAAACTTTTTTAATGTATTAGTCCATTTATTGATTCCTTTGTAAGGTTGGCTATGTTTGAGTAGTGTGGGCAGTGTGTGTGCATCAGCGCTCCCTGGATGCAGATTCTGTATTATATTTTTGTCTTCTCCATTTTGAAGGAGCGTCACCAATAGCAGCCTTTCTATTCACATAAAAGCAAGCAAGAAGTGACGTGACATCACTTCCTAAGAGCCATTCACGGCGAAACATATGTTGGAGAGGAGGATCTGTCATTTCCGGGTCCATATTCGATACCCCACATCAGGCTTTGCACCTTCGTAGAGAGATGTGGAACCAACGTTACCCCCAGGGATCAGCTGACTCACACACGCCATTTACACCTAGTGCCAGGCCAGGCACTATCACATGTGAGTGTAACTGCTATCATTGCTACTGTTTTTACTACACTATGAGACTTTCATCCGTGTCTCCTGTGGACTCATGTTTTACATTCTAGCTCCTTCCTAGTGGCCATTGGAGTGGATTTATGCCATTAGTGGAACCAATCTGGTGTTCCCAAAGTGTTTTTTGACCATCCTGTAAAAAGGGGTCAAACAGCTTTGGTGAGTGGTCATCTTCATACTGAGCACTCGTGGTGGAAGAACTAGAAGTTTCATCTCAGAATATTCAATTTTGGTGTTGGGATTTATTCACTTATGGACTTTAAGCTTGCTTATTTTTTCATCAATGTGCACATTTATGTTTGATGCAGTGTTTTCTTTATGCCAGTTTGTTTATGAACATGTATAGCGCCTCATTCTTTATTTTATAATTTCATATAAAGATAAAACTTACAAACCTAGTTTTAGATTGAACATGAAAAAACACAACTGAGAAATGAAAGCAAATGAAAGAAAAACAAACTACACTGTAAAGAAAACCTCATGCTCTGGCACATACCAAGTTCCTAGTTTAAATTTTAGCACAGCCCATAGAGCTTCAGCATTCCAGAATATCTGACATGCAAGGGAAGAGTCTTTTGTGTACATGTGCTGTGCATTTCTCTCTAATGAGTTAGTATGGCATCCCAAGCAGCTAAACATACTTGTCATGCCTAGGCTCTGAAAGAAGCCAGACAGTGGGAGATATACATGGACTTGATCTGCTTTCACTCAATCTCTAGTTCTCTTTGCTTTCACATCATGATTAATGCAGGCCATATACAGCCCAATGTTTGCTATGATATCACCACAAAAGACATCCCTAGCGATAACGGGATAGTACAGGGATTCAAACAAACCTGTGCTGTAGTTTAAAGTAAAGTAAGACTCTTAAAAGCCAGCAAGCATAAGTGGATCATTCTTTTAAAGTGCATCTAAACCAAAATATTTTTTTTTTTTTACATGTTACACCCTAAAATGGGTGTACCATGGTGGCATGCAAACAGTTTCCTTCCTTCCAGGAGTCATGCAACTTCCTTCAAGAATGCATGACTCCTGGTACCCCCCCTGTGACTGATGTAGGCCACAGCTGTGTTGTTGTCCATTTGGTCCTGGACTGGGTGCCCTTCCAGAAGGGGGGTCCAGTGGCTCAGAGGCATCCTTATCGCTCTGAGCTCAAGGATGTTGATGGGGAGCTTGTTTTCTGCTGGTGACCATATTCCCTGAACTATGAGAAAGTGGAACACTCCTCCCTAGCCTGAAAAACAGGCATCTGTCATTATCGCCTTCCAGTGAACTTGCAGAAATGACTTCCCTATTGGGAAATCCACCAAGCTAGAAAATTCATTGCTTGGCTGGATAGGAGCATGGGTAGCTCGAGAGAAGGAGCATGCTTGTACCATGCCAACAAGATGTTGGAGAGGTCTCAAATGAAATTGGGCAAATGGGCTAGCCCTAAAAGGAGACCACCAAGACTCTTTTGGAGAATCTCACAGAAAAACATCTCTGACCCCAAGTCCAGAGTGTGAGTTCTGCATGAGAGCAGTTTTTCTTCGGAATAAAGAGCTTTGCTTGGGCCGTCTCTAGAATTAGGCCCAAGTATTCCAGGTGAAGGTTGGAGTGTAGATTTTTGGAAGTTGATTGCCCAACCAATAACTTGAAGCCTCTGAATAGTCCTGTGGAAGTTTTCAGATATCTGAAAGGGAGAGGAGTCCTTCAGAAGAAGGTTGTTTAGATAACCTTTGACTTAGATACCCTGAATTCTCAGACATGAAAGAAGATGTGCAAGGACTTTTGTGAATACTCTGGCAAGATATGACAAATGGCAGTGTGGCAAACTGGGAGTGATTGCCTCCTACTAAAAAGTGTAGAAAGCGCTGCTGAGGCGGATAAATGGGCATATGCAAATAGGCATCCTGGGTGTCTACGACTGTCCTCGTCTCAGAGAGCCAATAACTGACCTTGAGGATTCCATTTGAGATTTTGGGATTTGAAGGAATTTGTTGAAGTATTTATGATCCAAGATAGGGTGGATTTAGAACTGTGAACAGGTTTGAATAGAAACGTTTTAACATGACCTTTATAGGTACTAGAACAACCTCTCCCTGGAACAAGAATTGTTTCCGGTTGTTCTAAAAATAAGACTGTTTTTCGGGCAGATTATGGTTGATCTTAATCAGGAAAAGGGGGTAGAGTTTTTAACCCTATTTTGTACTCCCTTGAAACCCACAGGTCTGGGATATCTTTAATCCAGCATAGTTGTTAGGAGGGGAAAGGAAATATTTGTAAAACCATTTAGATTTATCCTGAAATTCTACCTTAAGTCCAACAATATGCATGCCACCTTGTAGCCTTCTCTTTCATTTACAGTTAACTTTTTAATGAATGTGGGAGCATAGTTATCACTATACTTATGGTGCTTGGACATTGGCCTTTCTGTTCTCAGCTTCTGTAGCTGCAGTGTCACATGCAACTGCTGTGCTCGCCCCTCCTGTCCAATCACTTTGTCTTATGTGAATCCATTTGTGAATGAACAGCCAGGGTAAGGGGCAGGCAGAACCGCTGTGTGTGAGAAGACAGCGTATCTGCTGTCAGAGCGCCAGAATTATAGTGATGGCCGTACTCCCAGCATTAAGTAAAACGGTCAGTTATAAATAAAAGACATAAGTCCACAAAGTGGATCAGGATTTTAGGGCAAATATTCTATCAGATAACAAAGAGAGGGGAGAGAACCTACCAAGAAGGTCACATAAGTGGAACACAGCGGTTGAATATTAAACAGCTTTATTGTATTGTAATTAAAAGACAACGTTGTCTGTGAGCGGGACTCGCAGCTGCGCATAAACCCATACACATGGTCTAGCACACTTTAATTTGAATTATCAATTGCCATGGATTCTTGTTGTAGCAAATAAGGCTTGATTGGCAAGCTTCAAGAATAGTCACCCTGGTTAAAATGAGTAAGGTGTGTAATAAGGGAAGGTGTCTGGTGCAGGCTAGCAGATTAAATAAAGCTCACTGAGCAGCCCTGTGGTTAATTAACCAATTATTTGGCAGTCCATCCTAAATGGTTGCCTATAGCTGACCAGATTGGCCTCAAATGCCAAGCAGGGGGTAGTTCACCAATGCAAGGCTGGGATGCTGATGTTTGTTCACGAGGTGAGCAAAGGGGGGAATTTCACCACTTGAGTAGTGTTGCCAGCACCAGCTGGGAATCTAATAAGTGTTGGTCAGAGTGCTGGGGGGGGGTCTCCATTTTCCACTTCCGTTGTTTTGTCAACTCCTACTCCGCTCTGTATAGTAAGACACTCCAATCCCCTCGCATCACCGCGCCATCAGCGTGAGTATCGCCGTTTCAGGTTACAGTCAGCAGTCATCTCGCCATCTGTTATTGCCCGTTAGCAGCGGTCCGGAGACACGTCACGTGTGCAACGTCACACTGACACATTTCATTAGCCGATCACCGCTAACTTCTTTAGAGCTTTTTCTACATAAAAGCTGTTTTATATTCAACCACTGTGTTCCTGTTCCACTTCTTGGTAGGTTCTCTCCCCTCCCTTTGTTATATGCTTGCAAACAGGTAATTTTTATGATGGGCACTAATAAGCTGCACTGAGGTAGCACTGATAGGTGTCACTGATGGGTATCAGATGGCACTGATGGGCACTAATAGTAAGCACAGAGAGGTGGCACTGATAGGCGGTATTGATAGATGGCAATGATTAGCAGCACTGATTAGCGGCACTGGAGGGCAATGAATCGCAGCACTGATCTGCACTTTTTGGGACCGATATCCCTCTAACAGAAGCCAGTTAACCGCTTCAGCCCCAGAAGATTTTACCCCCTTCCTGACCAAAGCACTTTTTGCGATTCGGCACTGCGTCGCTTTAGCTGACAATTGCGCAGTCGTGCGATGTTGTACCCAAACAAAATTGACGTCCTTTTTTTCCCACAAATAGAGCTTTCTTTTGGTGGTATTTGATCACCTCTGCGGTTTGTATTCTATGCGCTATAAACAAAAAAAGCTATAATAAAATATCACCCAAAAATATAAAGAAAAAAAAATTTTTTGCCTCAGTTTAGACCGATATGTATTCTTATACATATTTTTGGTTAAAAAAAAAAAAAAAAAAAAAAAAAAAATCGCAATAAGCGTATATTGATTGGTTTGCGCAAAAGTTATAGCGTCTACAAAATAGAGGATAGTTTTATGGCATTTTTATTTTTTTTTATTTTTTTTACTAGTAATGGCGGCGATCTGCGATTTTTATCGGGACTGCGACATTATGGCGGACACATCGGACGCTTTTGACACATTTTTGGGTCCATTGGCACTTATACAGCGATCAGTGCTATAAAAATGCACCGATTACTGTAAAAATGTCACTGACAGGGAAGGGATTAACACTAGGGGGCCATCAAGGGATTGTGTTCCCTAGTGTGTGTTCTAACTGAAGGGGGGAGAGGACTGTATAGGGGAGATGACAGATCGCTGTTCATACTCTATATAAACAGACGATTTGTCTTTTCTCCCCTCAGAGAAACGGAAACTGTGTGTTGTACACACACAGATCCCGGTTCTTGGTGTGTCAGCAGGGATCGCCATAGCCCGGCGGTGATCGTGACCGCCAGGCACTCACATCGGCTTCGGGGGAAAGCAGCGGGAGCGCGCGCCCCTAGTGGCCACAGGGTGAAGCGACGTAACATAACGTTGTTTCGCCCAGCTGTGCCATTCTGCCGCAGTGAAACTGCAGCGGCTGGTCGGCAATGGTTAAAGGCTTTCTTCACTCCGACAGTGTGAGGGGAAAAAAAAAAAAACAAAAAAAGAAAAACAAGTGGCTTCTGTTTACTTCCGTGACCAGCTGTCATTGGCTGACAGCTGATCACGTTGTAAAGGGCCTACTGTGATTGTCCCTTTACCCGATCTGTGATCAGCCGAGTCCCAAGAATTTTGTGATCAGAGGGCGCGCGGGCATCACGAGAACAGGAGGACATCAATTTACGCCCTCCCGGCATTTCAAGCCCAAGCTGTAGCGGTCTTTCGGTATAGCACGGGCCCAATGTTTTTAAGGTGAGTCAATCCAGACTGAATGGGGTACATTCATGTTCAGCTATCCTCGCAAAGCCTATCTGGTAGGGGGAGTGAATGCTGCAGGTCATGTGAAATGGACCCCAGTGTACCTTCCTTCATCAGAGATACCAGTCTGACTCAAGCAGTACAGACTACCAGGAGGCCACAAAGAAATCCCTGCTGAGAATAGGGATCCTTGGACTTTCCTGGGAATGATAAGGAGTGGGCCACAGAGAATATTTCCTGAGACAGTTGTGCAAACTATCAAGGGACTGTAGCCCCCTACGAACAAAAATAGGACTAGGACTAGCCATCCTACTTCTTAGACCGACCCTGAGGATCATATACGATGAAACCAGAAAAAGACTAGCACTCATGGGGTTTAGAACAGAAAACTGCATTCACGACTGCTAAAGAAGCCATTGTGCAGCACCAAGGACTGAGATCCATGAGATTCTACGATAGTACAACAACACTACAAGACAGAGACTGCCAAGACCAACTGTGATCAGTTGATGTCCAGAGTACTGTATGCTAAGGGCATCATGGACAAGCTATGCTAAGTGACTTTAGTGTATCTCTATTGCATACAGACTATTGCTAATGTTCACCTTCTGGGAAAGAATAGACAGTGTGTGCATGTATGTTTGCAGCAATCTGTATGGCTTGTATTATTTTCTTGAAACAAATTTGTTTGTTTTTTTTAACACTCTTGTTTAGAAAAAGTTAATTTTTTTCTACCAGGTTAGTTTCCTTCGGTTTACCGTAAGATTTAGAAAGTATTTTCAAAATTCTTCAATGAGGTGGCTGCATTCATTTTCATTTTTTTACTTTATTAACATTCAGCTGTTTATCCGGTCATGAAGTCTTATTTTTCAACTTCATTTACCAGACCAAGCTATTAGCATTTAGAAGGTTGACAAACCATTTAACACAGATGGTTGCTTACAGAGTCCACTTTTTTTAATCATAAACATTTTATCAAAGTTTAGAGCCGATATAGCAAACAATCACCAAATACATGATATCATCATGTAA
Source organism: Aquarana catesbeiana (assembly GCF_042186555.1). NCBI lineage: Eukaryota > Metazoa > Chordata > Amphibia > Anura > Ranidae > Aquarana > Aquarana catesbeiana. The sequence continues at coordinate 610,830,887 of NC_133327.1, read as the reverse complement.
ATGGAAGATGACAAACCATAATGTACATCAGCAAATGAGAGAGCCTACCATAAGGCAGAAAATGCATACAACACATGTGGCAATGGGACCCTGTGCTACCTGGAAGATTGCTGGTTTACGCCAGATTTTGGAGAGAAAGGCACGCTGATTGCACAGCTGTGTTCTGGGCTATTTAGTTGTGACCTGACTATGGCTCAGGGCCCTACCCAACAGACAGGAAGTCTGTGCATGGGAGTCAGGTGGACTCCCAATCCTCTGCAGGAGTCAGAGGTTACATGGGTGCAGCCAGAGCATGCATGTTTGCAGGAGGCAGATGTACTTTGTGACAGAGCAGCAAGGTGCTGATCAGGAGTAAGCTAGGAGAGAGCTTAATTCTAGGAAACTTTTGTTCTAAGGAGCAGACCTAAGGCCTAGGCTAAAGGCCTGAAGCAGCCGTGTGGCAAGAATGTAAGCCAGGAGGCTAAAGTATTGAGTGTGCAAGAGACAGTAATGGTGGAACCCCCCTGCGTGGACTACTGATGTCTTTGTGAACTTTTCCATGCTTTTAAATAAAAGTGGGCAACCAGGCCCTTAAAAATACAGTTTTGGACTGCTGTACTCATTGAAAAACGCACCTATCGATTGAGTCTGATCACCCCAATCTTACACACATTATACAATTGGTACTATTCTTGACCCATAACTCAGGGTAGGCCAGAGTCAGAAATCAAAGATTCCAAGCTTACCCATCCTTTACAGCAGGCATGGACTTTCCAGTCATTTAACTGAGCTAGATGAACTGCCCAGTAGTGGCATTGCATGTCTGGAAGACCAATCCCGCCTCTCGACTTAGGTATCACGAGTTTCGACCAACTTATCTGCGCAGATTCGTTACCCCATAGAAAAGCTCTATACATGGATTTATAAGACGCAAAAAAAAACAGACGGCTTCGAAAAGGTATGGTCTGAAGCTTATAAAGAACCCGGGAGGATCGTCATCTTTAAGATGGCTGCTCGCCCAAACCAGGAAATAGTGGGTACATCCCACTTTTGAAGTTGTCTGTGTATGCATTGCAATTCTGTTGAAAAATTCCTACTGTAAAGATCTGATAAATCCGCAGGGAGTTGCATTTCCAGGTAGGTAATAGCATCAGTTTTTCATTGGAAGGAGAAATTATCCTGGCATTGCTTGGTTAGCTCTCTTGGAAGCAAAACATTCAATGCAAAAGACTTTGAATATTTAATTAGCAAATTTGAAAGCAATTTAAAGTGATCATGAACCTTCAAAAGATTAGGTAAAAACGTCAATGGGGATGAAAGAAAAAGCAGGACATCATCCGCAAATGCAGCGATCTTGTAAACCTGGTTGTGTACCTCAATGCCTTTAACATCAGGATGGGCCCGAATGCACCAAAGGAGGGGTTCCGGTGTAAGAATATATAGCAAGGGGGATAAAGGGCATCCTTGTCTGGTCCTGTTATGTATAGAGAAGGCGCTCGACAGGTGGCCGTTGACTTTAACCCTGGCTCTGGGGTTGGCATATAAGGATAACACAGGAGCTCTCATACATGTCCCAACGCTCCTTATACAGCTTCCATATAGTCCCAGGCCACTCTGTCAAATGCCTTCTCTGGATCCATGGAAAGAAAGAAATCCTTCTGTTCATTAGAGGTAAGCCAGTGAAGCAAATTCAAAGCTTTAATAGTGTTATCCCTGGCCTCTATGCCAGGGACGAAGCCCACATGATCCAAACCCACCTAGGTCGGCACATGATAGGACAATCGGGTTGCCAAGATCTTTGAAAACAACTTGACGCCCACATTAGGGAGAGAAATTAGGTGATAATTAGCTACATTGGTGGGTTCCTTACCTTCTTTTAAAAAAAAGTGTGGTGTACAATTTAACTAATGTGTAAAGAAAAAAAAAAAGACAATTTATTCTTAAATGTCTATATGCAGTGGTAAATATAAAAATATATACACAAGAATGCAATAAGGGAAAGAGCCTGCTGTAGAGTGTGTGGATGATATAGGAACTATAGGGGATAGACAAATCCCAGGGAGAAAGGCCAAGTAATTAGTGACCAATGTATTAAGTACCGGAGGTGGCTATAGACCTGCTAGTTCACCTAATAGGGGGGAGTATAGGGATGGAAGGGAAAAGGAAGCCGGTAAGATTCAGAGGGGATCCTGCATCTCCAAGGTGGGAGACGGGTCAAACACAGGAAATGTCAAACAATATCGACAACCCAGGGCTTCCCTGGATCAAAAGAGATTGTATAAGGGAGAGATCCTACTTCCTAGGGCGAGGCGGGAGGAGGGAAGATGCAATCCAGCCACCCACCCCCCCCCCCCCCCCGGAACTAGGTGAGATGACAGACCGACCCTCCCCCTCCCAAGGACCGCAAGTTAAATGAGCCATCCTCAACACAAGTAGTATACATAACAAAATTTTCACCAGTGCTAAACCGCAGATCGTTCGAAGCTGTAGAAGGAAAAAAATAGTATAGTATCCATTAAACCAGTGCCTCCCTGTTCCTCTGCAGAACGAGGACTCCCGGCCCCATGGCATGCATCCATGTGTACACATGCATAGGGTAGAAGCTCCCCCCCCACAGCTGAAGGACAGATCCATCTTGCCAAACCTATATAGCGCAATAACTGAGCTCCTGAGTGAAACATATAGAACATATACAGCATATATAGCAGCATCCATACTTAGAAGTCTAGTTTAGCCAGAGCTTGAACTCCATGTGCCTGTATTGATTGCTCTAAGTGGGACATGGCAAGCAAGAGACAAAAGCCATAGTCACAGTCAGGTAAACAACCTATAGGCCCCGGAGGAGTAACCGTCCTGGCTAATACTAGGGCAATAATAAAAAAACTTTAAAAAAATGAATGGTAGAGTACCCCGCTAGAGATCTTGATACCCAAATAACTTCATTCGGGACCCTGATCTCCAGTATGGTAATCAGATGAAAATTAGCAGCTATGCATATATATCCCAGGCTTTAATAAAAATGCTGCCTCCAGACATGCCAGGCACTACAAATGCACTGCAGTGTATGCAGGGTAGGAGAGCCAATTATCATAAATCTCTCATAAACCGCAGATGTCTGTCAAGGTAGTCCATATGAGAGATGCAGTAATCCGAGGCCCCCAGTATCTAGCAAATGAATCGGAGTACAGGACGCCCAGTCAAATAGCCTAGAGAGAGTAAGAAGATATACAAGTCAGCTAGATGTATGTACAGTATATGCTATCTGCATAACCCCCTCAGTTCATACAATCCGAAGAACCTGTATGGGCAACCTGCCTTAAATGGCCTGGGGATTCGTTTATTTGGGATCCGGGTAAAGGGCAAGTGCATGTGAAAAAAGGGAGGGTGTACCCGTTAGTTAGGACTATGTTAATCAGGACCACAAAAACAGGTACATGCTTACCAGTGAATTTTCGGTTGGGTCTCCTTGTGCAAAACTTCAGGAGCAAGAAAGTAGCCTCGAATACCATCCCATGGCGTAAGCACTTCCATGTCAATGCTAATCAAAATCTAATCAGCATGTTTTACTGGGGTTAGAACCCACAAATGAAGGAAGAAACTCAGAAAAAAGGAGAAAAAACTCACAGATCCAATAGGACCCAGTTCAACGATCCATCTTGCGTCTGTCAGAGGATGGCGAGGCTCGTGAGCTGCGTTCTGTATCCATGTCGCCTTGGCCTCTCAGAGAGGAGTCAGAAGAAGATTTGCGGCGTCTCTGACTGTTGCGATGGGAGCGTGGAGTAGCCTCTGAGCAAGTGGAAATCCAGGGTTCTGGTTGCAGAAAGGATCCATACCAGTCTGGAACAGCTACCAACGGGACGCCAAGGGTGTCACAGAAAGGTTGCCAGTCCGCAGGTGTTCGCTAAAGTGCTGAGCGGTTCCCCAGTGTGGCTTGCAAACAAAAAGGGAACTTCCAACGGTACACAATGTGCCTATCACATAGAGCGTTGAGAAGAGGGCGTAGATCTATATAATGTTAGTCAACACTATCCCCTCCACTGGTTGATAAAACTGCTTTGCAAGTGTGGCTATGGTGCTCCCCAAACAGAGTGGACAACCTTAAGACAGGAAATGTGTTACTGGCTGCATCATAAGGTGAAAATATAAAGGGAAAAAAAAACTAAAAAAGGGCAAACGAATGCAGCCACCACATCTAAGTAACTTTTTTTTTTTTTTGCTTTTGGGTTTAGATACACTTTATGTCAGACTCCCAGTAATTTAACATTACTAAAAGTACACTACACTTTGCTTTTTAAAAGTGGAACTCCAACAATAAAATATTCTTTGTTCAATGTAGATGAATCATCAGGTTTTCATTCATCCATCAGGATTTTATTATTTTCTTCTACAGACAGACTGACAACAATGAAAACACTGGGAAAGACTTAAAACCTGTTTGTTTTTTACTGCTGTCTCCTAAAACCTGACAGCTGTTATAACCCTCCCTCACTCTTTTAACCACTTAAGGACCGAGTCTCTTTCTGAGATTTGGTGTTTAAGTTAAAAACAGTTTTTTGACCAAACATTATATTTTTTTTTTCTAATACCATAGAGAATAAAATGGTCGTTTTAATACTTTGTCACACCGTATTTGTGCAGCGGTCTTACAAGCGCACTTTTTTTGGGAAAAAATACACTTTTTGAATTAAAAAATAAGACAACAGAAAAGTTAGCCCAATTTTTTTTTTCTATATTGTGAAAGAAAATGTTACGCCGAGTAAATTGATACCCAACATGTCACGCTTTAAAATTGCGCCTGCTCATGGAATGGCGACAAACTTTTACCCTTAAAAATCTCCATAGGCGACGTTTAAAAAATTCTGCAGGTTGCACATTTTGAGTTACAGAGGAGATCTAGGGCTACAATTATTGCTCTAGCTCTAACGATTGCGGCGATATCTCACATGTGTGGTTTAAACACAGTTTTAATATGCGGGCGCTGCTCACGTATGCTTCTGCACGCTAACTCGGCGTGACAGAGTATGTTTAAAAAAAAGTTTTTAATCTTATTTATTTATTTTTATTTTTTAAGAACAGTGTAAAAATAAAAAGTAAGTGTCACTTTTATTCCTATTACAAGGAATGTAAACATCCCTTGTTACAGAAAAAAAAAATCATGACAGGACCTCTTAAATATGAGATCTGGGGTCAAAAAGACCTCATATTTACACTATAATGCAATAAAAAATAAAATAAAAATGTAGTTTTGAAAAAAAAATAAATAAAAATGTCTCTTTAAGAGCTATGGGCGGAAGTGATGTTTTGACGTCGCTTCCGCCCTGCAATGGTATGGAGACGGGTGGGGGGCATCTTCCCCTCACTCGTCTCCATACCTGACAGGACACAGGACCTGATCGCCTCCGGCGCTGACGATGGCTTTGGTATGCAGCAGGGGGCCCCTCTCCCACCGCCGATAAAAGTGATCTCGCGGCGAATCCACCGCAAAGACCACTTTTATCGGAAAGCGGACCGCCCGCTGAAGAAGAGGATTTAGCCCCTCAGGACATCACTATTCAGACACAAGGCTAACCTTCACATGATTGCTATAACAGCATACCTTTACAAAATACATTAATAATAAACGAAACCCTTAAAAAATTAGAACAAGGACAGCGCCTACCTTTGCTACAATTCATGCAATACAATGGTCAAATCACAAAAGCTATACTCACTTGTAGCCATTATGTCTCTAGGACACGTTGGAATCCCATGATCAACAGACCACTTGAAAGCACCATCTCCAACTAAAAAGCTGTAACAAAAACAAAACATTAGGCATTACTAGTGACCTCTGTCCATTGTTGGAATCAGTTAGGCATTCACCTGGCCTGTAAATGACAGTACATTCTCCTCCCGTTCTGGGCTACTTACTTCAATGAGGAGCCCAGGGAATTTAATTTTTAGGTAGCACGGGCATACAGAATTCTAATAATGCAGCCTTGGGTATCATAATTACAACAATGGTCTATTAAGTTTTAAGCAATGGTTTCAGATGGGTGGAGCGAAGAACTCAGGACTCCTAGCCTGTATATTCACAAGATCATGTGTAGTAAACTACAGACAACCAGCTTACAGATAATCAGAGATCGTTCACACATGCATCAATATCCTGTGTTTAAGCAGCATTCATAGAGCCTTAAAGCGGGGTTCCACCCAAATTTTGAACATTATCTCTATACATTCTCTTCCTTGCCTAGATGCTGACATGCTGTGTAAAAAAATTTAAATCGCCGTAATTACCTTTTTTTTCTAATCTTCTTAGCACTTCCTGGTTTTCCTCCCATAGGAGTAGGTGTGTTTCTAGCCTCTCCCAGACCTCCCACAGTCCCCTGGGAGCTAGTCTCAGGCTTCCCAGCATGCATTGTGCAACAGCGTCATCACAACATCTCGGTGAATGCTGGGAGCACAGCATTCACCGCATCCAGGAAATACATGCTTGTGGGCTTCAAATGCCCACAATGAGGATGGAAACCGCCTTCAGTGAATTTTATAAGTTATTCTTTACAACGAAATCGGACACAGGCGGACTTATTACACAGAACATGAGAGTAGATAATCATGAGAAGAAAAGTTTGTGAATGAACTCCAAAAAAAAAAAAAAAACGATAGATAGGTGGACCCCCGCTTTAAAACCGCCCTTCAATGCCTGTCAAGAATACTACAATAGGCATTACACAGTGCAGTAACACATAGGAGTGGTAGTGTTGCGTGGTGTTAGAAATTGAGTGGCCTGCTGCTCTCATGAGGCAGCGATACTTGCCAGCCACCTTTATCAATTTCAAATCGTGCACATTAACCACTTCAGCCCCGGAAGGATTTACCCCCTTCCTGACCAGAGCACTTTTTACAATTTGGCACTGCGTCGCTTTAACTGCTAATTGCGCGGTCATGCAATGCTGTACCCAAATGAAATTTGCGTCCTTTTGTTCCCACAAATAGAGCTTTCTTTTGCTGGTATTTGATCACCTGTGCGGTTTTTATTTTTTGCGCTATAAAAAAAAAAAATGATATTTTCTACTTTTTGTTATAAAAAAATCCAATAAACTCAATTTTAGTCATACATTTAGTCCAAAATGTATTCAGCCACATGTCTTTGGTAAAAAAAAGTCAATAAGCGTATATTTATTGGTTTGCGCAAAAGTTATAGCGTCTACAAACTAGGGTACATTTTCTGGAATTTACAGAGCTTTTAGTTTATGACTGCCTATGTCATTTCTTGAGGTGCTAAAATGGCAGGGCAGTACAAAACCCCCAATTTTGGAAAGTAGACACCCCAAGGAAATTGCTGAGAGGCATGTTGAGCCCATTGAATATTAATTTTTTTGTCCCAAGTGATTGAATAATGACAAAAAAAAAAAAAAATTACAAAAAGCTATCACTAAATGATATATTGCTCACACAGGCCATGGGCATATGTGAATTTGCACCCCAAAATACATTCAGCTGCTTCTCCTAAGTACGGGGATACCACATGTGTGGGACTTTTTGGAAGTTTAGCCGCGTACAGGGCCCAGAAAACCAAGCACCGCCTTCAGGATTTCTAAGGGCGTAAATTTTTGATTTCACTCCTCACTACCTATCACAGTTCTGAAGGCCATAAAATGCCAGGACAGTTCAACCCCCCCCCCCCAAATGACCCCATTTTGGAAAGTAGACACCCCAAGCTATTTGCATGGTGAGTATTTTGCAGCTCTCATTGCTTTCTCTCAAGAAAGAAAAGAAAAATGTATTTTTTTTCTTTTTTCAATTTTCAAACTTTGTGACAAAAAGCGAGATCTGCAAAATACTCACTATACCTCTCAGCAACTAGCTTGGGGTGTCTACTTTCCAAAATGGGGTCATTTGGGGGGGGGGGGGGGGGGGTTGTGCCATCTGGGCATTCCATGGCCTCCGAAACTGTCATAGGCAGTGAGGAGTGAAATCAAATTTTATACGCTTAGAAACCCTGAAGGCGGTGATTGGTTTTCGTGGTCCCGTATGCGGCTAGGTTCCCAGAAAGTCTCACACATGTGGTATCCCCATACTCAGGAGAAGCAACAGAATGTATTTTGGGGTGTAATTTCATATATTCCCATGGCATGTTTGAGAAATATATCATTTAGTGATAACTTTGTGCAAAAAAAAAAAAAATTTGTCTTTTTCCCACATGGACTCGACATGCCTCCCAGGAAATAGCTTGGGGTGTCTACTTTCCAAAATGGGGTAATTTGGGGGGTTTTGAACTGTCCTGGCATTTTATGCACAACATTTAGAAGCTTATGTCACACATTACCCACTCTTCTAACCACTTGAAGACAAAGCCCTTTCTGACACTATTTGTTTACATGAAAAAATATTTTTTTTTTGCAAGAAAATTACTTTGAACCCCCAAACATTATATATTTTTTTAAAGCAAAGGCGCTACAGATTAAAATGGTAGGGGTTTCATTTTTTTTTTCACACAGTATTTGCGCAGCGATTTTTCAAACGCATTTTTTTGGGAAAAAACACACTTTTATAATTTTATGCACTAAAACACACTATATTGCCCAAATGTTTGATGAAATAAAAAAGATGATCTTAGGCCGAGTACATGGATACCAAACATGACATGCTTTAAAATTGCGAACAAACGTGCAGTGGCGACAAACTACATACATTTTTAAAAGCCTTTAAAAGCCTTTACAGGTTACCACTTTAGATTTACGGAGGAGGTCTACTGCTAAAATTGCTGCCCTCGATCTGACCTTCGCGGTGATACCTCACATGCATGGTGCAATTGCTGTTTACATTTGACGCCAGACCAACGCTTGCGTTCGCCGTTGCGGGAGAGCAGGGGGGGACAGGGGTGCTTTTTTTTTTTTTTCTTTATTTTTTTTTTTTTTTGCTTTATCTTATTTTTAAACTGTTCCTTTCATTTTTTTTTTTTAATCATTTTTATTGTTATGTCAGGGAATGTAAATATCCCCTATGATAGCAATAGGTAGTGACAGGTACTCTTTTTTGAAAAAAATGGGGTCTATTAGACCCTAGATCTCTCCTCTGTCCTCAAAGCATCTGACCACACCAAGATCAGCGTGATAAAATGCTTTCCCAATTTCCCAATGGCGCTGTTTACATCCGGCGAAATCTAAATCATGAAATGCTCGTAGCTTCCGGTTTCTTAGGCCAGAGAGATGATTGGAGCCATCCTGGTCTCTGATCAGCTCTATGGTCAGCTGGCTGAATCACCGGCTGCATTCTCAGGTTCCCTGTTGGGACAGGAGAGCCAGAGAAAAACATGGAAGATGGTGGGAGGGGGGGACATTCCCTCCCACTGCTTGTAAAAGCAGTTTAGAGGCTAATTAGCCACTAGGATTGCTTTTACATGAAAACCGACCGCTGGCTGAAAAGAATGATACCAAGATGATACCTAAACCTGCAGGCATCATTCTGGTATAACCACTCAAAGTCCAGCAACATACCAGTACGTTGCTGGTCCTTGTTGGGCATATATTGTAATTTTTTTTTCATGCAGCCTGTGAGCTGAACGAAAAAAAGAGATTGATTGGTGGGTATGCCCACCATTAGAATACCTCCCTTCATCCACCCACTTCTAATGATGGGCATACATGCATCATTTATATATGCCGAAGCATGGGGGCATCCGCCCCAAAAGTTAGGAGCAAATCGCTCCTCTGCCCCTGCTGCTCCAATACTTCGGCATATATCACCTCCGACAGCGCTGGAGTCACGGCTTTATGTATCATGGGAGCAAACGCTGTTGCTGTCAAGGTAAATAAATCCAAGCTGCAGCTGAATGGCGTACCTGAAGACAAAAAAATGGATAACAATAAAACAGAGTAAACAGTAAAGTATAAAAAATTGCATACCTGAAAAGCTAACATGATAAAACATAATAACAATAAAACATTGCAGAATAGAATACAGTAAAAAAGAGCAGAACAATAGAGAGAGAATAGAGAGAGAGAGAACAATAAAACGACAATTTTTTTTTATTTTATATATTTTTTTGTTTTGTTTTTTTTTTTTACACTTTTTTTTGTAACTAACTTTTATAACTGTAACCGGTTCCTGGTTCGGGTCTCTCAAAATGCGATGGCATCTTGGGAGACCCTGTGAAAGTGTGTCTAGTCTGTGCAATGCTGTACCCTATGCTAATACTCAACTAGTGTATGGTAGCGTTCAAAACATTCACCAATACAAAGACCAGGATTGTCAGGACAGGAGGGACAATAATAGCGGGTGTCACGTCTATATCCGCGCTTGCTGCAGACACGACATCTTTTTTGGGGGGGTTCGTTGGGTAGGGGTACTGGGGAGAACATAAAGAAAATGCCTCTCATACAGCCGACTGCATTTGGTTGGGGATGTGAATGGGGGAAGTATGGGTGCTGCAAAAGTGGTGGGTTCTCAATTAGGATTGGCAAATGCAGCAGGAAGGGAATTATGGGCACGACGGGCCTGTGTTTGTCTTCTTCTTGGTGGCACCTAGACACTACTTGTGCTTGCCACCTCACCAGCTTGAACTGCACTTATGGGACTCGCCATGTCACCAAGTGTTACTGCAGTGCTGGTTTGACTACAAGCAGGGTGTACTAGACTGCTGGTGCTTGCCAGTTCACCAAAACGCTACCAAAAACTGTTAGCGATCGCAGGGATCAGGCCTGACTCTGCGAACGCTGCAGTTATATGTTTAGTGTTTTGTTAGTGACAGTGATCGATCAATACTGCACTTGGGTGGGCTAGGCTGAGGGGCAAAACGCAGGTGCTAGCAGGTATCTGGGCTGATCCCGCTAACACTGCGTTTTTGGGAACCCTAAACTGCTGGGTGAGCTAGTATGGATCTGATCGGATCAGATATTGATCCGTTCAGATACTATACCACTAAGGGAGGTGTACGGTGCGTGCCTGGGTGTTAGCGCTACTGGCACTAACCTGACGCTGCCTGGGGCTGGTGCTTGCCAGTTCACCAAAACGCTACCAAAAAAACTGTTAGCGATCGCAGGGATCAGGCCTGACTCTGCAAACGCTGCAGTTATGTGTTTAGTATTTTGTAAGTGACAGTGATCGATCGATCGATACTGCACTTGGGTGGGCTGGGCTGGGTGGAGGGGCAAAATGCAGGTGCTAGCAGGTTACTGGGCTGATCCCGCTAACACTGCATTTTTGGGAACCCTAAACTGCTGGGGACGCTAGTATAGATCTGATCGGATCAGATATTGATCCGTTCAGATACTATACCACTAAGGGAGGTGTATGCTGCGTGCGTGGGTGTTAGCGCTACTGGCAGTAACCTGACGCTGCCTGGGGTGACGCAGACCCTATCTGACCCTAAAACCTAACTTATATCACCGTCAGGCGATCAGGGGGCTAAACCTTTATTCGGTAATAAACGGCGGGTGCCCTGACACTATAAAAAAATAAACTAACTAACGTCACCCGTAACAGTTATACGGTGATCACTGGTGAAAGGGTTAACTAGGGGGCAATCAAGGGATAAAAACCTTTATTAGGTAGTATATGGGGGTCCCTGATGTTATAAAACGCTGACGGCGAACCTATATATTTACCTTCCTAACTAGCGTCACCAGTGACACTAATACAGCGATCAGAAAAACCATTGCTTAGTCACACTGGCAACGGGGGTGATCAAGGGGTTAAAACTTTATTAGGGGGGGTTAGGGGGGTACCCTAGACCTAAAGGGGGCTGAACACTAACTGCCCTACCACTTCTAACTGTCACAAACTGACACCAATGCAGTAATCAGAAAAAAAAAAACTGCTTGGTGTCACTGTGACGGGGGGGGGGGGAGGTGATCAGGGGGTGATTAGGGGGTTATCAGGGGGTGATCAGGGGGTGAAATGTGTGCCTGGTGTTTCCTCTGCTGCTGTTTACTATACATCAGCAGAGGAAGATTCTCATTCGTTGGGAGCGATCGCGAGGGGGTGGCCACGAATGAGTGCTCTCCCCCTCAGCCTGGATGGCTCCCCTAACGATGCTCCCCCCATCGGGCACTAGGGGGGAGCGATGTGCCCCCCCGCCCGCGGGAGGCAAATCACGTACCAGGTACGTGATTTTGCCTGCCCGTGCCATTCTGCCGCAGTATATCTGCGTTAGGCGGTCGGCAAGTGGTTAACCGCACCTATAGCCTGTTAGTGAATCTTTTATAAAGTGTCAGCTGAGTGCTGGTAGAGAGGCAGTGGAGGTTCTTGTATCCCACAATGCACTGGGAAATAATAGACAACTAGGACAGAGTAGCTTCGGACACTTCCTGTTTGTACAGAGCAGATGTGTGATAACGCCATTTGATTCTGTGTGCAGGCAAAAGCATCAACCAGCCAATAATACTTACAGCATCAGGGAGAAGCAGAGGCGTTGAGCATTACTGCCAGTGACAAAGCTTTTTGGGTCAACAAAATTCAGCTGGACCAAGCCAAGAGTCAAAGAGATCAAAGTATAGGAATCTATCTCGCAGAGAATTCACAAAACTGCCTGCCATCGCACCACAAACTAACCACACGTCAAACTGGACCATTTCCTCTACATCACAACCCCTTAAAGCACTTTTCACTAGAAAAACAAAACTTTCATGGGCATTAAACAAGCATAATAGGTGCGATAATAAGATTGCTTCATTCTTTGCAAGAACCCTTGCACGCTATCAAAAGGGGGGTGCGGTTTGCAGGTTGGTGTCCACTAGGTCCCGTATTAAGACAATGACGTATGACACTGACAGCTGTAAAAAAGGGTACATACCACAGTTTTGCAAACATATGGACTTTCTGCAGTGCATAAAAAACTGGTAACCAAACCTTGTTAAAAAAAAAAAAATCTTTATTTATTGGAGATGCAATAAAATCATATTATATGTTAAAAAGCCTTCCTGTATAGCTTTGAATCTATTTTGAATCAGATAAATCAGGACTCTCCCTCTTTCCTGAAAAAGCGGTTAATTGTCTGCAAATTGTGTAGAGAAACCCAATAATTTCCTTGAATATCCTATTATTAATTTTAAAAAATTGGCTACAGAGGCACAAAAGATGCTATTTTTATGATTTGTATTTTGCACTTTGGATTCCACGGTGATTTTGTTTATTTGAGAGAATTGGACAATCACGTCCCGGCAAAGCTACACAGGAAAGCTTTTTAACATATGATTTTATTCAGACTTCTATCAATAAAGATTTTGAGATTCTTTTTAACAAGTTTTTGTTAGCAGTTCTTTATGCATCGCAGAAAGTCCATGCACTTGCAAAATTGAGTTATACATGATTTGTTTAGGATGAGGTGCTTGTTGCACGCACCCAACAATCCCTTTTCACATTTGCAGCTAGTTGAACAGTGAATTGAATGCACACAATACAGAGTTTTTCTTGAATGTTGATGAAAAAAGCAGTAAAAAAGTCAGAAACACCTTTGCTAAAAAGAAAGCTCTAGGCTCCCTCTTGTGCAGGCCATAGACTAACCATTAGTTCACGGAGAATTCAGCTGACAATGCACATATCTGAATTTGGCTGATTTAAAAGGAACTGGCCAAATTTTGATGAGCGTGTGACTACTGCCCCTCAATAGTTTGATAGACTTCCTGATGAAGGGACATGTTGGAAAATATTCTTTGATTGGCACTTGCAGCTAATTGGGTGGGGGGAATCCTCCAACCACCTTGTTTGTGTGCACGTGAAAGCTGTTAGTGCATGGCTAGCTTTAGGATTCGAGACAAATTGATTTTTCTCTTCAGCAGAGATAAAGTAACCAAATGCCTAGGCTTTTAGCAACATGCTATTAGTGACCAGCACAGGAGGTATGGTAGGTATTTTGGCTCTTCCACTGCTCTTTAGTTATATCTACCCTAGCATAACTTTCAACATCTTTAACATCAAAGTGTCTTCGTTATACATGGGTTACCACTGCACTAGTTTTTGCACCTTTTATAATCTTCAATTATTACGCCCGTCTTTGAAAAATCTGGTGACTGCTTTAGGTAGACAATAAGGAATTATAGTTATAGATTTTGTTTTCTAAAAAAAAAAAAAAAAATACACCCCTAACAAAACACTCATTCAGCTTTAAACCAGGACTATTAAGTGTAGGCATTTCTTGGCAATAATTTTCCACAACTGGAAAAGGGTCTTGTGAATGAGGTTCTGTAGAGATCTATTAAAATTTAATTTAGAAATTAGACCCAGTACACAGAAATTCGGCTACGGGTAACTGGCACTCCTACAGGATCGTGCAGAAATAGACTATCTCTGTCCAAAACCTTCACTGCCAGACATGACCCGATGGAGTGTAAAAATAAAACTTCGAATCATATTTAGTGATGATTTATTACTACTGGTATTTAACACGGTTTTCCGTAAATTTACTCAGACAGAATTTCCTAAAGCAAACTAAAGAGGATGCCTAACATCCCACAGCTGTGTTTACTGGCATTCAAAGCCTTGAACATTAACTGCACATACCAAAAAGTCTTAAGAAAAAAAAAAAAAAAAAAAGATATATTATCTGTAAAACATGAAGAGAACCGGGACATTAGGCCTCATTGATTGCTGACAACAGAGGTCTGTCATTCTGCTGGCACAGTAATCCTGAGCTGGCATCTTATCCCTTTTGGCATATACGGATAGTGATGAAAAATAAAGCCTGAGGTACTGGAGCTTTTAGGAACATGCTGCTTTTTTAGACAAAATGTGCTGACACACATTTTTTTCTGCTTTACTTACTAAGGGGATCTCAAAGCAGCTCCAGGAAACAAGTAAAATCAACCAGTGAACTGACAATGCTATCCAGGAAATACTGCCATTACTACTATGCTAAAGCAGAAGGCCTAATGGATTCAATTTAATCTGATATTCATAAAAAATAAAATTTCAGGCAGATTCTGCAAGCTTTTCATAGGGCTTCAGGGATAAACCTTCAACCACTCGTGGAACAAGCCCCTGCTGTGTTACCTTCCTTCTGAGAACCACAGGGGAACTATTAAAATCCTTGGTATAGCTAACCTGAAATTATGCACAAGATGCATGTCAGGATGAAAACTAGCACTATTCAGAAGGTAGGCACTTCTCCACAAAGTGCATTTAAATATGTATTTTGACTGAAGACCCCATTCCTACCAATGAGTAGTGTTGAGGTACACTGGAAAAGTTCTGATTGCTTTATTTGTGGAGCACAGACCAGCATTTTCCTTCACAAAGCAGCTGGAGTAAACTTTTTCACTAAAATACATGTTTTAAAAAAAAAAAAAAAAAAAAAAACACTGGTCAAGGGCTTGATTAGGGTGTCTAGTCAGAAACATTTCCGGTTGCATTTCTAAGCGACCCAAACCTTTCTCCAACTCTGTTAGTTTTAATACAGCTGCTTAGAATTTCTAAATGTAACTTACAATATTAGCAGAGTGTAATATTAAAGAATATATCGCCAACCATTCAGTTGGCCAGTTTAAAATAGAAATGTGAAGAGTCATGGCTGCCAGGAGAAAACAGAGGCATGGTGGTTCCAGGAACTTGTCACTAACTATTCTGAGGTCAGAGGCTTTGGTTTGTGGTAGTTAAAATATGCTAAAAAGTGTCAAATCTGGGGTAAGTGTATCATTTTTGCTTTGTTTGATTGGAAAAAATTTACCTGCACTTCACATACACTGAGGATACCTGATCCGGAAACTGATAGTGAGCTTTAACACAACAGGCAGTCAGATCTTGATAGAAGTGTCAGTCAAAGAGGGAAAGGAAACTGATAAAAAAAATATATATTCTCCGGATCCACCACTTAACACTAGCAAAAAAACTGGAGCCTCATAGAGAGGATTATATGAATAGACAGGGGTATACTACTCAAAGCTTTTGCCAGTATCTAATCACCTGAAGGTAGTGGCTTATAACCCATGGTCTAAGAATCAATTCCTGAGTCCTGTACGATTAGCATAATATGGTTTCTGTTTAAGATATAATTCTGGCGCCACTGAATAGGGACATCGTTCATTAAAGTTGAACTCTGAGGAAGGTAAACATTCTCCCTTGCAGTTGAGCTGCCCCCACACTGCAAGGGTGATTGTTTAGGTCTATGGTATCAGAAATATCACTTTTACTTACTTGATCCTCTTCTCCCACAGGCTCCGCACCATTCATGCTGCCAGACCGATCCCCTCCAGCCTCTTCTTCCCTATGGCTTGGTCGTCACAGGTCCTCTGACACCATCAAGTGCAATGCAGAACCCACAGCCCTGCATTGCACATGAGGACACAGAGGGAGAGTCCATAAGCCAGAGCAAAAGGGACAGTGCTGCCTGCGGGAGAATGCAGGACTGGGTACGTAAAAGTGCTTTCCTCGGTTCAACAGACCTTTTCCATGCATTTAATTCTTGCAATGTGGAGGTGGCCCCACTGCAAGGGAGGGTTTTTACTCTTCCCTCTCTCCTGAGTCAGGCTTTAACCTTTATGCAAAGTATATGTTACAATAAAAACAATAGAATAAGGTGCAAGATCCAAATTAATATTCAAAATATGCATTTCAAAACTTCTAAAGGGTTTTTATAATAAATAAATAAAATCAGGCCGAAATGCCCATGTACAATAAAAGGTGGCTTCACCTATTATAACTTCATTGTAGTATTTTCTATAGATTTACCAACAACCATGTAGTGGAAGGCTCCACCCGACTGGATATAAACTGAAAGCATTATTTAGGTAGGCTTTTGCAACGTACAGTTGCTGATGAATTTAAAGGATATTGATCAGAATTGGTAAAGTCTGACTACAATAAGCGTATCCAGCATACAAAATGGTTTAAAATCCACAAGCAAAGGTATTATTTTTCTTTGCACTTTTTAAAAATGTGCTTTGGTCAAATGTGACAATTGTATTGAGATCCAGACTCATCGAACTCTTCCTACTACTATTAGCAAACAGTTTACAGTTGCCAGTATCCTTTTCTTCTGAAAGGACCTTTCACAGCCCGTGATTAATGGTTTAAGGACCACCCTTTCTTTAAGCACACTGTAGCTCTGAGAGATTTCACAGCATAGATTTATAGCAGAATTATATTTTGTACAAGAGTCCAAAGGGAAGCATGTTGAACATACTACAGGCAGTCCCCCAAGTTACAAACATCCGACTCATACTTATAAACGTAGGGAGACAACAGGAAGTGAGAGGAAATCTACCCCCAGGAAGGGAAATTCACTCCTATAAGAGCTATCATAGGAAAAAAGGTGTCTCCACTGAAGCTTTATCATCAATCCTTGTTTCCACGACAACCCAAAATTTTCAAAATCCAATTGTCACAGGGACAAAAAGTGAGGTGAAATCTTCTGAACAGGTGCACAGACAGCAAAACAAACATTACAGGGGTGATTACCCTTCCCGATGCTATCCAAAAAACGTAAAAATAAATTTTTTACTGGAGTCCCAGAGTTACGAACATCCAAGTTGTGAACAACGGCAGCGTGACGTCACTGCCGCCAGCTTGCTCTCCACGCTGGTCCCAGAAATCGCAGAGTAGCCATCTTGCGGAACGGGACACATCCCAGACTGCAGTACTACATGTACTACATGTAGCCCCACATACAGGATTGCATGCCCAGAAGCGCCCGGAACACCCCACATTGCACAGCCAGAAGCGCCTGGCTGGAGCTGCACTTAAAAAAAGATACTGTTCCGACTTACGAACAAATTCGACTTAAGTACAAACCTACAGTCCCTAGCTTGTTCGTAACTCGGGGACTTCCTGTACGCTTAAAAAATTTACCTGTTCCAACTTTCATACAAATTCAACTTAAGAACAAAACTAAA
The DNA here is from genome assembly GCF_042186555.1 of Aquarana catesbeiana. Classification (NCBI taxonomy): domain Eukaryota; kingdom Metazoa; phylum Chordata; class Amphibia; order Anura; family Ranidae; genus Aquarana; species Aquarana catesbeiana. The sequence continues at coordinate 610,813,098 of NC_133327.1, read as the reverse complement.
GAAGCTATCTTGTTTGTAACCTGGGGACTGCCTGTATTTCACAAAGCCTAGATTAAACTAAAACACCTATACCATTGAGACGTCGCAGATTTACTTTAGGAGCAGAAACTGACATTCCTCCAGCTAATGGGCCCACTAATGTTGTGCAGTGTTACAGAAATGCTGAAAGATATATGAAAATGTAAAAATTTATTGAGAATAGTCACGTTTCATCTGTAACCAGACGATCCATTATTCATAAAGCTGGACTTCTAGAATGGTGGGAACATGAGCATGTGAAGATGTAGATTTTGTTTGTTTTGTTTTGGAATCTACATACTCTTGGTTCCATTCTACAAATATTTAATATCAAACCGTTTTTTCTGAAAAACCAAATAAGTTTTCACTGGCCAGAGTGCAGCTCTGAATCACAAAAGTCTACAAGGATGGTTTTATTTATACAAAAAAGTTAATAAAATCCTCCTTACTAACCAACGCACCACTTTTTCAGGACATTCTCCTGATTGCGAATACATTATTCACTTATGTGTTTTTTAGCAGTTCTTAGGAACTGGGCAATAGATCAGAGGCAATGAAATGATAGCATGGACTTCCAATACTTCGTCTTTTGATTGCACTGTTGATCAAAGTTAAAGGTACTGTAACATTATATTATCGGTCAAGTGCTGTCAGTACCAGGAAAAAAAAGAACACAAAAAAAACAAAACAACAACTACATTTTCAGAAAGAAATGCTGTCAGTTCACTAGAGGATTAATAGCCTAATATCCTCAATGTCAGTGCATGCTATTCCTAAACACTAAAGTCATCTGTTTGAAGAAATCCCTGTTCACCACTACAAAAAGGAAAAACACAAGTGAATGCCAAATGCTGCTAAAGAACCCACAGAGGAGCTCGCCTAAAACAGCATCATTTGTTTCAAGTTGGACCTCCGGTCTCTTGTTGCCTAAAGCTGAACAGACAAATGAAATTAAGTAATGTCAGAAATATCCACGAAAACAGCGAGAGAATAGTCAATTAGCAGTTCTTACATCAACCGCTGGTTAAGATGTTCCCAGGCTAGAGAAAGTAGCTTACGCATCTACACTAGAAAACCACACACTAAAGGTTTACAGAATAATACAGAAAGGTAATCCTCCTTATATCCAGGCTGGAAACAACACATCTGACACTGACAAAGAAATGATCAGTCTATAATTTTAATGGTAGGTTTATTTTGACAGTGAAACACAGAACAACAAAAATATCCAGAAAAAACGCATTTCAAAAAAGTTATAAATTGATTGCATTTTAATGAGTGAAATAACTATTTGATCCCCTATCAATCAGCAAGATTTCTGGCTCCCAGGTGTCTTCTATACAGGCAATGAGCTGAAATTAGGAGCACTCTTAACCACTTCGGCCCCGGAAGATTTTTCCCCCTTCCTGACCAGAGCACTTTTTACAATTTGGCACTGCCTCAATTTAACTGGTAATTGCACGGTCATGCAATGCTGTACCCAAACAAAATTTGCGTCCTTTTTTTCCTACAAATAGAGCTTTCTTTGGGTGGCATTTGATCACCTCTGCGGTTATTATTTTTTGCGATATAAATGAAAAAAGACTGAAAATTTTCAAAAAAAATTATGATTTTCTACTTTTTGTTATAAAAAAATACAATAAAATCAATTTTAGTCATACATTTAGGCCAAAATGCATTCATCCACATCTCGGGTAAAAAAAAAAATTCAACAAGCATATATTTATTGGTTTGAGCAAAAGTTATAGCATCTACAAACTAGGGTAAATTTTCTGGAATTTACGCAGCTTTTAGTTTATGACTGCCATCTAATTTCTTGAGGTGCTATAATGGCAGGGCAGTACAAAACCTCCCAAATGACCCCATTTTGGAAAGTAGACACCCCAAGGAATTTGCTGAGAAGCATGTTGAGCACATTGAGTATTTATTTTGTCACAAGTGATTGAAAAATGACAAAAAAAAAAACAAACATAATTACACAAAGTTGTCACTGAAATGATATATTGCTCACACATGCCATGGGCATATGTGAAATTACACCCCAAAATGCATTCTGCTGCTTCTCCTGAGTACAGGGATACCATATGTGTGGAACTTTTTGGCAGCCTAACCACGTAAGGAACCCCGAAAACCAATCTCCCACAGTTTCGGAGGCCATGAAATGCCAAGATAGCACAAAACCCCCCAAATGACACAATTTTGTAAAGTAGACACCCCAAGCTATTTGCTGAGAGGCATGTTGAGTATTTTGCAGATCTCGCTTTTTGTCACAAAGCTTTGAAAATTGAAAAAATAAAAATAAAAAAAATGTTCTTTCTTCGTTTTCAAAAACAAATGAGAGCTGCAAAATACTCAGCCTGTGGGCTGCATGAAAAAAAGAGATCGGTGGGTATGCCCACCATTAGAATACCGCCCTGCAACCGCCCACTTCTAATGATAGGCTTACATGCACCGTCTTTTTTTTAACTGTGGTGGGGAAATCACCTCCTACAGCTCTGGAGTTGCTGATTTACGTATCGTGAGAGCAAATGCTGTTGCTGTCAAGATAAATCAGTGTTGCAGCTGAATGGTGTACCTGCAAAGCAAACAATGGAAACAATAACACATTAAGTCAATAAAACAACAACAATCTGGGCCAAAAACAAAAGAGTAAAAAATATGCCGAAAATCGCCCCTCCACCCCTGCCCCCATGCTTCGGCATATATGCTCTTTTTTTTTTAACTGTGGTGGTGAAATCACCTCCTACAGCGCTGGAGTCGCTGATTTACGTATCGTGAGAGCAAACGCTGTTGCTGTCAAGATAAATAAATCAGTGCTGCAGCTGAATGGCGTACCTGAAAAAAAAATTATGGTTAACAATAAAACACAGTAAACAGTAAAGTATAAAATAATTACATACCTGAAAAGCAAACATATATATATATATATATATATATATATATATATATATATATATATATATATATATATATATATATATATATATATATATATATATATATATATATTTTTTTTTTTTTTTTTTTTTTTACACTTTTATTTCCAACTGTAGATCCAGGTTCGGGTCTCTCAAAATGCGATGGCATCTTTGGAGACCCTGTGAAAGTGTACCCTAGACTGTGCCGTGGTGTACCCTACGCTAATTCTCCACTAGTGTGTGGTAGTGTTCGAAACATTCACCGATGCAAAGACTAGGTTGGCCAGGACAGGAGGGACAATAATAGCGAGTGTCACGCCTATATCCACGCTTGCTACAGACAGGACATCTTTTTTGGGGTGATCGTTTCTGTAGGGGTACCAGGGAGGACATACGGAAAATACCTCTCATGCAGCAGGCTCAATGCATTTGGATTGGGAATTTGGGCCACAGCACCGTCTGGAAACAGAAGGGCTGTGATGATCTCTTCCTGGAATTTAAGGAAGGATCCAGTTCGTCCTGACGCTTTGTATAGCACATAAGCGTTCAGCAGAGCCAGTTGGAATAAGTATACAGACACCTTTTTGTACCAGCGTCTGGCCTTACGGGCACTTAAGTACGGCCACCTCAACTGGTCGTTGAGGTTCACCCCTCCCATATTAAGGTTGTATTCGTGGACACGGAGGGGTTTCTCCACAACACCAGTCGCCGTTGGAATTTGGACTGTCGTATCTGCGTGAAGGGAGGACAGAACAAAAACATTCCGATTATCCCTTCACTTCACTGCAAGCAAATTATTACTTCTCAAGCAGGCTCTCTCCCCCAGTCTAAGTCAGGAATCTACAAGCCGCTGGGGTAAGCCCCAGCAATTAGATCGCACTGTGCCACATGCGCCAATTCCATAATCAAACAAGTGACTAAAAAGTGGCATGCTTGTATAATAATTGTCCACGTACAAGTGGTATCCCTTTCCGAATAAGGGTGACACCAAGTCCCAAACAATCTTGCCAGCGCTCCCTATCTAGTCTAGGCAGTTCCCGGGCTCCATGTGACTATCTTTTCCCTCGTAAACCATAAAATTATATGTACAGCCTGTTGCCCTGTCACAGAGCTTATACATCTTGACCCCATATCTGGCACGCATGCTGGGAAGATACTGTTTGAAAGACAAGCGGCCAGAAAATGTAATCAGGGACTCAAACGCAGACGACAACTTGATTGGGAGTAAACAAGGCTACAAACTGTTGGTTGAAGTGGTTTACGAGGGGCCGAATTTTGTGGAGCCGATCGTATCCAGGGTCACCCAAAGGACGGCATAGTTCATTGTCATTAAAATGCATGAACCGCAAGATCTGCTCGTATCTAGCCCTGGTCATGGATGCAGAGAACACGGGCATATGGTGAATTGGGTCAGTGGACCAATATGACCACAACTCACTTTTTTTAGTTATGCCCATGAGGAAGGATAGGCCCAGAAAGGGCTTAATAGGTTTCCAATCTCTGGCAATGGTCAACTGGGGATTAGCAGCGATGAATTGACCAGCATACAAATTGCTTTGGTCCACAATAGATCTATAGAGATCTTCCATGAAAAACAGCGAATAAAAATCAAGTGACATCAAATCAACTGTTTCCACCTGAATTCCATGTTGGCCAGTGCATGGGGGAAGTACGGGTGCTGCAGAAGTGGCGGGCTCCCAATTAGGAATGGCATATTCTGCAGGAAGGGCACTATGGGCTTGACGGGCCTGTGGGACACTACTTGTGCTAGCCACTGCACCAGCTTGAACTGCACTTATGGGACTCCCCACGTCACCACGTGATACTGCAGTGCTGGATGTATGACAGGGTGTACTAGGCCGCTGATGCTTGCCATTTCACCAGAAGGATGAGTGGCACTAGTATGGGCTCTCTGCTCCATACGATAGCCCTTCGGTTCTTGAACCTCAACAAAAGAAGAACGGGGTCAGGTACACCGGACCTTAGCAGGGACCACTACTCCGTCGTCAGAGCTATGTGTCCGGGTGCCTCTGCTGTCTACCAGTTCGTATTGAGCCTGAATCTGACAGATGCACGACTTCCTCTTCACTCTCATCTGTCATGCTCAGAAAGTTGTAGGCCTCTTCACTAGTGTACCTCCGATTGGACATTGTGGCCTCTAAATTTACTGGTACAACTAGTGTAACAGGCAAAAAGAGCACCTGATTGTCAGAGCCTGCTTAAATCGCTACCAAAAAAACTTTTAGCATTCCCAGGGATCAGGCCTGACTCTGCGAATGCTATGTCTGTTGTGTTTTTTAAGTGACAGTGATCGACTGATACTGCACTTTGGTGGGGTGGGGTGGGCTGGGCTGGGTGGAGGGGCTGAACGCGGCTGGGCGGAGGGGCTAAACGCAGGTGCTAGCAGGTATCTGGGCTGATCCCACCAAAACTGTGTTTTTGGGAACCCTAAACTACTGAGGACGCTAGTATAGATCTGATCAGATCAAAGATATTGATCCGTTCAGACACTATACTACTAAGAGAGGTGTATGGTGCGTGTTAGCGCTACTGGCTCTAATCTGACGCTTCCTAGGGCTGACGCTGACCCTGACGCCGAAACCTAATTGATGTCACCCGCCGGGTGATCATGGGGTCAAACCTTTATTAGGTAATATACGGCAGGTACACCGATGCTAAAAAAAGTGAACTAACCAGCGTCACCCGTGACACTAATACGGCAATCACTGGTGACAGGGGGTGAACAAGGGGTTAAACCTTTATTGGGGGATACCCTAGACCTACCTGGGCCTACTACTAACTGTTACAAAAAAGGGAGTGGGACAGGGGGAAAGGGAAGGGGAAGGGAACAAGTAGCACCTGGTAGTGATTAAATAATTGACCTGACAACTTGGATCGTGCACCCAATAGGTGTTTATTGCTGTAACCGTAAACTTGGGTGATATACTGACCAAATCAGAGTTCACCGAAAACAGGACAATATGTGGCTAACCAATTACCCACGGACACTGAGCATGTTTCCCTGCAACAAATGCCAGATCTGCCCATTCGTACATAGGACACGGATGCACACAGAAAGGAAACATGAAATATGGGACTATATGGGAAATATTGGTTAATAGGCCCACTTACCTTGGATAACATACCGTATACATATGTGTACACATATGTACACAGGGATTTGTCTGTATACATGCCTATATATACCAAATCTTTTTATACAGAATGCCTCTGTTCATTACTTTACCTCTCTTCTATCATGTTCCAATCTGTTTGCTACGGTGTTTCCCCACTCTGTTCCTTACCCTTTGTTCCTTCCCCACGATTATTTACAAAGCCACCATTAGGACCCTTTACACGGCGTACTAAGGAGACCATGATTTTACATGTACCATGGTCCTTACTTGTCATGTAATTGTAGGTAAAAAAAAACTTGTTGATGGTTAAGAAATTGCAAAACATGAACTTTTTTTCCCATGGGACAATCGTCCCTTTAAACTCAAACTTACCTGGGCGGTAACCAAACGCAATTGTGATTATATAAGGGAGCGTGGTTACCAGCCCAAGTACCGTCCAAGATGAAGCTACGCCATTAGACCAGGTGAAACGCGTTGACATCAACAACGTAGCCCTGTCGCGGCCGCAGGTATATGGGAAGTAAGGCGAGCGATGAGAGCTGTGTCTCGACCAACTAAGGCTGTATGACTGCACAGTACCCACTGAAGTCTACTGCTGTCTACTGCTGACAGATACTCCAATTCAACACTGCGCACAGCGGCTGATTTTCAACAGCTAGCATACTTTATTCACCCGTCATTCTGGCTTCTGACTACTTCCATTATGGAGAAGGTGAGCTATTGGAGGTTCAAATCTTCCGCCACCACAACAGTCAATGATGATTAAGCAGCGCAACCGAGTACGTGAGATCATTCATTCCTTGTTCACGGAAATTTCCTTCTTTCAATCTACTAGGAACTACATTATCAAGCAGAGGACTTCTAAACCGTACGTTTGCTGACTTCGATATTATATACATATCCTGCACGATCCCCCCTTTTGACTGTCAGTGCTTTTCCTATACGTGAATCACCTAGTTTGAACTATTGGAATCTCGATCGGCAAATTTGTAAGCGTGAAACTCTAGTTCCTTAATGTCAATATTACTTGACATTAACAATACACAGTCTGTGATTCAGGCTGATCATCTCCATTGACTCTACCAGTCAGTCAACAAGCATAAACGTCAGTTCATCACAAGCGGTGTCCATCCAGCTCACCGCACAGCCTGTCCATCCATCCATCTCTCCCCTACCTCCCTTCCCTTTCTCCCCTCCATCAATTGGATCTGCAAGCAGTCAGTCGGTTTCATTTAGGATTCGGGGGCTATATATTCCCATATACAAATTACATTGGACTCATACGAAAGACTGCTTGTCTGCTTGCGTCCGGACATTGTCTGTCGTTGTGATGTATTGTTTTATGTTTTGTACTTTATGTTGAACTAGTTCATGGGTATTTTTTAGGTCCAACCCTGGACTTGATTCGTTTTTATGATACTGCCATTTTCTATTTATTCTCTAAACAATATGTTAAAATAAAGTATTACTGTTTATATGTTCGAATTTTGTAATGATCAATAATTGCTGCTAAAGTAACCCCTTACTTGGTCCCCTGCTACCGGGTTTCCTTTTCTCTTTTTCTACTACTAACTGCCCTAATGCTGATTAGTGTCACAAGTGACACCAATGCAGTGATCAGTGAAAAATCTGAAAACTGCAATTGGTGACACAGTGACAAGGAGTGAAGGGGTTAACGGGGGGGGCGATTGGGGGTGTAATGTGTGCCTATTTGTACTGTGTCAGTGTAGTGTTGGTGCAACTCACTTTTACATGTCCTCTCTTTGCACCCTGGACCTGAAAGAATTTGAGGACTGGTGGTGAAATCACTTCCTCTGCCTGTGTTTACATCACACAGGCAGAGAAAGCATTTCATTGGTCGAACCGATCAGCAGATCCAGGCCAGAAATCATTGGCTTGGACCTGAAGACTGATCGGTTCTGCAATAAATCGCCCGCGGGTGCGAGCGGTGTACAGGTAGGTGGTTTGCGCACCCGTGCCATTTTGCCAACGTATATCGGCACAAGCCGGTCGGGAACGGGTTAAAGGGAGTGCTCCTGATCTCAGCTTGTAACCTGTATAGAAGACACCTGTCCACAGAAGCAATCAATCAGATTCCAATCTCTCCACCATGGCCAAGACCAAAGTGCTGCCCAGGTTGTCAGAAACAAGATTTTAGACCAACACAAGGATGGAATGGGGTACAAGACCATCACCAAGCAGCTTGGTGAGAGGGTGACAACAGTTGGTGCGATTATTCGCAAATGGAAGTAACACAAAATAACTGTCAATCTCCCTCAGTCTGGGGCTCCATACAAGATCTCACCTCGTGGAGTTTCAATGATCATGGGAACGGTGAGGAATCTGCCCAGAACTACACAGGACAATCTGGTCAATGATCTCAAGGTAGCTGGGACCATAGTCACCAAGAAAACAATTGAGAACACACTTAGCCGTTAAGGACTGAAATCCTGCAGCGCCCTTAAGGTCCCCCTGCACAAGAAAGCACATGTACAGGCCTGTCTGAAGTTTGCTAATGAACATCTGAATGATTTAGAGGAGAACTGGGTGAAAGTGTTGTGGTCAGATAAGACCAAAATCGAGCCCTTTGGCATCAACTCAACTCGCCATGCTTGGAGGAGGAGGAATGCTGCCTATGACCCCAAGAACACCATCCCCACCGTCAAGCATGGAGCTGGAAACATTATGCTTTGGGGTGTTTTTCTGCTGAGGGGGCAGGACAACTTCAACACATCAAAGGGATGATGGACGGGACCAAGTACCGTTAAATGTTGGGTGAGAACCTCCTTTCCTCAGCCAGTGCATTGAAAATGGTTCATGGATGTGTATTCCAGCGTGACAGTGACCCAAAACACACAGCCAAGGCAACAAACGAGTGGCTCAAGAAGAAGCACATTAAAGGTCCTGGAGTGGCCTAGCCAGTCTCCAGACCTTAATCCTATAGAATATTTGGAGGGAGATGAGGGTTCGAGTTACCAAACCTCTGCCTTCAAACCTTAATGACTTGGAGAGGAAAGGGGAGTGGAACAAAATCCCTCCTGAGATGTGTGCAAACCTGGTGGCCAACTACAAGAAATGTCTGACCTCTCATTGCCAACAAGGGTTTTGCCACCAAGTACTAAGTAATGTTTTGCGAAGGGGTCAAATACTTAATTCACTCATTAAAATGCAAATTAATGTATAATTTTTTTGAAATGCGGTTTTCTGGATTTTTTTGTTATTCCGTCTCTCACTGTTAAAATAATCTACCAATAAAATCATAGACTGATCATTTCTTTGTCAGTGGGCTAATGTACAAAATCAGCAGGGGATCAAATACTTTTTTCCCCTTACTGTATATGTACATAGACACACTGTATAAACTCATAAGGACATGATTAGAGTGCACCCCAATACTTTTTTGTGGGTCACAGGAGTGAACTTACTTTTATCACGTCTGCTGTCAGACAATGTCATCCTGATTGACAGCAGCCTTCAGCTCCCAGCATGTGGTTGGGAGCCTGAACCAGCTGCATCTGCCCCTCTCCAGCCTGGCACTCCAGTGAGCGATGCAGGGGCAGAGCCGAGAGCGGTGACTGACAGTCAATGCTCTCTACTCTGAGCAGACCGAGAACTGAGGGGATCAGGAATCAAGGCTGTGTTCTTTTCCCATTTAGACACATCAGAATGGATGTAAATGAATGCTGTCCGTATACATATGAACCATTCAGGTCAATTTTAGGCAAGAAACCTTTGTTTTTACTTTTGTTTCTACTTTTGGTTTCTGCAACAACTAAGAACAGATGCAAAAAAATGGATGTAATCTAAACAGAAATTGCAAACAGTTATAAACTAAACTGAAGATGGATGTGCAAACTGATGTGAACTGAATCCATATTTATCATGTTTTTCTTAGCAAAAGACATTACTGAACAGATGACACAATGACACACGCGTGAAAGGATCCAAAAGACAAAAAACACAAAAATACCACCCTATATTTGTTATTTTCCACTGGGCAGTTGAAGGATGAGGAAGCTGCAATATCTGAGCTATGGTGGTAATGAGTGATGTACAGCATATGGGTAGGGAGGCTGCAGTTGCGCCACAATGGTATCAGATGTCTTGTTTGACAGGTGGAGACACCATATGGGGGTGGGGAGTAAAAGGATCAATCCCGACAGAGTAGCAGGAGAGGCGATTCTTCTCCTCCTGAGTCGTGGGCACTGCTTCAACATCAGTATGCATGTGAGTACTCAATAAGCTCTATGTATACTATTGAGTAAAAATCGGATGCATTGGATCGAAGCTATTGGATTTATTTAGTTAACTTGGATTTTCCTGGCTTAGTCTTCAATACCATGTTGCGGACAAAAAATGATGACTTTCTTTTGGAATACATTATAAAAAAAACGAATAGTAGCAATTCAGGGCTCTCATTTGCTGGTTCAGATTATGTACCAAGTTACCATATTATAGCCCTCTAGTGATATGATGATACATTTAACCACCTCAATACAGGGCACTTACACCCCCTTCCTGCCCAAGCCAATTTTCAGCTTTCAGCGCTGTCGCTGTTTAAATGACAATTGCGCGGTCATGCTACACTGTACCCAAACAGAGGTTTTTATCATTTTGTTCCCACAAATAGAGCTTTCTTTTGGTGGTATTTGATCACCTCTGCATTTTTTATTTTTTGCTAAACAAATAAAAAAAAAAAGACCTAAAATTTTGAAAAAAAGAGTTCCTCTTTCGTTTCTGTTATAAAATTTTGTAAAAAGGAAGTTTTCTCCTTCACTGATGAGCACTGATAAGGCGGCACCAATGAGGGGCACTGACGATGGGCACTGATAGGTAGCACTGATGGGCACTGGTAGGCTGCACTGATGGGTACTTATGGGTGGCACTGATATGCGGCACTGATAGATGGCATTGTTAGGAATCACTGATGGCACTGGCACGCATTGGGGATGGGCACTGATTGGCAGCTGCCTGGGCACGGATTGGCATTTCCCTGGTGGTCTTGGGTGGCATACCTGGTGGTCCAGTGTGGTGGCCATCCCTGGTGGTCCTGGTGGCATCCTGGTGGTCCTTGGTGGGCATCCGAGGGGGGGGGGCTGTGCTGATAAACAATTAGCACAGATCCCCCGTCAGGAGAGCAGCCGATCGGCTCTCCTCTACTCACGTCTCTGAGACGCGAGTGAGGAAAAGCCGATCAATGGCTTTTTCTGTTTACATCGTGATCAGCCATGATTGGACACGGCTGATCACGTGGTAAAGAGCCTCCATCAGAGGCTGTTTACCAAAATCAGTGTAGCGGTGTGTCAGACTAAGACCGCACCACCGATCGCCGCAATGCGCGCCCCCACGGGCGCGCAAGGCGGTTGTTCTGTGTGGACGTCGTATGACGGCCTCCCAGAATGAGGGCCGAGCCACCCAGCCGTCATTTGACGGCTAGCGGGCGGGAAGCGGTTAAAGAGGAGGGTTAAATGATAATCAGAAGGGTTATAGCCAGCTATAAATTCTGATAATTACCATTTGAAAATATTTTTCACTAGAGTAATGGAGAGCAGGAGGGATACCCATTTATTCCCAAATGACAGCAAGACGTTAAATATTTACAGCACACATGATAATTAAATAATATGAAGGAATCTAAATATGATATATTAGGTAAAATGTATTTTCTTTGACAAATAAAAGGTGTTGGTAGTAGGAGAGAGGTAAAAATTGTATTTGATTTTGCAGGACTATAACAGTAATTCTTGGGTACCATATGCACACAGATTGCAGTTACCATTTAGCTATCCCAGAGGGCCTGTTCTTCTCTTCATTTGGTGTGCACTGTAATCTATTCATAGGGCCAGCAGTCTGGGTGGGCTATAGAGATAGCTATGATATAAGTCTGATAAACTGAGCATAAGGAGCATTAATATTAAAGAAAAGCACACATATGTAAATGTATTGGCCCCAATTCTGATTTTAATATGACGTTAGAGAAATTTACTCCACCTGTTGCAATAGAAAGAAGATTTCTACTTGTGTGAAGAAAGTTAGGCCTCTGGACTACTGGTCATATATATTGTACACAATAAGGGTTTAGACACCAGGGGAAGTGCAGGAGGAAATTGTCATTTTAATGCATTATACTGTATATGCTGCATCCCTGATTAGGCAACAGAAAATTAATGTAGATCTACATACTTTTAAGCATGGTTAATAAATAACGGGTCATATTTTATATTTTTGGAGTCTTGAGTAATTTATGTAGCATGTTGAAAGCCCCACTCAGCTGTTGTTAGCATTTTCTATTAGCAAGGGGTGAGGTGCCTTCAAAATTTTCCTAAAAGCTCATTAGAGGTTGGATAAGATTTAGGCCCCTTTGACAGTGGGAAGACCCCACCAAGATTTTGGCTGCTCAGTGGAGAACATGTCCACTGATCCCTGCTGAGAAGGTAGATGGCTTGTCCATGTCCACAAATACAGAGCTCATCTCCTTTATGGGAGGTCGGATATAAATTGACCGCATATGCGTTTAGACCCAATGGCCATGCCATCCCCATCCATCTGTTTTTAGCGGATCGGACGTCGGCGGGTGTCAACGGACACATTTTCGTTGACACCCGCTGCTCCATAGAGAGCAATGGATTGCACGATCGGGTCCGCCCGAAAAACTGACAGCCCACCCATGTGAAAGGAGCCTTCTTGTTCAGAAAATTTGACAACTCACCGAAAACAATATAATCAAAAGAAAGCGTTGTTTATCCAAAAAAATAAATAAAATAAATGCCTCTCCTCTGTGTCATAAGGGAAAGTTACTGATTAATTTACAAATCCATAGCTGTAATGTAAAAAATGGCTATGGAGCTCAAGTAGCTCAAATAAGAATGGGTAGAAACCCATAACTACAACCATTTAACATTTGTACCTCCCTGCCATGGGAGAGCAGCTAAGAAGCAATCAGGTATCCAACAACCTCTTATAATCTGTCTCTAGCAATTGCCTCCACTACATCATGCTGGACGACAGCACCATTTACATAAATCAATTAAAAAATGTTGCATTTCACTAGAGGAAAGTTCTTTATTTTATAAAATATTACTACAGCGTGGTTATATGGTGACTTGAAATGCTTAGAAGGTCTAGAAGAGTTCTTAGGAAATATAATTACCAAGGTGGAATCCTGCCAGCTGAGAGTTTTCCTTTCTGTCCCTCAAATAGTAACTTGTTTGCTGCCAACACTGGATTTTTTATACCTTAAACAAAATTCAAGAGATCAACATAATTAAAAGGAAATATTAAATATCAAAATCACAATACAATCTGAAACTTTATAATATTTCACACTTAAAAACGCCTGAAGCATCAGCTATCCCAACATTTGTCATTCTGATAAAATGTATAAAAGGGTTCACAATGCCAGATAAACCTTAATCAACCAGCTCAACAACTGAATGTAAAGAAAGAGAGAGGGATTATTTTCAATTTTGTTTCCATCTGCTTTCCATTCACGTCACATCTATAGCTTACAGATTTTATGAACTTTTGTAACATTACAATTCACTAACATGTTCACAATTTAAAAAAAGGCATCCTTCTGAAGTGAATGTCTGCATCCAACTATTGCAAACACGGTTTCTCAGAACTTGAGTTAACTAAACATTGTTCAGCAGGGTGGGTATATTCTAAAAGGGTGGTTATATTTTGTAACTTTAAAAGGTATAGCTCACGTTTGGAACACACTACATATTCCACTTGTATCTTTTGTGGAATATGTAACATGATTTAGCTCCTGCCCCCTCTCCCCCCGATCACCCCCCTTCCTGTGACAGCGGGCAGGGGTTCTTCCCGCACCCAGTACCCACAGCCACGTCATTCATTCACAGATTCCTGTGACTGAATAAACTACAAGTACACTCTTACACCGCAGCAGACAGACTTGTAGTTTGAATGTGCTGTGTGGGTGCTGATGAGAGCTCTTGTAGTCCACTGACATGTCCTGTAGCTTTCAAAAAGAAAGCCTATATGGAGGGATGGGCAGAAAGCCGAAGGTCATGTCTACAGGAGCCCACATGTCACCTGTGATCTACTGATCACGAGTGCAATGCTTTCCAGGCTCTTGCAGGAAACAATAATAATAAATTCCATCCATACAGAATTTTTGAACCGTGTAGAGCCAATACAAATCAAATGTCTCCTGTTGCTTTGGGAACAGTGAACAGTATTGAGTAGAAACCCTGGAATCTTTCCTGTTCTAGAACGAAGGTTTTGACCCGTTGAGTTAGGAAGCAACATGAAGATCCGCCTCTCTTTGTGTGGGGGCACCTTCTTACTGAGAGGAGGATTTGTTCATTTGGAAGCCTGGTTTATGCAGCCGAACTGCATTCCAGGATTGGATTTGGACCCCGAAACCTTAGAGAAATGCTAGAAGCTCTTTTTTTATCACTGGGGTTAAAGACTGACTAGCAGGATCTTTTTGCATTCTTCTTTTGAGGCAAGAGAGTACTTTACCCCCACTGAACACCTTGATATAAGTATCTAAGGATTTTCAGAGAAGGTGCCCCTCTTCAAAAAGCAACCACACGAGACACAGCTTGTAAGGAAACTCTGCAAACTAACTATTAAGACAAATGGTCCTCCTTATGAGTACTGAAAGAAGGCCCATCCTGGATATCTGGTGAAATAAATCTGCTGGGTCATAAACACAGTTTTTGGAATTATAGAGGAATCCATCAGTACAAATTCAGTGTCTTAAGCCATGGACTTCCAACCCAAAAGTGGAACTTCCGTTTTAAGCACCCCCCCCTTACATGCCACATTTGGCATGTAATTTATTTGTGGAGGGAGTGGGTGACTACTTTAGAGAGGGACTTGCTGTCCCACTTCCTCCTTCCGCCCACGGACCGCATAGGCAACTCCTCCTCTACCCTAGGCGGTCCCTCCTTCTCGCCAATCTTCTGGGACACGTGAGAGGTCCAAGAAGGTTGCCTGTCCACTGGGAGAGCGCAGTGAGACTCGTGGATGCACAGTGCACGCCCGGACGTGAAGCCGCAAGCTGTCTCGGCCGGGTGCCCACAGTTCCAATGGATGCGCCGGGGAGAGGGAGAGGAGCGGGGCTCCGTGCGGCCGCATCGCTGAACCGTGGAACAGGTAAGTGTCTGTTTACTAAAAGTCAGCAGCTAAACTTTTTGTAGCTGCTGACTTTTAATAAAAAAAAAAAAGCCTGGAACTCCGCTTTAAAGTGGTTGTAAAGGCAGAAGGTTTTTTCATCTTAATGCATTCTATGCATTAAGATAACAAACCTTCTGTGTACAGCAGCCCCCTAATACTTACCATCTACATCCAGCGATGTTGCATGAGAGACTCAGTTGTACAGGACTCCCCTAATCACTGGCTGAGACAGCAATGAGGCGCCATTGGCTCCCGCTGCTGTCAAATTCAGTGAGCCAATGAGGAGCGAGAGGGGGTGGGGCCAGGCTGCGGCTCTGTGTCTGAATGGACACAGGGAGCTGCAGCTTGGCTCCGGTGCCCACATAGCAAGCTGCTTGCTGTGGGGGCACTCAACAGGAGGGAGGAGCCAGAAGCACTGAAGAGGGACATGAGAAGAGGAAGATCTGGGCTGCTCTGTGTAAAACCACTACACCAGAGCAGGTATGACATGTTCATTTTTTTTTTTTTTAAATAAGACTTTAGTATCACTTTAAAAGGAGATGGAGGAAATGTATAGCTGAACATATACAGAACGTTATGAATAGTTTTAAGCAGCATAACGTTTCATTTCACTTCCATCAAGCACACAAACAAGATCCTTCCGATTTACAATTCTGGGGAATAGATAGAATTTACCCCTCTTGGATGGGGTCAAATATGGTTAGGGAACTCTCCAGAAGAGAAACTAAATGGACTTGCCATCTGAAAATTCGTAATCCAAGTGTATTAAAGTGATTGTAAAGTCTCATTTTTTTTCACTAAAAATAACAAACACGTTATACTTACCTGCTCTGTGCAATGGTTTTGCACAGAGCAGCCCAGATCCTCCTCTTCTCGGGTCCCTCTTTGTTGCTGCTTTCCCTCCCTTCTGTCGAGTGCCCCCACAGCAAGCAGCTATGGGGCCACCTGAGCCGAGTCACAGCTCTGTGTGTCAATTCAGACATGGAGCTGTGGCCCGGCTTGCCTCTCTCTCCCCTGATTGGCTGACTGACTTTGATGGACAGCAGCGGGAGCCAATGGCGCCGCTGCTGAGTCTCAGCCAATTAGGAGGGAGAGTCACGGACTGCCGAGACATTTGTAGACGTCGCTGGACAGAGATGGGGCGCAAGTAAGTATTAGGGGGTGCTAGGGCAGCTGCTGCACACAGAAGGCTTTTTAGCTTAATGCATAGAATGTGTTAAGCTAAAAAACATTCTATCCTTTACAACTCCTTTAAATGTGCAGACTGATATAAATTGTTTTATATGTGATGTATGAATATTAATGATCCTTTTTGGAATGTAATAGTAATTTTCAATCATTTTGGCATTCAGATAGGAATAAAGGTGTATTTATTAATAATGTTATGGGATGAAGGTTATGAGTCTATTCAGCATTTTTTTATTTTTTAATGTTATTTTATTAATTAATTTTGTCCATTAATCTTATCTTGTGCATATATAGATATATATGTATTTTGAATATTTTTATATTATAATATATATATATATATATATATATATATATATATATATATATATATATATATATATATATATAATGTATTTATTTGTAGGTTTATTATGATTGCAGCATAAAATATTGGATTATAGATATTTATAGTTTCAATGTTATTTTAATATTTTGGATAACCATTTTTTTGGTATATTAGATCAGAATAATATTTAGTATATTTAAGATATATTATTGTGATGCAGATGTAGTAGTTTACAAATAATTTAGGAATTAGGAGAATAAGAGGCAATATTAGTTTCATTGGAATTAATGTGTATGAGATATTTTTTTCTATATTTGCCCACTGAGGGGGGAGCGGAAAACTGATCCGCAGCTTGAGAAGGTTAGGAGCGTTAAGTTCCTAGGATGGGTGGGTATATAAGGAGGTGCTGTTTGCCATGCGGCTATCCCCTTTGAAGAAGTCGATAGACAAAAAGCCTCAAGGGTGCACCGCACAGGAACCGCAAGTGACGCAGCAGAAATCATAACACGAGGACCAGGTGAGACACTGATCATTCAGCAGGAGACCAGAGGGAGGCTGATGATGCACTGGTTTATATGGGAAATCATGTAAACGCATTTTATATTTCCCTTGTAAGTTTAGTAGGATTTAGTATGGAAATAAATGTTTGAATTGATACAGGATTATGCTATTTGGAGCAATCTTTTTTTACATGGTCACTCTGAGCTATTAAGAGATGGAGTGAATCTTACTACTGGAAAGCCACAGTATTTTTTACAACAAGCCTATTTGCCAATCATTCTTTCAAGAGGCAATAATATCTGATGAGTGTTATGGAGTGCCCGAGAGCGGATCTGTGACATTACTGGTGTCACAGAGGAACATTGGCGGATTTCTGTGAAAGTGAATCGCAATACTGGTGTGGTATTCTTTGGACTTTGTCACTGGATGATAACACTTTAAAAAGTGTTACTAAACCCAGTAATATGAAAATAGTTCATCTGCCCCCCACAGTGCCCACAGCTTATAAATCTTTTTACATTAAAATATTTTCACTATATACCTTTTTGGCTGATCTGTATATCACAGTCAATAATAAATTTCAGAGTTTCTCCAGTGCTGAGAGTTCAGGTAGGTGGAGATTTGCACTGCAGCCTGTATACATGCTTACATATGTGATGCCAATATCATGTGACCTGGCTATCTCTGAGAGCAAGAACAAGTAAATGTTCTCTCCAGCATAAAAGACACAACTGAGCATGTGCAGGTTGGCTATTGCCTGTGTGTTAGCTGGCTTTCCCCAGATAGACATTGCAGGAGGGAAGGATCTATGCATACAGGAGCCTTTTTACACAATGCAGAGGATTAACCCCTTAAGTTCCACAGTGAGCATAACAAGCATGCAGACAGATTTTACGGTTGTGGTTTTAGTAACACTTTAAGGACATTTTTGATGAATTTATATGTACTTTATTGATTTATCACAGCGCTACTTCATATTCAACTGATGTGAATGTGGGATATGTGATTTGTATAAATTTTAAAGTAGCAGCAGTGAGTGATTTTATTTGGGGAGGATTCACCATTTAGCTATTTTTATTTTAAATAATTTGTGGATTATTTGTATCACTGTACTTCATAAGCATGGTGTTTTGGGGTTTAATTTGTAATACACTGTATTACTGTGTTAGTACTGAACATATCCTTCTTCTGGGCAACTTTAATATAAGCCCTTGCTCAGAGATGGAAAGACTGTAATCTACTTTAAGAGTTATTACAATTGACAACTGTTTATGAACTGACACATATTTAGAGGAACTTTTACCCCGAGCAAAAGGATTGTTCATATGTCATTCAGCTAGAGGCATTTCTGATCATGTGTCTATATTTATTTAATTGCACATTTCCCAAGCCTTAGGGAGAAGACTAGGGAGGTTATGTAGGTACTGGATCACAGATTAACATTTAGCTGTATCAATTGAAAAGGCTGATCTGTAAATACCGAATTGCCAACAAGGATTCAGCAGACTCCCAGGTTATCTGAGATGCTTTTAAAGGCATGGATCAAAGGTGAGTATGTCTTCAATATATATAGTGGGGATCGAAAGTTTGGGCACCCCAGGTAAAAATGTGTATTAATGTGCATAACGAAGCCAAGGAAAGATGGAAAAAAATCTCCAAATGGCATCAAAATTACAAATTAGACATTCTTATAATATGTCAAAAAAGTTAGATTTTATTTCCATCATTTACACTTTCAAAATTACAGAAAACAAAAAAATTGCGTCTGCAAAAGTTTGGGCACCCTGCAGAATTTATAGCATGCACTGCCCTCTTTGCAAAGCTGAGACCTGCCAGGGTCATGGATTGTTCTCAATCATCGTCTGGGAGAACCAGGTGATGTCAATCTCAAAGGTTTTAAATGGCCAGACTCATCTGACCTTGCCCCAACAATCAGCACCATGGGTTCTTCTAAGCAGTTGTCTAGAAATCTGAAAATAGTTGACGCTCACAAAGCTGGAGAAGGCTATAAGAAGATAGCAAAGCGTTTTCAGATGTCAATATCCTCTGTTCGGAATGTAATTAAGAAATGGCAGTCATCAGGAACAGTGGAAGTTAAAGCAAGATCTGGAAGACCAAGAAAAATATCAGACAGAACAGCTCGCAGGATTGTGAGAAAAGCAATTCAAAACCCACGTTTGACTGCACGATCCCTTCAGAAAGATCTGGCATACACTGGAGTTGTGGTACACTATTCCACTATAAATAAATACTTGTACAAATATGGTCTTCATGGAAGAGTCATCAGAAGAAAACCTCTTCTACGTCCTCACCACAAAAATCAGCGTTTGAACTTTGCAAATGAACATATAGAAAAGCCTGAGGCATTTTAGAAACAAGTTTTGTGGACTGAGGTTAAAATAGAACTTTTTGGCTGGAATGAGCAAATGTACGTTTGGAGAAGAAAGGGCACAGAATTTAATGAAAAGAACCTCTGTCCAACTGTTAAGCATGGGGTGGATCAATCATGCTTTGGGGTTGTATTGCAGCCAGTGGCACAGGGAACATTTTACGAGTAGAAGGAAAAATGGATTCAATAAAATTTCAGCAAATTTTGGATGGTAACTTGATGCCATCTGTGAAAAAGCTGAAGTTAAAGAGAGGATGGCTTCTACAAATGGATAATGATCCTAAACACACCTCAAAATCCATGGGGGATTACATCAAGAGGCGTAAACTGAAGGTTTTGCCATGGCCGTCACAATCTCCTGACCTCAACATTATTGAAAATCTATGGATAGACCTTAAAAGAGCAGTGCGTGACAGACAGCCCAGAAATCTCAAAGAACTGGAAGACTTTTGTAAGAAAGAATGGGCAAAGATACCTCAAACAAGAATTGAAAGACCCTTGGCTGGCTACAAAAAGCGTTTACAAGCTGTGATACTTGCCAAAGGGGGCAGTACAAGATATTAACTCTGCAGGGTGCCCAAACTTTTGCAGACACTATTTTTTGTTTTCTGTAATTTTGAAAGTGTAAATGATGGAAATAAAATTTAACTTTTTTGACATATTATAAGAATGTCTAATCTGTAATTTGATGCCATTTGGAGATTTTTCCATCTTTCCTTGGCTTCGTTATGCACATTAATACACATTTTTACCTGGGGTGCCCAAACTTTCGATCCCCACTGTAGCAAAGAGGGAAATAGCTGCATCCCCCACTGACCTTGGATGAGGAGATGGGGCAGCATGTTTGGAAAGCCCGGATCATGTGGCCTATCACGTCCAATGACAGACCAATTGGCGCTGTGGAGGGTCCAGTGGGCTAAAAAGTGCATATTACATGCTACCTAGTAGGTTTTTGAACACGGCGATAAGAACAGGAAACTGTTAGCACAGACAGCTAGAGGACAAATCACATTCACACACATACTGCAGATTCAAGACTCTACAGGTACCCTTGTAATACACCCTATTTACATCAACCGTAGATTTGCAGGTTACTAAAAGAGCCTTTAGTTAAAGTGGTTGTAAACCCTTAAAATCCACTTTTTACTACAGGTAAGCCTATAATAATGCTTACCTGTAGCTACCCTGGATATCTCCTAAACCTGCACTGTTTAGGAGATATCCCCTGTATTAGCATGTGTCGACATCATTGCCACATGCGCACTGAAGCAACGGCTCGTTCATGCCGTTGCTTCAGCTGACGTGCCATTACTGGCGGCTCCCGCGGGTATTTTGGCTTGTCTGACTTACCGTTCCGGTTCCTGAACTCTGGTTATGTTTTGACTACGTTTACTCTGTTTACCTTTTTATTATTATTATTATTAAACAAGTGTGATTTAACTGTACTTCTGTCTTATTCTGATTCATGGTTTCTGACAGGTACAGGGGATAATATATAAATTACAGGTGGGTAAAACCCTGGGGGTGGATGTCATACCTACTGAATTCTATTCCCAAAAAACACGACGCACTATGATGAAATATCAAAGAATAGTGAATAAGTCCCAATCCAATAATCAGTCTGCTTACTCTTCACCCAGTGCAACTCCAAATTGCTCACCTTTAAAAATTGACCTCTATAAAACCCTGAGGTCGATCTGGCATGAATCCCCAGATGGCAGTAAACTGATAATCAGGTCTCCTTTACCGCAATCCAGCTCTTATGCCCTGTACACACGGTCGGATTTTCCCATGGAAAACGTGTGATAGGACCTTGTTGTCGGAAATTCTGACCGTGTGTAGGCTCCATCACACATTTTCCATCTGATTTTCCGACACACAAAGTTTGAGAGCAGGATATAAAATTTTCCGACAACAAAATCCGTTGTCGGAAATTCCGATCGTGTGTACACAAATCCAACGGACAAAGTGCCACGCATGCTCAGAATAAATAAAGAGATGAAAGCTATTGGCCACTGCCCCGTTTATAGTCCCAACGTACGTGTTTTACGTCACCGCATTTAGAACGATCGGATTTTCCAACAACTTTGTGTGATCGTGTGTATGCAAGACAAGTTTGAGCCAACATCTGTCGGAAAAAAATCCTAGGATTTCGTTGTCGGAATGTCCGAACAAAGTCCGGCCGTGTGTACGGGGCATAACAGTGCTCTGCTCCACACCAATCACCTCCACATTATCAGACCCATATATATGTAAAAAAAAAAAATCTCATAGTGCTCACTGAACGGTGTTATTGCATAAAATAAAAATTAGAAACACTTGCAAAGCTTTTGCAGAAATAGCACATATATACATGTAATCTGTCCAGTCACATCACAGGACAAATACACATGTTCGCCAGCACATCATGAATCTTGAATTGCAGTTCAAAACTTTTATTGCAGAAAAATCACATCACATGCCGACAATGCGGTCCTGCGTAACTATGAAACGTTGCACTTATTCTATTGGGGATGATGTTTTGTCCACCCAGTCCCTCTGCTGCGGGCCCCTTCCAAAGCTCCCAGCACAGACAATTTGGACAGCCTCCGATTCCTCGTCCCCCATTTTCCAGACTTATTACGATGTAAGTAATTAAAGGGATGAGTAACTCTCTCCCTTTTCTCTTGTACACATCCCTCCCGTTAAGGTCTATAACGTTTGATCATACTGGTCTACTCATGTTTTGTTGTTTTTTATAGAGTTGCATGCATCTGCCTCTGAAAGGAGGTATTATCCACGAAACGCGTCTAGCTTTTAGGATGCATTCTCATACTGACTGATAGGAACCTACTTAGACTCATCATCTATAACCAAATGATCATACTATTTTTCTTACCATTGATTACACTACATAGTGCCATTTAGATGATGTGTACATATATGAATTTGCAAGAATTCATTTTATCCATATTAAATCACTTGTCAATTTCATATGCCATCCATTTGATATGTATATGTAAAGTATTTATGGAGGTCTACACCATGTATGTGTGTATATACATATTAAACCTTTTCTACTATGTGCATCATTGCTATGTATTGTCAGACTCAATATGCCAATTAAATATACTTTCAAATTATTTCACCCCCACAAATCAATAGCCTCATTCAAAGTCCCACCTTCCTTTTTCTCATGGGTGCACTTATTCTGTTGTGATGTGATCTTTCTGCAATAAAAGTTTTGGACTGCAATGCAAGATCCATGGTGTGCTGGCAAACGTGTATTTATCAGTAATATAGCCAGAGTCCAGCTCGTGATCGCTGCAGCACCCACTACCGAGGAGCCCCTAATCCAGAAATGTGTGCAATGGGAATATAGACAAGACATCACAGACAAAGCAGAGACACCGCTAACAGAACACACTCCTCCAGCTTGCACAGCGTAATGACGACATCAAGGTCAGACTCTGTTCCGTTATCCAATAGCGGGACATCTTCAGACAGTGGGAACCCGATGGCATCAGCATGCTTTAAAGGGTTAGTTCACTTTTACCCAAAAAACTGTCTATGCAGATAAAGGGCATCTGTAGGTTAAAAACTGTTACTCTGACTAAAGTTGAATAATGCCCTTGCTATAAGTGTAGGTCATTTACATACCTTCCAAAGCCCAATTAAAAAAAAACCTGCCCAGGCCAATTTTCAGCATTCAGCGCTGTCACACTCTGAATGACAAATACTCATGCAACACTGTACCCAAATTTTTATTTTTTAGTTTTTTGAGACAGCTAGAGCCTTCTTTAACCAGTATTTATTCGCCACAAGGTTTTTTACTTTTTGCTAAAAAAAAAAAAAAAAAAAAATGAAAATAAGCAATTTTTCTTCCTAAATTTAAGCCAAAATTTATACTTCTACATTTCATTGGTAAAAATAACATAAATGAGTGTAAATGATTTAGTCTGCGTTAAAGCCATAGAGTCTACAAACGATGGTACATATATATATATATATACATATATAAGAAAACTGATCAATACTGAATGCCTAATTTCTTGAGGCCTTAAAATGCCAGGACTGTACAAATACTCTCAAAGTATCCCTTTTTGAAAGGAAACAGTCTGAGGTAAGAGGCGAGGAGAATTTTTTTAAGTTGTCATTTTTTGTAATATTTTGGAATTTTTTTTTACATACTTTACATACTGTCACTAGAACAATACAGCATCATCATGTGACTAGTGTAGTGGTGATCAGGGATACTGACTGGTGACAGTATGTAAAAAAAAATATTTTTTCTTTAACCACTTCCCTACCAGTGTATATAGATAAAGGACGCCGGCAGGAACTTCTCCTCCCTCCGGGTAGACCTATCTGCAGCCCATACCTCAAAGAATATACGCTGGGGTGTTTGCTTTTCAAAATTGGGTCATTTTGTGGGTGTTTCCATTGTCCTGGAGGACCTTCAAAAGTGTGATAGGTCATCAGGAAATGAGATGTGTCATTTATGCTCCTAGAACACCTTGATAGTGCTCCCTGCATGTGTTATCTGTATGTGTTAGAAAAATCTTATAAATTGACAACTTTGTATAAAAAAAAAAAAAAAAATAGGATTTTTATAACAGCTTACCTGCAAAATCCTTTTCTTGGAGTACATCATGGGACACAGAGCACCATAGTAATAACTATATGGGATGTCCCAAAGCAATGCCACCTGAGGGGAGGGAGACACAAAGCAAAACTGCCGCCGCCAGGCATGAGGACCCTATACTGCTGCCTGCAGCACACTGCGCCCGAAGGCAGTGTCCTCCTGCCACCTTACATCCATTTGATAAAATCTTGTGAATGTATGAACTGACGACCAAGTAGATGCCTTGCAAACCTGAGCCACAGAGGCTTGGGGATGCACTGCCAATGAAGCACTGACTGCCCTGGTAGAGTATGCGTTAATCTGAAAGGGAGGAACCTTTCTTTTCAGGCCATAGGCCCGACTAATCACCTGACAAATCCACTTAGCAATAGTAGATTTTGATGCTGCCTGACCCTTTCTAGGGCCTTCCGGCAACACAAACAAAACATCAGTTTTCCGCATCTGAGCAGTCGCTTTCAGATAGGCTTTAATTGCTCTCACTACATCGAGAGAATGTAATAAACTTTCTTCTACAGAACGAGGTTCTGGGAAAAAGGAAGGTAAGGAAACATCTTGATTTAGCTGAAAACCAGACACTACCTTTGGCAAAAAGGTTGGGTGCGACGTAGCACCACCTACCCTTGTAAATGATTAAGTATGGCTATATACAGGAGAAAGCAGCCACTTCTGCTACTCTTCTTGCAGAGGTTATCGCAACTAGGAATACCAATTTCCTTGTAAAAAAGGATCAAAGGAATATTCCGTATAGGTTCAAAGGGTTGTCTTTGTAACACCGACAAAAACCAGGTTCAAATCCCATGGGCACAAGGGTGTTCTAACTGGCAGAGTTATCTGTGTTACCCCTTGTATGAATGCCCGGACTAAAGAATGCAAAGCAAGCGGCCTTTGGAAAAACACTGCCATGGCCGTAATATAACCCTTGATTATACTCAAGGCCACCTTCATTTCTACTCCTAATTGTAGAAATGCCAGAATACTTCCTATGACATACTTACGAGGATGCCAACCCTTGGTTTAACACCAGGTGATATAAAACCTCCAGACCCTATAATAAATGGTCCTGGATGCCGGCTTTCTGGCATTAATCAGGGTAGTTACTACTGAACCTGAAAGCCCCCGATTCTTCGGAATGTGGGCTTCAATAGCCACTCCATTAAAATTAGTGTTTGTAAGGCAGGATGGAATACCGATCCCTGGGACAGCAGGTCCGGACGAGGTGGAAGAGTCCAAGATTCTCCTACTGCCATTCTCAAGATCCCTGCATACCAGGGTCTTCTGGGCCATGCCGGGGCAACTAAGATTACCGGCTTCCCTTCTTCCCTGATCCTGTGAAGCAGCCGCGGTAGCAGCTGAACTGGAGGGAAATGCATAAATCAGTGAAAACATGACTCCTCGGGGTCTCTAACGCATCTATTCCGATTGCCAGTGGATCCTTTGTTCTCGCCACAAAGTTGTCCAACTTCTTGTTGAACATGGAGGCCAATAGATCTACCTCCGGCGTAACCAATCTTTGGCATATGGCCAAAAATACCTTAGGATGTAAAGACCATTCTCCCGGCAACAACTGTTGACGGCTCAATAAATCTGCCTGCCAATTTTCCACTTCTAGAATGTAAACTGCAGATAGGCAAGGAACATCTTTCTCTGCCCAAGTCAGAATATGGTCCACCTCCCTTTGGGCTGCGTGGCTTCTGGTGTTTCCTTGGTGATTGATATAGGCCACTGCTGTGGCATTGTCGGATTGCATCCTGACAGGAGCATTCCGCAACCTGAACGTCCAGACTATTAGAGCCAGATGTACTGCCCAAATCTCTAGGATATTGATGGCCAAGGTCTTCTCGGACTCTGACCACTTCCTTGAATAGTGGTCTCTTTCTAGAACTGCTCCCCAACCCCATAGGCTGGCATCCGTAGTTACTATTTTCCAGGAAACTGGAATTAAGGATTTTCCCTTCTGTAAATTCCTGGTTATCAACCACTAGTTGAGACTCTGGCGTACTTTTGGAGCCAGATTCGTTGGATAATCCAAGGCTTGGATCTGTTTGTACCAAGCAGACAGAATACTGTGTTGTAACGGTCTTGAATGGAACTGGGTATAGGGAACTGCTTCAAAAGGAAGCTACCATCTTCCCTAGTAATCTCATGCAAAGGAATGGAAGGACCCTTCTTTGCCTTGACCATCTCTCTTAGAGCGTTGACCTTTGTGGCAAAAACACCCCTTCCTGGGTCTTTTTAGAAATCTATGCTGAGCCTCCAAAGAAGGTCCCACTGAGATCTGAACTCGGATCACTGGATTCAATGTCCAGAGTGCTAGCATTACAACATGGAACGCCTGGGCTGTCTATGACCAGGCCCAAATACTGCAGCCTCTTTACCGGCTGTAAGGATGATTTCTCTAGGTTGAGGATCCAACCCAGGTGTCTCAGATAACTGACCGTTCTGGACACCCCATGGTTTAACCGTGCTATTGACTGATCTACCAGTAGCAGGTCGTCTAGGTATGCTATTATTACAATACCCTGGCCCCTTAGTCTTGCTAGTACTGGGGCTAACACCTTTGTAAACAGTGGGGGAGCGGTGGCTAACCCGAAAGGCAAGGCCACGAACTGAAAGGGGGGCTGCTCTACCGCAAACCGCAGAAACTTCTGGTGAGCGGCAAATATTGGCACACGTAGATATGCATCCTTGATATCCATGGATGCTAAAACCTCTCCTCCCCGTAGGGTGGAAACAACTGACCGAATTGACTCCATTCGAAAGGAGCGAATGTTTAGGAAGTGATTTAGAATCCTGAGATCTAGAATGGGTCTGACATCACCATTTGGTCTTGGTACCATAAAGAGACTTGAATAAAACCCCATGTCCCTCTCTTCTGAGGGAACCTCTATTATTACTCCCTGAGACAATCGGTCCAGTGCCAGAAATAAATACTTTTTCTTTACTGGGTCCTTGGGAACGTTTGATCTTAGAAAACGCGATGGTGAAACTCTTGAAACTCTAGTTAGTAGCCTAGGGCTACCACAAAGAGGACCCACTTGTTTTGGATTTCCTCTAGCCAAGTTTCTGAAGACCACTGCAGTCTTCACAAAGAAACCCTACGACTGTTTTGTGGACTTCTGCTTACCGGCAGAAGGGTAGTCTTATCCCCAGAAATCTTTTGGATATACTTATCC
This sequence comes from Aquarana catesbeiana, assembly GCF_042186555.1. Taxonomy (NCBI): domain Eukaryota; kingdom Metazoa; phylum Chordata; class Amphibia; order Anura; family Ranidae; genus Aquarana; species Aquarana catesbeiana. The sequence goes on along the minus strand of NC_133327.1, from coordinate 610,785,672 downwards.
AAATCTTCCCCAAACAATCTTTCTCCATGAAAGGGGAACCCAGCCAAGAGCTTCTTGCATGGTAACTCAGCTGACCATCTCTTTAGCCACAGAGTCCTGCGCATATGTATCAACATAAGAGCAAGGCGAGACGCCTGATGGATAGAATCCTTGATAGCGTCCACTGCAAAGTATAGGGCCCTAGGTAGTTCAGTTAAACTTTGGGCCTCTTCAGCTTGAGCAGGGACCCTCTTAATAGCCTGCTTGAATTCATCCCGAAGGGATTGACAAATGCCTATTGCTGCCACTGCAGGCTGTACCACCGCACCAGCTACAGCAAATGAGGCTTTTAGTAGAGATCCCAACATCTTTTCAGCTGGATCTCTAAATACTTGTGTGTTGTCCACTGGACAAGTTAAACTCCTGTTCACAGAGGAGATAGCAGCATCTACTGCTGGCAAATCCCATCTCTTTGAGAACTTTTTCTCCATAGGGTAGAGAAATGAAAATTTCTTAGGAGGAGAAAATGGCTTATCTGGGTGATTCCTATCAGCATAAATCAGTTGCTCCAGTAGCGGGTGCATAGGGAAAGCAGAGAACCCTGTGGGGTTTTAGCGAACCCAAGGAGGAGAAGGAAAGCTCATCCACCTCTGCGGGAGGCAACTTATATCCAGAGCGGACCAAGTCCATAAGGGATTGAATTAGCAATTTTGAGACTGCGATGTTTGAGAAAGGTTCTTCAGATGCTGAATCCTCAGAAAAGAAGTCACCTGAATTTCCTTCCCTCAAAAAGGTACCCCAGTATCATCTGGCCATTGTTGTTCCAATGTTGGAGGGTCAATGGTAGAAGGGGACCTGCCGCGTTTTCTCACCTCCTGGGAGGAGGACTCGAGCAAATTACCTATTTTTACCTCCAAACCATAGGGTAGAGAAATGAAAATTTCTTAGGAGGAGAAAATGGCTTATCTGGGTGATCCCTATCACCATAAATCAGTTGCTCCAGTAACGGGTGCATAGGGAAAGCAGAGAACCCTGTGGGGGTTTTAGTGAACCCAAGGAGGAGAAGGAAACCTCATCCACCTCTGCGGGAGGCAACTTATATCCAGAGCGGACCAAGTCCGTAAGGGATTGAATTAGCAATTTCTGAGATTGCGATGTTTGAGAAAGGTTCTTCAGATGCTGAATCCTCAGAAAAGGAGTCACCTGAATTTCCTTCCCTCAAAAGGTACCCCAGTATCATCTGGCCATTGTTGTTCCAATGTTGGAGGGTCAATGGCAGAAGGGGACCTGCCGCGTTTTCTCACCTCCTGGGAGGAGGACGTGAGCAAATTACCTATTTTTACCTCCAAACCAGCCATAGCGAAAGCCAAATCATCCTTAGTGACGTATGCAGGGGCTGGAGTGTTGGGGGTAGCCACCATGCCTGTGCAAGATGGCTCAGATTAGCCAGATGCTGCAGGTCTTTCAGGGGAGGATGGGACTGCGGGCGTGCGACTAAGAGCGTCAGGCTCTGTCCACATGGCTTTGCGTTCTCCCCTGTTGAATTACCCCCCTTGCGGGAAGATATAGTCCTAAGCACAAAAAAGCAGAGGTACTAAACAAAGTGCATCTACTGCCAAGCTTTAGTCTAGCAATTACACAATATGCTGCTATAAATGCTCAGACTCAATACTGAGTAAACGTGTCCCTTGGAATGCCAGTATCCACACACCCATACAGCTTACATACCCTTGTGTGCTCTGTGTCCCTCCATCAGCCAACCAGACATTCTCAGAGTGTAAAGCTTTTGAGCAGTGAGCCTTGCACCTGTGCCGTGTCTCACAAGCACGTCGCTCCACATACACGCCGGCGGCGTCTAAGCCATGCCCCCCCCTGCAGACTTTTTTTTTTAAAGATCCCTTTCCCGCCGTGCACGGGATAGCCGGTCCTGTGTAAGGACAGATCGAGGGGGGCGGGGGGGGGTTCTCAGGAGGGGGAAACCTGACCACCTGAGATGGATGGATGGTCCCCCAAAACCCCTGCTGATGGCTGACAGAGCAGGAGATATAGCAGTGTTGCCGCAGAAGCCTTTGCTGACACTTGAGCACATCACAGGGGATGCATGGAATGTTGGAAGCCAAGTATGTAGCTTTTACACCCTCTAGTGGCAAAACACACGCAAGGCAACATATACTCATATCAGAAAGATCAAGTGAATCATACATATACACATTCCCGGTCTTTCTGACTTACCTGATCCCTGCCGCAGGACTGCTGGAAATTATCACAGACAGATCCAGCCTTCACCCATCACGACGGGTCGTATCATGCCAGACCTTCAAGGACCGGCTCCCCTTTCACAGGTCCACTCCCTTGGACCTGTGCAGCACCACTGCCGGAAAACTCTTTGGCTGTATTAACATGACCAAGGTGCCGGGTCCCAGGGTCCAGCTCTTAAAAGAGAAGCATTACAGGCAAAAACCTTGTTTCTTCCGCCACGAGGCCCAGGTACCATCCACTTGGCTTTCAAGCACTTTAGATAGATCCGTTTGTACAGCCCCTTGATCCCATCAGGGATTGCTTTCTTAACCGACACCAACACTTTAGACACTGGCGAAAAAACTGAGATACTCCCGGTATGGGAGGGGTTATATAGGGAGGGGCACTTCCTGTTTCCTTTTTGGTTATGCCAGTGTCCATTCACCTAAAGGTGGCCTATAACCCATATAGTTATTACTATGGTGCTCTGTGTCCCGTGATATACGATAAAGAAATATGTTTTCATTTTCTTTCCACGTTTTCCAAAAACTATTGGAAAAAAAAATGACATGTTCAAAAGACTCATTATGCCACATAGACTATACGTTGGGGTGTTTGCTTTCCTAAATGGGGTAATTTTGTGGGTAATTCCACTGTCCTGGTGCTCCAGGACCTTCAAAAGTGTGATAGGTAGGAATTATATTAGATGTGCAATTTATGTTCCTAGAACGCCTGATGGTGCTCCCTGCATGTCGGGCCTCTCTATGTGGCCAGGCTGTGAAAAAGTCTCGAACATGAAAAGAAACAGAAGGCACGTGGACCTAGCGCATTATCCTCAAGCAAGAATATTTATTTAAATACGAAGGTAGGTATCATACTCGCAAACATAGACTTGATAAAAGCATATCATAATGGTCCTCCACAGGAGTCCATAAAACTGTCCACATTACATGGGACTACCTCTGTGAAGGCGTAGACTGGCTGACGCATTTGGAGAAATTCCTCTTCCTCAGAATTTCTCAAAACGTGCCAGCCAGGTTTCGGATTCCCCAGTCTGTGCAGGGCAGCGAGAAGTGCATTATCCACCAATAAGCGTCAAAGCAGAGAGATTACGGTCATGTAGAGACACACTACACAGCGCACGAGATAGATTTGTGTGGTTTTTGGATGTGAAAAAGTCCCACATATGTGGTATCGCCATACTCAGGAGTAGCAGAATGTATTTTGGGGTGTAATTGGAAGTATACTTATGCTGTGTACGAGAAATAACTTGTTATGACAATTTTGTGTAAATTAAAAAAAAAAAGATATATATTTTTAAATTTTCAAAAGAATTGTGGGAATAAATGACAACTTCAAAAAACTCACCATGCCTCTCTTACTAAATACCTTGGAATGTCCACTTTACAAAAAGGGGTCATTTGGGGGGTATTTGTTCTGTCCTGACATTTTAGGGCCTCAAGAAATTATATAGGCCCTCAGTACATTAGGTGTAATCAATTGTTAATGATTTGCACCAAGCTTATAGACTAACTTTCACATGGACTAAATAATATTCACCAATTTGGGTTATTTTTACCAAAGATATGTAGCAGTATAAATTGTGGCCCAAACTTATGGACAAAAATTACCAATTTGCAAAATGTTATAATAGAAACTGTTTCAAAATGTTTGCTCTTTTTTTTACTTATATCGCAAAAAATAAAAAGCCCAGTGGTGATTATTAAATACCACCAAAAGAAAGCCCTGTTTGTGTGAAAAAAAATATAAAAATTTTGTTTGGGTACAGTGTTGCATGACTGAGTAATTGTCATTCAAAATGTGAGTACTGAAAGCTGAAAATTGGTTTGGGCATTTTTTCCTTTTTTCATTTTTTTTTTTTTTTACAATTTTTGTTGCATTATTTCTTGTTACAGAGCAATGCAGTGTTACTAAAGTGAACAGGATTTCTTCCTTTTTTTAACACTGATTGCGGATAACAGTGATTAACCACTTCAGCCCCGGAAGAATTTACCCCCTTCCTGACCGGGCCATTTTTTGGGATAGGGCACTGCGTTACTTTAACTGACAATTGCGCAGTCGTGCAACGTTGTACGCAAACAAAATTGATGACCTTTTTTTTCCCACAAATAGAGCTTTCTTTTTGGTGGTATTTGATCACCTCTGCGGTTTTTATTTTTTGCGCTATAAACAAAAAAAGAGCGACAATTTTGAAAAAATATGTTTTACTTTTTGCTATAATAAATATCCCACATTTTTATTTATTTTTTTTAAACAAATTTTTTCCTCAGTTTAGGCCAATATGTATTCTTCTACATATTTTTTGTAAAAAAAAAAAGAAAAAAAAAAAAAAAAAAACGAAATAAGCGTATATTGATTGGTTTGCGCAAGACCGACACTGATTACTGTATAAAATGTCACTGGCAGGGAAGGGATTAACACTAGGGGGCAATCAAGGGGTCAAATGTGTTCCCTCAGTATGTGTTCTAACTGTGGGGGGGATGGGACTGACTGGGGGAGAAGACCACTCGGTGTTCCTATATACAAGGAACACACAATCTGTCTCCTCTCCCCTGACAGAACATGGATTCCTGCTGTCAGGAGCAATCATGGATGCCAATGCGCATCGGCTCCTCAGTGACACTATACTGTACAGCTACGGCGATTTGCGCAGGGGAGCCATTCTGCCACTGTCAAACGGTCGGCATGTGGTTAACTGTTATAAGCAATCCTTTTTATGCATAGCATCCATTCATAGCCATTATGTACTGTTGGGACAACTGTGATTGGCCAGCTATTACATGGTACAGTGCATGGTAGATTGGCTGTCTGTACCATGTGATCACTGTGACCAATCACAGACATCAGCACAATAGTACATCCTTCGCTATGAATGAAAGCTATTGATGGTGTACAACTGTCGTGTGATTGGTCACATGATGCTGGAGCTGGTTGGGTACACCAATCTGTCATCTGGTGTGTCCTGGATCCAAGGAGCTCCCACCAAGCAGTCATATTACAATAGGCTAGGCGGGAAGCCGTTAAAGTGACATTAAACCCATTGCTTTGTTTGCTTTATCGCATGTTTATATAGTATAAGATCCGAATGTATCGGCCTTTTGGCTAAGATCAAGTGTAGTATCTGTTCTTATCAGTTTCTAGGAGGTGGCGCTTGCTTCCGTCCCTGATCTATGGCGAGATAGAGATGGGATGGCGGTTGCTATGCAAAACCTGCTGGAGTAAAGGTGACCTGGACGGTTCGTAGCCAAAAGGAAAGCCTTCTGATGTGGATGGAGAACCACGGGGTCTGAACCGGAGGGTCGGGACCCTGGCCTTCTGGCCTGGATTGGGGCAGATCTAGCTCCGGACAGTTATTCGGGAGAGAACGCTGGCTCCCCTTTCTCCCACTGGGGGAGCGGCCAGTATTTCCCGAATGTAATTAGGTAGGAGGGACGGAACGACGGTGAAGCCTGATGGTAAAGGGCTCTCACCAAGTTTCCAGAACTCCTGCCTGGGGTGGGGTCTGCTGTGGTCTGGGCTGGTGGCCAGCGTTGGTTTTTGAAAGCCTATGGAGTAGTGCCCCTGGAGTGGCAGTCCAGGGGTGCCGTAAAATCACTGTGAGTGGCAGTCACTTTGATTTGAGGCACCACGGTCACTGCACCATAAAACACGCTTTTTTAGCACCTGCCTCTTGGGCCGGGCCTTTTGGCTAGGACCAGAGGAATTTTTTATTCCTGGTCGGAGGGCCTGGTCATTGTTTTTATTTATTTTCTTTTTTGATTGAACCTAAGCTTTGTTTTGTCATGTCTTGTACACGTTTGTCTCACTGTGTGACGAGTAAAGGCAGGTCCTCGGGCCAGCCCTGAAAGTCTTGGGAAGGGGTGGACATGGCCTTCTGGCTTTGTCTGCCCTAACCCATGGGGTCTCCCTTCGGGGGAGCCCTTCCTAGTACTTGGGTGGGTTCTGTTTCGGCAGACCTTCCAGAGAACGGGGTCTGTCTGGTTTTGGCCAGATAGACCATTGTAAAGTACCTTTGTCCCCGTCTGAAGCCTAACACCCCGGGGGATCAGGGAATTGGCACGTCTGTGTACCCGTTGCACTTTTTTGTGACCACTCTTTATGTGTGTGCACATTTTTTTGGCACAGGGTGAAGTTTTTGGGTGTGTTATGCACGCCATAGGCTAGAAATCCTATTTCTCCCCTGCCTTCAGCTGCTAGAGGGAGAGAAACAAATAGGTATTGTTCTTTAATTAACCCCCACAGGATCGTCATTCATATGTAAATTGTGCGGGCAATGTTATGTAAATGAGGCTGGCCGCGCGATTCCTATGCAAATTACCCTCCTCTGCATGCCGCCCACCTAGAAGATGTTAACAGCATGGGGGCATGTAGAGGTAATCAAAAAAGAGCGTTTGAGGTGCAGAGGTGAGCAGAGGAGGTGTGCAGAGGTGAATGGGAAGGAGGGGTTGGAGTGCAGAGGAAAGTAGACGAGGGGTTTGGGTACAGAGCTTAGCAGATGATGAGTTAGAGGGGCAGAGTTGTACTGAGAGGGAGATAAGAATGCAGAGATTAGTAGAGAGATTGGGGGGGGGGGGTTACTGTAAATACACTTGTTACATCACTGGTCAGTGTAAATGTCTCAATACATTGGTGGTTGATGTCAATACTCCTGTTGTGTTGAGGTCAGTGTAAATGTTCCAGTTACATTGTGGATCAGTGTAGGGTGCCCCTTTACATTGGTTGTCAGTGTAGAAATATTATTCTGTTATATTTTATTAAAGATTTTAATACACCATTTGGCTCAGAATATTTTTTTTTTCATATTTTTCTCCTTTAAAACCTAGGTGTGCGCCTTATGGAGCGAAAAATACGGTACCTTTTTAATGCCTTGTGCACTGTGGTCATGTGACTTTGTTTCACTAGCTCCACGCCATAGTGTGAGCTCGCTGCGTGGAGATCGCTAGAGACCTCAGATGCAAACTGCAATGTCTTTCCTGTGTTCTCACACAGGGAGCCATGATCAATAGGGGATTTCTCTCCCCAGTTTACCGGTCTCATGTTTCACACAAAGCTTTAGGGATGGTTCATGGATTGCCTTTGCCAGCAGAGCTGCTGGTAAAAGCAACTTTTGAAACGTTGCTAAAGCCTGTGCTTTGTGTGAAACATGAGACCGGTAAACTTGGGAGAGGAATCCCCTATCAATCATGACTCCTAATAGTACTATCTGCAGTCCTAACTTCGGAGCCGTCCCTCAGCTGTCAAAATGACAGGTGGGGCAGCTTGAAAAAGAAAAGTCAAGGGACTGAAAAAGGGGAGATTCTGGAGTATGGGCAGGATGTGGACAACACAGCTGTTGCAGCATTGGCTGCCATTTTATTGACAGTGAAAGAGGAAAGAGGGAGGAGATTAGAAAAGGCAGTCTCAAGTATTTAATATATAAGATAGGGAAATAAAAGATGCACCAGTATAGATAAAGAACACCATTAAAAATTCAAATACAAATAGAAAAGTGTTGGGTTTAAATGGCACTAACTCCTCTTCTTGCTTTCACCAAAAAATGAATCAAATATTCAGTGGGAAGATTGAGACCACTTCATAAGTGATGAAGTTGGTGTGCAGACTTGAAATTCAAGTGCACAGATCTTACCACAAGGCAGGAGAGGCATAAGAAACTGTTACTGTATATGGATCATACCACTCAAAGATCCAACCGCTCCAAAACTCAGAGATTTTCCATCCATTATACTGGCATCACATTCTACGTCTCCCAAGAGATTCAAGTTCGATCCCATTCCTGCATTTGTAAACGGAGAGTCCTATATAGAGGGAAAAAAGCTAGTTAGTTCTGACAATAATACAATTTGTAAATGTTTTACCAAGTAAGCCCTTTAAAATACAAGACCTGAGAGGAGTGATACCAGGGTATGGAATATGCCAAGATTGGGAGAGCACAGCAGTCAATAGATGCATATCGTCTTTGAACTAATAGCTATATGGGTTCTTATACACAAGAAGAATATCATTCTATTGAAAGGAAAATGGCCAGCACTCGTCTTTTCCAGTAGTCTTTCAGGACAGCCACAATGAGAGAGCTTGGCTCCTCCCCTTCCTAGGAAACACTGTGCCAGCCCATAAATTTCCACTTCCACCTGCCAGACTTCCTTTTTTTTCCTAAGAGTACCTCCGCCCAGCTGGGGAGACACAAGAACACATTAATAACATACCATCACATATTACTACCGTGCCTGTGTTGAGGTCTTCCTCAAGACCCCCCCATAAATTTGGGTAGGTAACTAGTGCAGCCCTGAAAGACTACTGGAAAAGACGTTACTGGTAAGCATAACTTTAATTTTCCCTGCCCGTCTTTCAGGACAGCCACAATGAGAGGATAGACGAGTACTTGCCACTTAGGGTGGGACTACAGCTTGCAAAGCCAAAAGGCTTGCTCATTTGCTGACACTAGGTCCACCCTGTAATGCTTTACAAAAGGTGGCAAAACTGGACCACATTCCTGCTTTGCAAATTTGCTCTGGCGTCGCTCCAGCCCTTGCTGCTTGAGAAGCCGCCATAGCCCTAGTAGAGTGCGCTTTTTCACCAACAGGAACTTCTTTACCTGCCAACGTATAGGCCTGGCCAATGGTTACCCTGAGCCATTTGGCAATAGTGCATTGGGATGCTTCATACCCCTTTCTTGCCCCAGAAAATAAAATAAACAAATAATCTGACTTCCTTACTGCTTTTGTCAGTTCTAAGTACTGCAGGATACATCTCTTTACATCTAAGGTGTGAAATTTAGACTCCCTTTCTCCTGAGGGATTAACTGGGTAAAACTATCTCCTGGCTTCTATGAAACTTCAAAGCCACTTAAGATAAGAATGCCGGATCCGTGATTTAGGGGGTACAGCACTACCGGACTTTAACCTGTATTATCTGGCAGCGCAACTATCTCACTTTTTCTACCTAGACAAGGGAGATAAGGATCGATACTTGGCTCTCGTATGCTCTCCCTTCACCGGAATCCACAAGCACGTCTTCCAACTTCTCCTTAGAGATCCTGGTGACCACTGGACCATGGGAGGTCGAAAGGGTTTACTATACATGTGGGTATACTATGTACCCATAGACTTGAGGATTTATACTGCTGCCTGCAGTACACTGCGCCCGAAGGCGATATCCTTATACCTCCTTACATCCACCTGATAAAATCTTGAGAATGTATGCACTGAAGACCAAGTTTCGGTCTTACAGATCTGAGCCATGGAGGCCTGGTGACGCACTGCCCAAGAAGCACTAACCGACCTGGTAGAGTGCGCCCTAACTTGAAACGGGGGAATCTTACCCCTTACATCATAAGTTTGAATTATCACTTGCCAAATCCACTTAGGGACAGTGGATTTTGACGCTGCCTGTCCTTTCTTAGGACCCTCTGGCAGAATAAATAAGACATCAGTCTTACGAATCTGAGCCGTTGCCTTAAAATAGATTTTCACTGCTCTCACCACATCAAGACAATGTAGTGACTCTTCTTCCCTGGAACATGGTTTTGGAAAAAATGATGGCTGGACAATATCTTGGTTCAGGTGAAACCTGAAATCACTTTTGATTAAAAAAAAGTCTGGACGAGGGCGAAACACCACTCTGTCCCCATGACAAATCATCAAATATGGCACTTTACAAGAAAGAGCAGCCAATTCCGTAACCCTCCTTGCTGAGGATATAGCATGTATTGGTTCAAATGGCTGTTTTTTGTAACACAGACAAACTTAGTTCAAGTCCCAAGGGTTCAAGGGAGGTTTGACGGGCGGAATAAGCCACGTCACCCCTTGTATTTAACCCCGGACTAAGAATAAGAAGCTACCCCTAATTGTAGAAAGGCAAGAATTCTGCCTATGATATATCTCCGAGGGTGCCAACCCTTGGATTCACATCAGGAAACATAAGCCCTCCAGACTGTATAGTTCTGGAAGCTGACTTCCTTGCACTAATCAGGGTAGAGATAACTGACCCCAGAAAGCCCACGTTTCTTCAGAATGTGGTTTCAATAGCCAAGCCGTTAAAATTTAGAGACCGTAAGGTAGGATGGAATATCGGTCCCTGTGAGAGCAGATCTGGCCGTAGTGGGAGGGACCATGGACCCTACACTGCCATCTTTACGATTTCTGCATACCATGACCTTCTGGGCCATGCTGGTGCCACCAGAATTACCGGCTTTCTTTCCAACTTGATCCTGCAAAGAAGTTGAGGTAGCAACTGAATAGGGGGGGGATTGCATAGATCAGTGAGAACTGATCCCATGGGGTCACCAACACATCCGTTCGGCATGCGAATGGATCCCTTGTTCTGGCCACAAAGTTGACTAACTTCATGTGGAACCTGGACGCCAGAAGATCTACGTCTGGAGTCCTCCATCTTTGGCAAACAGCCCGAAATATGTCAGGGTGAAGAGACCATTCCCTCGGGAATAACTGCTGGCGACTCAAGTAGTCCACCTGCCAATTCTCTACTCCCGGAATGAAGACTGTCAATAGGCACGGAACATTCCTTTCTGTCCAAGTTAGAATATGGTTCACCTCTCTGTGCGCTGAGAGACCTTCGATGCCCCCTTGGTGATTGATATAGGCCACAGCTGTGGCACTGTCGGATTGAATCCTGACAGGACAATCCTGTAACCTGAAAGTCCAGGTCTTTAGAGCCAGACGTAGTGCCCGAATCTCTAGCTTATTGATGGACAAGGTTCTTTTCGGTTCTTGACCACTGTCTCTGTACAGTTGTCTTTTCTAGTACTGCTCCCCAGCCTGAAAGGCTGGCATCCGTCGTTACCACTTTCCAGATGACTAGTCTGAAGGATTTTCCTTTTAGCAGATTCTGGGTTAGTAACCACCAAGTGAGGCTATGGGACACTCTTGGGGACAGCTGCATTGGCAAGTCTAAAGCAGTTAGGGTACTGTTTTGCAACAGTCTTAAATGAAACTGGGCATAGGGAACTGCTTCGAATGAAGCCACCATGGTTCCTAGCAACCTCATGCAAAGGCGAATGGAGGGATCGCCATTTGACCTGACCATCCGCACCAACTCTCTTATGGAGTTGATCTTTGCCTGAGGCAAGAACACCTTTTCCTTGGCTGTCTCTATGATCAGACCCAAGTACTCCAGCTTTTTTAGAGGTGTTATGGAAGATTTCTCTAGGCTGAGAATCCAACCCAACTCTTCAGTTAGTTGGTTGTAGTGCGTACGCTTTGCTCCAAATGAGCCACCGACTGATTAATAATAGATAGTCTAGGTACGCTACGACTGTTATGCCCTGTGCCCTTAACCTGGCTAGAGGTGCGCCCAGCACTTTTGTGAACACCCGGGGTGCTGTGGCTAGCCTGAAGGGCAGGGCTACAAACTGAAAATGCTGCTGTTCTAATTCGAACTGCGGAAACTTTTGGTGAGCAGGAATCTATAGGGACATGCAGATATGCATCCCTGATGTCGATTGATGCCAGAAGTTCTCCTCCTAGAAGGATAGAAACTACTGACCTGATCGTCTCCGTGCGAAAGGAGCAGATCTTCAGGAACCGATTTAAATCTTTAGATCTAGAATGGGTCTGACATCTCCATTTGGTTTTTGGTACTATAAAAGACTTGAATAAAACCCCAGACCTTGCTCTTTTGTGGGGATCTGTATGATCACCCCTTGAGATATTAAATCGGTCTAGTGCCTGAAACAGAGATCGTCTTTTCTCTGGATCTTTGGGAACGCTTGACCTCAGGAAGCGAGACGGTAGAAAGTCCAGAAATTCCAGCTTGTACCCAGCGTTACCGTGGAGATGACCTATCTGTCCTGAATTTCTTCTTTTCAGACTTCTGAAAACTGCAGAAGTCTTCCCCCCACCTTGGTGAGGGGGGTTGCCTCTTCATAATGAGGCTTTAGGATTCTGGCTTGCAGGTTTCCGACCCCAGGACTTCTTTTGAGCCTGGGTCTGACTCTGTGACCTACCTCTAGGGTGTGACTGCGGAGGCCGTCGCCCCTGCCTAGAGGCGGAAGCCCCTGGCGTAGGGGAAAGAGCCTGTTTAAATGAAGGGCGTTATATTTTCTTTTGACTGATAAAAGAGTACTTTTCCCCACTAGAAATTGTTTGGATATATTTGTCCAAGTTTTCTCCAAATAGTCGCTCCCCATGAAAAGGGAGCCCAGTTAGGAGATCTTTACATGGTGCTTCAGCTGACCAAATTTTTTAACCACGGGATTCTACACATATGCACAAGCATAAGCGTAAGGCGGGACGCCTGGTGAATAGAATCTTTAATAGCATCTATGGCAAAGCACAATGCTTTTGGTAGTTCAGGCAAATCCCAAGCTTGTTGTGCAGGAATCTCTCTAAAGGGCCTGTTTAAATTGGTCCTTTAGGGATTGACAGACGCTTATTGCAGTGATTGCAGACTGAGTAAAGGCACCTGCCATGGAAAAAGTAGATCTTAACAGGGATTCCAACTCCTTATCTGTTGGATCCTTAAGCATCTGTGCATTGGTCTACTGGATAAGTTAGGCCTTTATTCACATTGGAAATCGCAGCGTCAACTGCTGGTATTTTCCATCTTTTGGAGAATTTCTCCTCCAGGGGATAGAGAATTGCAATTTTCTTAGGAGGGAGAAAATGCTTATCCGGGTGATCCCATTCAGCAAAAATAAGCTGTTCTGGTAATGCATGTGCAGGAAACTCATGCAAAGGTTTGAGAGGGTTTTAAAGGAACCCAAGGAAGTAACCGAACTTTCAGGAGACTCCGTTAAGGGTAGCATGAAAGTAGAAGAACCATCTCCGTAAGAGATTGTATCAGCAATTTCTCAGATTTGAGCGGCTGAAAAAGGCTCATCTACCGTTGTTTCCTCCGAATCATCATCAGTTTGTTTTTCCTCCTGATCGACTGAGCATAACGCCTCATCCTGTGCCCACTGTTCCCCTTGCAAAGGTTTTGAAGTGGGGGGGGGGGATCTAGCACGCTTCCTATCCATCTGAATGCGATTAAAGCCGCTAATCTTTCTTCCAGACCCTGCAGGGTGGAGGAAAGGACATCTTCAGTCACGTATACAGGGGCAGAGATGTGAGAAGCAGTTGTACCATCAATTTTTTTCAATGGCTCACCCTGGCTTGCCATAACTGGTAATTCAGGCGAGGATGACAGCATAGAAATGCGACTCGGGATCCTAGCGCCTGGGGGTGAAGCCTTTATTGTGGTGTCTTTTTTGGTAGGCACAGACCTAAGTACAAAAACAGAGGCACTATACAAATTGCACTTAATCGCTGAAAATAGTCATGACATTAAAGCCGCTATAAAATTCAGCCTAACGCTGGGAAAAAGGTGTAGTTCCTGTATCAGGAATGCCAGTTTGCAACCCTCACATGTCCCACAGCTTGTGTCCCTGTGTGCAAGCTGTGTTGTATTTGTTTTTAGCCTGTGGTGTGTCCTCGTGGACATTCACGGCATCTTGCTTAGGCCCCGCCCCCTCCGAGAAAAAATTCTGCCACTTTTTACTTTTAAAATGTTCCCGTGCTTATGGATCCACAGACCCAACACAAGGGGGGGGGGAGGAGCAGGGACCCATCCAGCAGCAGGCACAAACAGTGAAATCAGCCACAGTAAAAACAATTAGCGGTATTAGCGGGACCTTCGGGGGAGGGATGCAGTTGGGGTGCGTAGGTCCTGCTAATACCGCTAATTAAGGGGGTACAGCGCTTTTTTTTTTCCAAATAAAGAATGCCGGATCCGTTTTCAACACAACACGATCCGAGAAAACACAAAAAGGGGGTCTGACTGATAAAGCTTCTATTTCGCTGACCCTCCTAGCAGTTGCCACTGCAACCAAAAATATTGTCTTGAAAGGAAGATCCTTTAGTCAACAATTTTCTAAATGTTCAAATGGTGGCACCATTAGGGCCTGTAAGACCAAAGATAGGTCCCACTTAGGGAAGGGTGGGTCTTGCACTGGTCTCTGCCTTGCTAGTGCTCTGAAAAATCTGACCACCCAAGGGTTGGCGGCCAGAGGTCTTTCTAAATATGCACTAAGTGCTGATACCTGGCTCTTTAGGGTACTCATGGCTTACCCTTTATCTGCCCCGCACTGCAAAAACTCCAAAACTGCTATGGGGTTCTGCACCTCGAAGGAGTTTCCTGCGCACCATTCGATAAAGCATACCCAGACCTTTTTGTAGATCCGGCGCGTCTCCTTTCTGCTATTGAGGAGAGTGGATATCAGCCTTTCTGAAAAACCCTTGGTTTTTAATAACCCTTCCTCAGTAGCCAGGCTGCTAGGTTCCATCGATGTACCTGGGGACAAAGGACCGGGCCTTGTGAAAGGACTTCCTCTCGGAGTGGTAGTAACCATGGAGATTCTACTGCTAACTGTTTGAGAACCGAGAACCAGGACCTTCTGGGCCAATGTGGTGCCAAGAAGATCAGAGAGGTGTTCTCTGTTTGAAATTTTCTCAGTACTGCCGGTGGCAAGACCGGTGGCGGGAAGGCATAGCATTTTTTGAAATGCCAGCTCTGTGTTAGCGCATCCACCCCTAGTACGTCTTCTCACCTGTTTAAAGGAGAAGAAACAGGGTTTTTGCGTTGTCCCTTGATTCAAAGAGGTCCGCCTCTGGGGGACCCTATCTTTTGGATATGAGATTGAAAACTTCCTGGTTCAGGACCCAATCATCCTCTCTCAGTTGATTTCTGCTGAGAAAGTCCGTCACCACATTCTTTTCCCTTTTTAGAAAACCCGCCGATAGGGAGAGTGCGTTGGTCTCAGCCCAACTCAGGACTTCTGTTGCTAGGGTCAACAGGATTCCACTCCCCGGTGCCGCCTTACTTGTTTACATATGTGACCACCGAGGAGTTGTCCGAGTGCACTTGAATGTGGTGGCCTTGTAGTTCCTTCCTGAAGGACCTGAGTGCCAATCTGACGGCTTTCAGTTCCTTCCAACTGGATGACCTTTTGAGCTCCTCGTCCCTCCAGGTGCCCTGTGCCAGTAGGGTTCCTAAGTGTGCACCCCAGGCTTTGCTGCTTGCGTCCGTGGTTACCACCCTGGAGACCAGGATGAGCCACAGACGACCCTGTGACAGGTTCACCATTATCCTCCACCACCAGAGGGATCTTTTTACCTGAGGTGGAATGTATACTAAGGTGTCTAATGACTCCTGGCTGTGGTCCCATGTTTTTAGGACAAAGGATTGGAGGGGACGAAAATGTAGAGCTACCCACTGAACTGCTGGGATGGTTGACATTAGTAGACCCAGAGTTGACATTGCTGCCCTTATGCAGACCTGCTAGTTGCTTTGGAGAGAGGCCACTGCCTTGTCCAATTTCTGTAATTTTTCTGCTGGGAGAAAAACCCTCAACTAAGTAGAGTCTAGCAGGTATCCTAGGTAGGTAATGCACTGAGATGGAATCAAGCTGGACTTTTCCAGGTTCAGCAGCCACCCCAGACCTGTCAGGTTTTCTTTCGTCAGTTCAAAATTCCTAGTCAACTGTTCTGGCAATGCTGCGAAGAGGAGCAGGTCATCCAGATATGCTATTATTGAGACTCCTTTGAGTCACAGAAAAGCCTTGGCTTCTGCCATGACCTTCGTGAAGATTCGGGGTAACGAGGATAGGCCAAATGGAAGCGCTTGAAACTGTAGATGGATTGTTTCTCCTAGGTTTAATTTCTAGACAGAGAAACTTCTGGAAAGCTTCTGCGATAGGGACGTGGAGGTAGGCGTCCTTGAAATCTATCGACTCCATGTAGCAATTCTGGGGTAGCAGGGCTCTGACCGTAAAAATCGATTCCATACGGAACTTCTTGTAAGATACAGACTGGTTTAGGGGTTATAGGTTCAGTATCAGTTTGCATTTTCCTGAGGGTTTTTGCACAACAAATATGTGTGAGTAAAAACCCCCACCTTCCTCGCCCTTTGAAACTCTGCGTATTATGTTTTGTTCCTTCAATTCTTTTAACGCCCCCAGTAGGGCCTCTGCCTTCTCTGCACACCTGAGAAGGTTCCCCCTCAGGCTTGGGGGCCCCCCTTCGTTTCTGTGGACAAAACCCTTTCTTTGTCTTAACTGGGGGTTTGCGCTTAACCGGGAAGGATTTCTTTTTGTCCGCTGTGTGGTCTAGCACAGCTTCTAGACCGGGGCCAAAAAGGAAATCTCCCGTAAATGGGATCTTGCATAGTTTAACTTTAGAGGCACTGTCGCCCGGCCCTATTTTTAGCCAGAGGGCTCTTCTGGCTGAGTTGGCTAGAGCTGCAGTTCTGGCAGACACGCGGACAGACTCTGCGGAGCATCCGCTATATATGCCACTCCTCGCAAATAGTAGGAAAAAATTACAATATAATTTCATTGGTGGTTCCCACTTCAATATGAGCCTGAATTTGGGAAAGCCAATGCTCCAGGTTACGAGCCACCACTGTGACAGCCATTTCTGGTTTCAGATTTCCTATAGTTGATTCCAAGGTTTTCTTTAGAAGGGAATCCATTCTCTTATCCATAGTATCTGCTAGAGCTCCCATATCCTCAAAAGCCAGATCTGTACGTCTGGAGACCTGGGATAAGGCAGTGTCCATTTTGGGGTTTTTATTCCAGATGGACGATGGATCTTCTGAAAATGGGAACGTTCTTTTCAAAGATCTAGAGAAAAAGGGGTCCATTCAGGATCCTGCCACTCCTTCTTTACTGTTTCTACCAGGACATTATGGACTGGAAAAACTTTCTTTTTTTGTTCCCCCATGCCCCTGTACATCTGGTCATGGAGTGTCAGGGGGTTTCTTGTCCGCCTGAATTCCAAGGGTGGTATAAATTGCCCCCAAGAGATCCTCTACCTCTTCCAGGGAAAGCCTGTACCTTGGGGGTTTCCTGGACTCCCCATCCCGTTCCTCTCCCTCTGACTCCTCCTGGGAACCAGAGGTTGCACTATCCGGCTCTTCCCTAGACTCCTCTCTGAAGGCCCTGGTAGCTCCCGTGGCAGCCAGTTGGGAAGATGCAGAGCCCTGTGCTTGTGGAGGGGGTTGTAATTTGGGGTGCAGGTGAGGGATTAGTAGGAAGCTGAAACCATTCAAACAAGGATATAAAAGACTGAAAAGGTGGAGGAAAGTTCCTTCACTGAAGCCGCTAACCCCGATTCCTGCTCTGATGCCCTTTCTCTGACTAAAGCATCTATACAGTCTTTGCATAATACTTTTGTCCAAGTTTCCACTAGGGTATCCCTACAAGAAGCGCACTTTCTCCTAGAGGTATGTGACGATCTTGATTTTTCAGCAGCTTTCTGAAATACATGCAAGAAAAATATAAAGAACATCACCTTTCCCCCTTGCATACAGGTTACAAACCTGGGAGTGTTCCAGGCTAGCATTGATGTGCGCTGTCTGGGTGTCTGCTTTAGACATGGCCGCGCTGGTGGTTGCTGCTGTGGAGTCCAACGCTGCCTGTGCCGCATTCCTGACTCCTCTCCAGACTGCACCCGGCCCACTATCAGCACCGCAACCGGAAGTCGCAGGTCAAAGGGAAACATCCGCCCTCTGCCGGAAATTACGCCACCCGTCACTCGGCCCGCCCTAGTTCCAAATGCGGCCTGCACCCGTGTACAAGGAGAGCAGAGCTGTCGCCCTGCTGCAGCCCTGTGAATGCGATGGTGGGCCCCCGCCTCTTCCGCCCGCACTCAGTGAAGATGGGGTGGCGAACAGTGCGGTCGGGTATGTACCTCACCATGTCCCTAGGAGCGCCCTGGCCTCCCATACAGGGCTTTACAAGCCACAGTCTCCCTGACTGTCTGGCCAGGTTCCAAAACACTGTCTCCCCACCGGAGGAAACACAAATAACTGAAGTCTGGCAGGGGGAAGTGAAAACTTATGGGCTGTCACAGTGTTTCCTAGGAAGGGGAGGAGCCAAGGTCTCATTGTGGCTGTCCTGAAAGACGGGGAGGGAAAAAAGGCTTAGAGAAGACCAACAGTCAGTTGCTACCTTTAGCTAGGTACAGAGTCTGCCAAAGAACAGAGCCAAAGTTTAGTAGCACTTAAAGCCATTTTGAACTTATACAGTATGTTAGGCAGAATTTTAGCTAAAATAACACATGTGAAATAGTAATTAAAAGGTGACATGGTTGAATGTGTCAAACACCTATAACCGTGGAGAACATTAGATTAAAAGCAGGTGAATTGAGAATGTAGCCAATACTTTTCTTTTTCAAATCACTAAGGCTTTTAGGTTGTTTCACATTGATATAAAAGGGTACTTTAAAGTACTCTGCTCTAACTTGAAGCTAAGGTCCAATCCAACAGCAGAGCCTTAGTAGCCAACAGAATCATTGAAGTGTTGGATGGTGGATGAGGGGCTTAGGTCTACAAAAGGACCAGACTAAGCTCAAAATGAGCGCAGAAAACCAGGCCCAAGTGATGAGTGTGCCTAAAGGGGCTGAAGAGGGGCCGAGAAGATCCGGGCTTCATCTGTGCACATCAGTGTTCACACGTGCCATATCCATGCCACATCAGTGCTCATCCTGACAGTACTCCCTGCATGTTGAGTGTCTGTATGTGGCCAGGCTGTGTAAAAGTCTCTCACATGTGGTATCGCCATACTCAAGAGTAGCAGAATGTATTTTGGGGTGTAATTTTTGCTATGTACATGCCATGTGTTAAAAATATTTTGTACATTTACCAGTTTGTGTAAAAAAAAAAAAAAAAAAATTAAAAAATATATTATATTTATTGTGTTTTTATTTTCTTTACACATTTTCCAAAAACTTGTGGAAAAAAAGAGTGACATGTTCAAAAGACTAATTATGCCTCCCAGATTATGTGTTGGGGTGTTTTTTTCCCGAAATGGGGTCATTTTGTGGGCGTTTTCATTGTCCTGGTGCTTCAAGGCCTTCAAAAGTGTAATCGGTAATCAAGAAATGATGTGTGTAATTTTTGCTCCTAGAACGCCTAAAAGTGCTCCCTACATGTTGGGCCCTGTATGTGGCCAGGCTGTGAAAAAGTCTCATACACGTGGTATCGCAATACTCAGGAGGAGTAGCAGAATGTGTTCTGGGAGAGAAATAACCCGTTAATATGACAATTTTGTGAAATAAAAAAAATCTTCATTTTGCAAAGAATTGCCGGAAAAAATTACAACTTAAAAAAAAATCCCCATGCCTCTTACTAAATATCCAAAACTCCCGATGCCTCTTACTAAATATCTTGGAATGTCTACTTTCCAAAAAGGGGTAATTTGGGGGGTATTTGTACTTACTGGCTTGATAAGCTGGCCATACAATTTTCTTCTAGCTTACCTTCAACTTTGTAGTGCAAGGGGTCTGCCTGCTTGCATACAAATTGAAAGTGTTTAGGCTTGACCTTCTATTATATGGTTTTGATAAATCTGAAGGAAAGTTGTACAAGAAAATTGTATAATGTACGGGACACCTTAGTGTGTCAAGAATTGAGATAGGCCATCAGTACATCAGGTGTGATCAATTTTAGTTTATAGACTTATAGACTCTAACTTTCACAAAGACCAAATAATATACACTGATTTTGATAATTTTTACCAAGAATATGTAGCAGTATAAATTTTGAGCAAAAGTTATGAAGAAAAAATTACTAATTTGCTCAATTTTAAAACAGAAACGAAGAAGAATGCATTTTTTTTTTTTTTTTTTTTACAAAATTTTCGGTCTTTTTTCATTTATAGCGCAAAAAAATAAAAAACCTGATGGCGAATACATTTTACCAAAAGAAAGCTCTATTTGTGTGAATATATTTAAAGAAGAAATAGCTAAGGGGGTACCACATCCATATATAGACTGTTTAAAAGATTAGGACATTTTGAGCAGACTTTACCGATGCCAGGGAACACTACATACTTTTACTAAATTATGTAAACAGAATCCCCTTGTACAGTCAAGGAAATAAGGTCCTGAGGAAGCATAAAGCGAAACATCGACCTCTTTGACTCAGCAGTAATAGGGATCCTATATGATATATACATTATGTGGTTTCATCAATGAGAGCTTCAATTTTCTTGCTTTTATCTTGTGCTAATATTTTTTAGAATCTATTTTTTGTAATATATTTGTAATAAAAAGAATTTCATAAAATTATGAAGTGTTTTTTATATGGGTACAGTGTTGCATGACCGAGTATTTGTCATTCAAAATGTGAGAGCACTGAAAGCTGAAATTGGCCTGGTTAGGAAGGGGGTATACGTGCTCAGTGGGCAAGTGGTTAATATCAAGTTTACATTGAGCTTTCTTCCTAAATCCCATTGGAGTATCCGGTGGATCACAGGAGTGCAAAACACCAGCAGTCACCAGCTCTCTGCTCACAAAGCTCTGGGAACCAAGAGATCGGCGGTGTTTAATCGCTTGATTCTCAGCCTTAGAGCCGGCAGGGGGACGGATGTAGCATCGAACTGATGCTGCATCCACCTAGGTAAGTATGATTTGTGAAAATTTTTTTTTAAAAAAGCCCAACTTCTCTTTTAACCCTTTCACGCCTAAGCCTATTTCTGACATTTGGTGTTTACAAGTTAAAATATGTATTTTTTTGCTAGAAAATTACTTAGAACCCCCAAACATTATATATATATATTTTTTAGCAGAGAATCTAGAGAATAAAATGGCGATTGTTGCAATATTTTATGTCACACGGTATTTGTGCAGTGGTGTTTTAAATGCAACTTTTTGGGAAAAGGGACACATTTCATGAATTTAAAAAAAAACGAAACAGTAGAGCTAGCCTAATTTTTTTGTATAATGTGAAAGATGATGTTAGGCTGAGTAAATAGAAACCAAACATGTCACGCTTTATAATTGCACGCACTCGTGGAATTGGTGACAAACTACGGTACCTAAAAATAGGCAACACTTTTTTACGGTTACCAGGTTAGAGTTACAGAGGAGGTCTAGTGCTAGAATTATTACTTTCGCTCTGACAATCGCGGGGATACCTCACATGTGTGATTTGAACACCGTTTACATATGCAGGCGCGACTTCCGTATGCGTTTTCTTTGCTGCGCGAGCTCGCGGAGACGGGGGCACTTTAAAAAAAAATTTTTCCTTATTTATTTTTATATTAAATTGTGTTTAAAAAAAAAAAAAAAATGTGATCACTTTTATTGCTGTCACAAGGGATGTAAACATCCCTTGTGACAGTAATAGGTGGTGACAGGTACTCTTTATGGAGGGATCGGGGGACTAAAAGATCTCCAATCCCTCCTTTGCACTTCAAAGTATTCAGATCACCAAAAACAGTGATTCTGAATACTGTATATTTTTTTTAATCCGGCGCCATTGGCAGCCGAGTAAACAGAAAGTGACGTTGTGAGGTCGCTTCTGTGTTTACATTCAGGAGACTGGCACGAAGCCGTTTCCGGCTTCGTGCCAGTCCGTCTCTAGCCGCCGGAAGTGCCGGATCGTGGATTGGGTCTCCCAGTGGGACGGACGGCCCGGTCAGAGCGGCGGGAGGCGGGGATGTCCCCTTCCGCTCCTCCGGGGTACAATCGAGCGGCTTTTAGCCGCATCGGTTGTTATCCCTGGAAAGCCGATCTCCCACTCTAAAAAATGGTACCGCGATGATGCCTGCAGCTGTGGGCATCATCCCAGTATAACCCCCGAAAGCCGAGGCCGCATATCTACTTATGCTTGGCGGGAAGGGGTTAATAAGGAACTGTAGAGGGCAGCTGAGTGCATGGAGTGCATGGATACCTCTCTCCTAAACCTTTTTTTTTTAAAGCCTTGCATCCTGAATGGTTTGCTCTTTTGCTATATTAAAGTGCTTGTACATCTCAGACATGAAATATGAACAAAGCATATCCCTCTATAGTATGTACTTGTCTTAATTAAAGAGCACTAAATGTCATTTCTGTCTGTTGCTTCTTTCTGCATGAATCATTTCCGACAAGTTTTCCTGACACCCACAGAAAAAAGGTGGCAGGGGAGGGATCTCGAGCTAATTGACAACTTCAGCTCTGTTCCTGTGTGCTGTGTGAAAGGGAGTGTGTCAGCTCTCAGAACTCTCCTCACTGAGCTCTGCAGAGTGCAACTTCGGCTCCCTGCCTCAATTTTCTAACATCTCAGACAAACTTTACAAAATTTCTGGACTTTCAATGGCTGTAAAGAAGAAGAGAACGCTGCAGATAAACAGGTACAACTTATGCAGCAGGATTTGTTTCATCTCCAGAGGTCAGTCACTTTACGCGGTATATGTAAGGGTTTACAAGCACTTTAAAGCAGAGTTTCGCATGGGAAAAAAAAAAAAATGAAAAAAGTGAGCAGCTACAAATACTGTAGCTACTGACTTTTAATATAAGGACACTCACCTGTCCAGGGAGCCTCGAATGTCGGCACCCGAAGCCGACCCATCCCTCGGCTCCGGGTGCAGGCAACCCTACTAAGGGAAACAGGAAATGAAGCCTTGCGGCTCCACAGCCTGGTTTCCTACTGTGCATGAGAGTCGCGCTGCACATTCTGAATGGTCCCTGCGCCTCTCCCAGAAGGCAGCGGGGAAGGAGGAGCCGGACATTGGGTAGTGGGAGCAGATACCTGGATTTGAAGGGTATCCGCTCTCCCCTCCCCCTTGAAAGGTGCAAAATGTGGCACCGGAGGGGGGGGGATCCATTCAGCGGAAGTTCCATTTCTGGATGGAACTCCGCTTTAAACACTTTTATACACAGTTTTGCAGCAACGGTTGTTTTATGTTCACACATACCTCCAACTCCACGAGAGCTGCTGTGACAGCATCTGTCGCAAGATCACCAGCTTGTAACTTTTCAATTGCCTGCACATAAATAGTTAATAAGAATTATTTTTTGTATATAAAAAAAAAAAAAATGTAAAATTCAAAAAACACACGTGTTAAAAGATAACTTCACAGATGGCACTCAAACAATTAATTGTTGCTGCAAGATTAGGGACAAATTCCAACTAAAATAGAGCCTTGAAATTTGAGTGGGACACTGGATTAAATCCTGCATCACCTTCACCTACCAACTGCAGGATTTCTCTTAAAAGTATCTCTCCCCTCCCCTTCCCACAAGGCCACCAACCTGATCAGAGAGCATAACATCTCTGGCTCTCAAATCCTTTTGTAGTCATACAGGGTTCTGTGGTCCCGGGGATGGGATATTACCTCCCCTTTTTTCCTATGGTGTCCATTACCCACTTCCATGTCTCACTTCTTTCTGTTTCCATTTCCCTTCACAGACATACACTCACCGGCCACTTTATTAGGCCACTTGCTAGTACCAGGTTGGACCCCCTTTTGCCTTCAGAACTACCTTATTCTTCATGGCATGGATTCAACAAGGTGTTGGAAACATTCCTCAGAGATTTTGGTCCATATTGACATGATAGCATCACACAGTTGCTGCAGATTTGTTGGCTGCACATCCATGATGCAAATCTCCCGTTCCACCGCATACTAAAAGGTGCTCTATTGGATTGAGATCTGGTGAGTGTGGAGGCCATTGTAGTACAGTGACCTCATTGTCATGTTCAAGAAACCAGTGGTGAGATGATTTGATCTTTGTGACATGGTGCATTATCCTGCTGGAAGGAGCCATCAGAAGATGGGTACACTGTAGTCATAAAGGGATGGACATGGTCATCAACAATACTCAGGTAAGCCGTGGTGTTTAAATGATGCTCAATTGGTACTAAGGGGACCAAAGTGTGCCAAGAAAATATGCCCCACACCATTACACCACCACAACCAGCCTGAACCGTTGATACAAGGCAGGATGGATCCATGCTTTCATGTTGTTTACGCCAAATTCTGACCCTACCATCTGAATGTCACAGCTGAAGTCGAGACTCATCAGACCAGGCAACATTTTTCCAATCTTCTATTGTCCAAATCTGGTGAGCCTGTGCGAATTGTAGCCTCAGTTTCCTGTTCTTAGATGACAGGATTTGCACCCGTTGTGGTCTTCTGCTGCTGTAGCCCATCTGCTTCAAGATTTGATGTATTATGCTTTCAGAGATCGTATTCTGCATACCTTGGTTGTAACAAGTGATTTGGGTTACTGTTGCCTTTCTATCATTTCAAACCAGTCTACCCGTTCTCCTCTGACATCAACAAGGCATTTCCCTCCACACAACAGCCACCCAGTGGATATTCTCTCTTTTTCCCACCATCTCTGTAAACCGTAGAGATAGTCGTTTGTGAAAATCCTGGTAGATCAGCAGTTTTTGAAATACTCAGACCAGCCTGTCTGGCACCAACAACCATGCCACCTTCAAAGTAACTTAAATCCCCTTTATTCCCCATTCTGATGCTCGGTTTGAACTTCAGTGAGTCGTCTTCACCACGTCTAGATGCCTAAAATGCACTGAGTTGCTGCCAAGTGATTGGCCGATTAGAAATTTGTGTGACCAAGCAATTGAATAGGTTACCTAATAAAGAGGCCAGTGAGTGTATTCTGCCTATATATTTTCTTAAGGTAGCCAAATATAAAATTATATAATTTACAGCAGTCAAAACCAGGTACTTGCTGTGCCAGTGGAGGAGGGGGGGGGGGGGTAGTATGTAAACAAGGTGAAGTTCCGATTTATTAATGATGTGGCTACAGTAAAGACATGGCACGTAAAACAGCCCCCTTGCACATTTGTAATGACACCCCCCCCCGTGCCATATCTGTCTCCTTGTTTGCCAAACACATTGCCTCCAGAAACAAGGCAAACATCCCGATTCTGCACCAATCCAGCAGACTCAGTAATTTACCCCGAAATGGCATTTTCTACCATGTGTCTTAGGTATTCAGTACCAGTCTAGAGATGATTTTTTTTTGCTGAGCCAAGTTAGGCAGCACAGACTAATGAAAACACAATTTATGTAATGAAGAGACAAAGAATGTGGCTCTCTTAATCTGGCCACCGCAATGGATGCCTAATTCCTTTCTGAGAAGGAACCACATACTTTTCTAGTGTGTCATATGTTGGCAAGTGTGCGAAATTTGAATTACAAAGACTAAGTGAATTACACACACGTACGGAAAAAAAAAAAAAATAATATGCATTCTTTTTTACTCACGACAACCTTATTTCCTTTGCTGCCATGTACGAAAGCCAAAAAAAAGGCGAAAACAGCAGAAACCAAAATATAGTCTATTGCTACAAATAAAAAACATTTGGACCACCAAGGTTGGTTGATCTGAACTCTTTAACCTTTCTCGGAACCTGTTAACAACCTACAGTCGTGTAAAAGGACATAAAGTTTCTAATACTGAGAACAAACAGCCAGCGCTGTAGCAACCAATGCAATCCTGCCTTTCATGTTAATGGGCTGGCTAGAAAATGGTACAGTGGAAATGTCTTAAACATTTGCTAAGAAAAAAAAAGCAAATTTGGTTAAAACAGCACAGGCATTTCTTATGTCAGTTTACAGACCAGATAGGTTAAAAAAGAAACCAAATACACTTTTCAATACTTCTATTTGAATAAAACAAAGAAAAGAAAGAAACAACTTGGGTTTCATTACAGCTTTAGTACATTTTCCTTATGTACCGTAATGTAAATCTGTCTATTTTAATCTATTTTAAATAGAAAAAGTAAAGACTAAAGCCTTTTTCTTTTTTTGCGTTTATTTTTAAGAGCAATGCAATACTCTTGACCAATTTAGCACCAGACAATAAATAGCTGTTCCCAAAAATATCCAGAAACACATTTAAGTCAGTTTCCTCTGCACTGCTTCCCCTGTCAGTTTACCTACTTAGGGCAAGGTAGAGCCTCATTTAATCCTGCATGTAGCTTTCCTAAAATAGCAGAAGTCACCTGGGAAGAAAAAATAACAGTAAGGCCCCTTTCCACACAAGGATCACTCTGTCATACCTGATGTTTTATTGAGCCGGGGAGGGACAGGTGCAGCGTCCAGCCTATGCAGGCTGTAGTTGGATGGGGCTGAATTCTGTATCAAGTGGTACTCGCATGTATGGCTCTGTGCATTCAGGGATGAAAGTCCAGAATGCAGGTCTTCTGCTGATACCTCTCAGTACAGCGTTTAACCCCGCCCAGTCACAGCCTGCCATAGACTTTAATAGTAATAATGGGGATGGATGCTGCACCTGGACCTGTCCCTCCTGGGCACACTAAAATGCCAGGAAGGACAGACTGATCCTCAAAATCCCTGTGTGCAAAAGGGGTTTATGCCTCCCAGATCGCTTTTACCTGTGATAAGATGTTCCTACTTTAAAGCAGATTACATGGATTTAGCTGCATTTTAAAGTGTCTGATTGGATCCTGGACGCACAGAATTCTAAATGCAGCTAAACTGACAGCACCTAAATGCAGGTGAATGTGATTTTTCTATGGTACCATTCACAATGTTTAGAAATGTCCTCTAAACACATATAAATTTATGTTTGTCAGTGTCAGTGTGAATGAGGCCTAGGTGACGGAAGGGGAGTTTCTTGCATATATTAGGGAGAAAAAAAAAATCATACCTTTTTACATGCTCGTTTACAGACATGCTTGTATTCCTTCGCTTTTGATTCTGAATGATAGCCAGCACCTAAACAAATATACATGTTAAAGTCCCAGTATCATAAAATGTATATTCCTTACCGTTATAAATATTTAAAAAAAAAACAGAAAATTACAGTCAGCTGTATTTTATATTGCTTTTTTCAGAGGTTATGTTTTAGGTGAGCGTTTTATTGCATGGTTACAGTCCAGCGGACCAATGTGTGTATGCTTGTGCCATACCTGTGGGATCCCTGTGAAAGTTGCAAATCACTGCATTAGGAGCCACTACTAAAGTGACTGTCACAATCTTCCAGGTCCCATAAGGTGAAGAGGCAGGGCAATAACATCAAAATGCCCACTAAGTCCAGTCAGAGAACGCCTTGCATTCTGTAAATGGTGCCCATACCGAGCAAGCAACCACATATGTTCACTATACAGCAGGGCAGCTAATTGCTACAGGACCCAGAAGATCGCAGAAATCACTGTAATAGCAGCACCTACTACAGTGATTTCCTGCTTCCATCCTGGTTCCATCCTGGTTCAGGATGGAACAAAGCAACTATGAAAAAAATTGAATACCTAAAACTAAAGGTTTAAAATTAACATGAAGATTACTTAAAACTGCCAAAGCATTATTTTCCTGAAAGCAGAGGCCCTCTATGCAATAAAACGGTAGCAGTTGCAATTTTTTATGTCACACAATATTAACGCCACAGTTCATCATATATTTTCTGTAAAAAAAAAAAAGGAAACACACAGGCTTAATATAATACCCAATTTTTGGGTAAAATTAACCACTTAAGCCCCGGACCATTTGGCTGCCTAAAGACCAGAGGACTTTTTACAAATTAGCACTGCGTCTCTTTAACTGGTAATTTCGCGGTCATGCAATGTTGTACCCAAACAAAATTTGCGTCCTTTTTTCCCACAAATAGAGCTTTCTTTTGATGGTTTTCGATTGCCTCTGCTATTTTAATTTTTTGCGATATAAACGGAAAAAGACCGAAAATTTTGCAAAATACTCACTATACCTCTCAGCAAATAGCTTGGGGTGTCTACTTTCCAAAATGGGGTCATTTGGAAAGTTTGAACTGTCCTGGCATTTTATGCACAACATTTAGAAGCTTATGTCACACATCACCCACTCTTCTAACCACTTGAAGACAAAGCCCTTTCTGACACTTTTTGTTTACATGAAAAAATTATTTTTTTTTGCAAGAAAATTACTTTGAACCCCCAAACATTATATATTTTTTTAAAGCAAAGGCCCTACAGATTAAAATAGTGGGTGTTTCATTTATTTTTTTTCACACAGTATTGCACTAGTGCACTAAAACACACTAAATTGCCCAAATGTTTGATGAAATAAAAAAGATGATCTCAGGCCGAGTACATGGATACCAAACACGACATGCTTTAAAATTGCGCACAAACGTGCAGCGGCCACAAACTACATACATGTTTAAAAGCCCTTACAGGTTACCACTTTGGATTTACAGAGGAGGTCTAATGCTAAAATTACTGTCCTTGATCTGACCTTTGCGGTGATACCTCACATGCATGGTGCAATTGCTGTTTACATATGACACCAGACCGACGCTTGCGTTCGCCTTTGCGCGAGAGCAGGGGGGACAGGGGTGTTTTTTTTTTTTTTCTGTTTTTTTTTAATTATTTATTTTGCTTTTTTATTTTATTTTTAAACAGTTCCTTTCATTTTTTTTTATCATTTTTATTGTTATCTCAGGGAATGTAAATATGCCCTATGATAGCAATAGGTAGTGACAGGTACTCTTTTTTGAAAAAATTGGGGTCTATTAGACCCTAGATCTCTCCCTCTGCCCTCAGAGCATCTGACCACACCAAGTTCAGTGTGATAAAATGCTACGCTAGGAATGCTTTTACATGAAAGCCGACTGCTGGCTGAAAAGAATGATACCAAGATGATATCTAAACCCGCAGGCCTCATTCTGGTATAACCACTCAAAGTCCAGCAACATACCAGTACGTTGCTGGTCCTTGTTGGGCATGTATTGTAATCTTTTTTTTTTCATGCAGCCTGTGGGCTGAACGAAAAAAAGAGATCGGTGGGTATGCCCACCATTAGAATACCTCCCTTCATCCACCCACTTCTAATGATGGGCATACATGCACCATTTTGTTTTTAACTGTGGTGGTGAAATCACCTCCTACAGTGCTGGAGTCACGGCTTTATGTATCGTGGGAGCAAATGCTGTTGCTGTCAAGATAAATAAATCCGCACTGCAGCTGAATTGTGTACCTGAAAACCAAAAAATGGTTAACAATAAAACATTGCAGAATAGAATACAGTAAAAAAGAGCAGAACAATAGAGAGAGAATAGAGAGAGAACAATAAAACGACAAACTATTTTTGTTTTTTTATATTTTTTTTTTTGTTTTTTTTTTCTTTATGCCATGTACACATGACCGGACTTTTCAGAATCAAAGGTCCGATGGAACGAATCCATCGGACAATTCGATCGTGTGGGGGCTTCATTGGACCTTTTCTGTCTAAAAATCTCACGGACCTTAGAAATAGAACAAGTTTCAAATCTTTCCGACGGACTCGATTCCTATCGAAAAATCCATTCGTCTGTACGCTAGTCCGACGGACCAAAAACGATGCAAGGGCAGCGATTGGCTACTGGCTATGAACTTCCTTATTCTAGTCCGGTCGTACGTCATCATGTTCGAAACGATCGGACTTTGGCGTGATCGTGTGTAGGCAAGTCCGTTTCATTGGAACTCCGTCGGAACTCCATCGAAAAGTCCTTCTGAGTTCAGTCCGACGAGAAGTCCGCTCATGTGTACGCGGCATTACACTTTTATTTGTAACTGTAACGGTTCGGTTCCAGGTTCGGGTCTCTCAAAATGCGATGGCATCTTGGGAGACCCTGTGAAAGTGTGCCCAGTCCGTGCAATGCTGTACCCTAAGCTGATACTCCACTAGTGTATGTTAGCGTTCAAAACATTCACCAATGCAAAGACCAGGATTGTCAGGACAGGAAAGACAAAAATAGCGGGTGTCACGTCTATATCCGCACTTTCTACAGACACAACATTTTCTTTGGGGTGATCGTTGGGTAGGGGTACTAGGGAGGACATACAGAAAATACCTCTCATGCAGCCGGCTTACTGCATTTGGATTGGGAAGGTGAGGTGAACCACCGTCTGGAAACAGAAGGGCTCTGACGATCTCTTCCTGCAATTTTAGGGCCAGTTCACCCCATAGAAACACAATCCGGATGCGTTCCAGGTGCTTTTCTGCATGCGCGTTTTTGATGCGTTCCAATGCGTTTTTGATGCAGTCCAGTGATTTTTTTCCCCCCTCTTTTTTTTAACCTTAAATAAGGACAAGTGTGTTGCAGTGCGTTTTTGGTGCATTTAGGTGCATTTTACAGCGTTCCAGTACAGTCCAGTGCAGAAAAAATGCAGCATGTTCTACTTTTTTTTCTGCAACTGGAACGCACTATGCCGTTGAAAACCATATATTGTACTTTCCATGTGTTTTTAATGCAGAAGAAAAAAAAAACCCACTGGACTGCATGTGGTGTGAACTGGCCCTAAGGAAGGATCCAGTCTTTCCTGAATCTCTGTATAGCACCTGAGCGTTCAGCAAAGCCAACTGAAATAAGTATACAGACACTTTTTTGTACCAGCGTCTGGCCTTACAGGCAATTAGGTACAGCGCCAACAACTGGTCGTGAGATCCACCCCTCCCATATTTTGGTTATATTCGTGGACACAGAGAGGTTCCTCCACAACACCAGTCGCCGTAGGAATTTGGACCGCCGTGTCTGTGTGAAGGGAGGTAAGAACGAAAACATTCTTATTATCCCTCCACTTCATAGCGAGCAAATTATTATACTTGAAGCAGGCTCTCTCCCCTAGCCTAAGACGGGAATCTACAAGCTGCTGGGATAAGCCCCGGCGATTAGGTCACACGGTGCCACATGCGCCAATCTGATGATCAAACAAGTGACTAAAAAGTGGCACGCTTGTGTAATAATTGTCCACATACAAATGGTACCCCTTTCCGAATAAGGGTGACACCAAGTCCCACACAATCTTGCCAGCGCTTCCTATGTAGTCAGGGCAGTTTGTCGGCTCTACGTGACTATCTTTGCCCTCGTAAACCATAAAACTACATGTATAGCCTGTGGCCCTGTCAAAGAGGTTATACATCTTGACCCCGTATCTGGCACGCTTGCTGGCAAGGTACTGTTTGAATGATAAGCGGCCAGAAAACTTAATCAGGGACTCATTAACGCAGACAACTTGATCGGGAGTAAACAAGGCTGCAAAACGTTGGTTGAAGTGGTTTACGAGGGGCCGAATTTTGTAGAGCTGATCGTATCCAGGGTCTTCACGAGGACGACAGAGTTCATTGTCATTGAAGTGCATGAACCGCAAAATCTGCTCGTATCGTGCCCTGGCCATGGAGGCAGAGAACAGGGGCATATAGTAAATTGGGTCAGTGGACCATTATGACTGCAACATACTCATTTTAACAATGCCCATGATGAGGGATAGGCCCAGAAAGGTCTTAAATTCGGAAACCGTAATTGGTTTCCAATCACTGGCAAGGAACAACTGATCTATTTGGTCCACAATAGATTTACAGAGATCTTCCGTGAAAAACAGCGAATAAAAATCAAGTGATGTAAAATCGACTGTTTCCACCTGAATGCCGGGTTGGCTAGTGAATGGGGGGGAAGTACGGGTGCTGCAGAAGTGGTGAGCTCCCAATTATGATTGGCGAATTCTGCAGGAAGGACACTATGGGCACGACGGGCCTGTGTTTGTCTTCTTGGTGGCAGCGGGACACTACTAGTGCTTGCCACCTCGCCAGCTTGAACTGCACTTATGGGACTCGCCACGTCACCGCGTGATACTGCAGTGCTGGATGTACGACCAGGGTGTACTAGGCTGCTGGTGCTTGCCAGTTCACCAGAAGGATGAGTGGCACTAGTACTTCTCTTCTCCATATGAGAGCCCTGCGCTTCTTGCTCCTCAACAACAGCAGATGAAGATCCAGGTCTGGTACACCTGACCTTGGCAGGGACCACAACTCCGTCGTCAAAGCTATCTGTCATGGAGCCGCTGTCGTCTACAGGATCGTATTCTGAGCCTGAATCTGACAGAAGAGTGACTTCCTCTTCATTATCTGTCATGCTCAGAAACGTGTAGGCCTCTTCACTAGTGTACCTTCGATTTGCCATTTTGGGCTCTAAATTTACTGGTACACTAGTGAGACTCACAGGAAAAAAAAGCTCCTAGGCTGTCAGCAACTAAATCAAACACTACCAAAAAAACTGTTAGCAAAAGGAGGGATCAGGCCTGACTCTGCGAACGCTGCAGTTATGTGTGTGCTGTTTTGTAAGTGACAGTGATCGATTGATACTGCACTTGGGTGGGCTGGGCTGGGCGGAGGGGCAAAATGTAGGTGCTAGTAGGTATCTGGGCTGATCCCGCTAACACTGCTTTTTTGGAAACCCTATACTGCTGGGGACTCTAGTAGAGATCAGATCAGATCAGATATTGATCCGTTCACATACTATACCACTAAGGGAGGTGTATGCTGCGTGTGTGGATGTTAGCGCTACTGGCACTAATCTGAGGCTGCCTGGGGAGATGCAGACCCTGACTGACCCTAAAACCTAACTGATATCACCCACCGGGCGATCAGGGGGTTAAACCTTTATTCGGTAATAAACTGCGGGTGCCCTGACGCTATAAAAACAAACTAACTAACCAGCGTCACCCGTAACACTTATACAGTGATCACTGGTGACAGGGGGTGAAAGGGTTAACTAGGGGGTAATCATGGGGTTAAACCTTTATTAGGGGGGGTTAGGGCAGTACCCTAGACCTAAAGGGGCCTACCACTAACACTTTTTACAGCCACAAATGACACCAAATGCAGCGATCAGTAAAAAAATTAACACTGCAATCGGTGACACTGTGACTGGGGGTGCAGGTGGTGATTGAGGGGTGATTTGTGTGTCTATGTGTACTGGTGTTAGTGTGCTGTTGGTGTAACTCACTTTTCACGTCCTCTCTTCACGGCTCCTGAACGAAAAAGGAAGCGCGAGGAGAGATGATATGACATCACTTCCTCTGACCTGTGTATACAGTTCACAGGCAGAGGAAGAAGCCCATTTGTCAGGAGTGATCGCGAGGGGGTGGCCACGAATTAGTGGCCTCCCCCTCAGCATGGATCGCTCCTGGAACTAAGCCAACCGCCCGCTGGGAGGCAGGGACGTACAGGTACGCCCATATGCCTGCCCGTGCCATTCTGTCGACAAATATCATCGTGCGGCAGTCGGCAAGCGGTTAAAGAAGACAATGCGAGATTGGTATATTTGTTATCGATTTACATGACCCAAACTTAAAAATTACACACACCTGTGAAATGGTGAAGAACAATGGTACAGTTCATTCATTTAGAGTTAACAGTGTCAGAGGGCCTTAGAATTATTTCTCTCACTTTTTTTGGTGGTGTCGCTCACAATGTAGAAGTGTTCAGGCCCCCTGAATCATTTCTACTACAGAGCCAACAGCACCAACCCCCCCCCCCCCCAACTACAGCAGGCTTAAGTTTTTTAAAAACCAGCACTGCAACTGACATACAGGGGACCTGCCCAGAGGCACTATGCTGCCTGAAAAATGCAAGAAGAAAACCCCAGGGGGACCGATGACCAATAAACGTTTTATAAGGTTTAGTAGTGCTTTGTTCACTTTTTTTTCCACCCATATGAAAGAAGCATTTGCTGGAAACTGCAGCATGAAGAATATTTTTAAATGCAGAAAAAACAAATAGGTTAGAATTGTATCATTTATATCACCATTACAAAACACTCCTCAGGTTCAATTTATGTATAAATAGGCCTTTAGCCTCCGGTCACACCGATGCGACTTGCCATGTGATTTGACAGTTTTAAATCGCGTGAAAAGTCACACCTTAATTTCCGCATTGAAAGCAGTGAAATTGGTGCATCGATTCTGAATGTAGTTCTTGCACTACTTTCTGAAAGTTCAGCTGTGACTTGCATAAACATCTGTGCATGAGGGCGCAGAGATGTCTTCCAATTCGCACCTGAAGTAGCACTAAAATGCTACTTTGAAATCGTGCTGCTTCAAATGAAGTAGCAGGATTTCAATGTCACGATCAGTGTGACCGGGGTGTTACTGGGGCTCAATCTAGATTCTGCAAAGCAAATATATATATATATATATATATATATATATATATATATATATATATATATATATATATATATATATATATATATATATATATATATATATAAAACTGCACATCTTACTTTAAAGTGTATGCATACCCAAATCATCATTTTTCAGCTTTAGAGAGAATAGTGAAGGGTTAATACCCCAGGTGAGTTTATTTTTTGCTGCATGTGCCCCACTGGAGAGATTTTTTTCTTCAATTCCTGTGCCAGACACCCAAAAAGGAAGTGAGAGGAAATCTCAAAGTGAAGGGGAATGCCCCTCTCAGTCGTTTCCAAAAAAGGTGAGTCCGTTGGAAGATATCCTCTCCATCTATGGCAACAACTTTAAAATTTCAGATTTCCCATCACTTTCTCTCTGGCTGACAGTGACGAATCTCCCTAAGCAGGGACAAATAAAAAAGGGGTTTTTCATTTTCTCTACTCCAAAAAAATAAACATTTTTTTAAAAATACGTAAAATAAAAATAAACAGATGATACTAGGAAATGTTAATATATGTTCTACCCTACCTGCATGCACCAATACGAAACCAACTCTTTTTCCCTTTTGCGTTTTACTGGAGTCTGCATCTTTGGTTGATTCAGTCTCTTTCCTACTTGAAACCTGAGATGATTTAGAAGGTGAGGTTTCTGATGAATTTACTGCCTTTTCCATGGTGTTACCCCAGATTTATCATTTCTGTCTTAGGAAAGAGCACCCCGATAACCATAATTTAGAGGAATTCCTGGAAAAGAAATATACTGTGTTGTAATATGCAAACAAATCTAAAACAGACTTCTACTATGAAAGCCAGGGAAGGATTCCCTTTCATAGTGTAAGACAAAATGAGCATACACAACAGATATACTAAAGAGCAGTCTCTATTGCTGCAGAAAATTTCCATAAATCAGTGTAATAAAAGGAGTTCATATTATGGGTCTAGAAAATAGCAGGGCAAGGCATTTATTTGTAAATATGACTTTAGAGGTGTAGTAATCTATAGTACAAATGCAATTCACACAGCATTAAGAACTCCTATGAATGCAAAAACATACATTCCACAAAACCCTTTTGATCCCTTTAAATGAGATTTAAAGGGATCAAAAAAAATCTTAAAAGGATGTCTAGCATTTTATATTACAAAAATGATATTCATATATTTTTCTGTCTTTATTATTAAAAACCAGGGGCCCCAGGTGACAGATTTCAGGCTAGGTGAAAACCTAGGAACAAACAGATGAAAGCAGGTAGGTGCAGCAACCTCCAGCTTAGAGCTGCAGCCTGCACTGAAGAGTCCAAAATCCAGTATCAGCTCCTCCATGTGTGGCATTCTGACAACTGATGCTGGAAGGAGCCTCCATTAAGGCACCATCTGGCCCTTCCCATCCCCCCGCACTGAGAACGAGGCTGGGAAACCAGAGCTTCCGGCACCTAGAAATGACTTCACCCAATCCAGGATTAATACCTGGCATCATCCAGTCAAACAGGAACACAGCCAGGTCACACGCTCAATAAAACTACCAAGTGAGCCCCCGCCACAAAATGCCCTACCTTGCAGACAGCTCACGCAGGCAGACATGGTGTCACACACAAAAGAGGCAGAGCCATTAGTGGCGGAAGGGGAACCCAGAAGAGGAGGCTTGGGGCTGCTCTGTACAATACCATTGCGCAGAGCAGGTAAGTATAACATGTTTATTATTTTAGTTAAAACTTAAAAATATTACAAATTGCTTTAAGTTCTACCACAGAGATTTTCTAGCCTCCTCTGACACCAGTTTTGGATATAAAGTACAACAAGCTGCTCATTGAGTGTCAAGTCCTTCTTATTCTGTTTTTGTTAGTGGACCAACCCTCAAGTTGGACTGCTTTTGGACATCCCAGTCATAATAATTTTAAACAAGTCTTTGTCTGTACTGAATAATAAGTAAAATAAGATTTTTGACAAACCAGTAAATCCATTTAATGGCAGCAACATGTCTCAAAAAAGTAGGACAGGGTCATGTTTATCACAGTATAGAATCCCCTCTTCTTTTATCAACACTCTGTAAACGTCTCGAAAAAGAGACAACCAGTTGCTGTCGTTTTGGACAAGAAATGTCCTATTCTTGCCTGATATAGGATTCTAACTGCTCAACAGTCTTGAGTCATCTTTACATGAGCTTTGACACAGAGAAGACCATCATGTTGAGCTATAACTTCTTCTTTACATGATAGAGCCTTAACCTGCATTTCTGGATGGTGCGGCAAACTGTTCACAGGCAGTGATTTTTGGAAGTGTTCCTGTGCCAAATATCAAATATTGTGATCGGCCTTCTGCCTTGTGCACATATTTCTCCAGATTCTTAGACTCTCTTGATGATTTTATGTACTGTAGATGATGATATATTTGCTATTTTACGTTGAGGAACATTATTGCGAAATTGTCTGACAATTTTTAGATGCAGCTTTTCACAGATTGATGAGCCTCTGCCCATCTTTACTTCTGAGACACTGGGGTTGATTTACTGAAGGCAAATCCACTTTGCACTACAAGTACACTGCAAGTGCCCTTGGAAGTGCAGTCGCTGTAGATCTGAGGGGAAGATCTGAAATGAGGGGAAGCCCTGCTGATTTTATCATCCAATCATGTACAAGCAAAAATGCTGTTTTTTATTTTCCTTGCATGCTCCCCTCAGATCTACAGTGATTGACTGCACTTCCAAGTGCACTTGTAGTGCAAAGTGGATTAGCCTTTAGTAAATAAGCCCCATTGACTCTCTAAGATGCTCTTTTTATATCCAATCAGGTTACCGACCTGTTGCAAATTAACCTCATTAGTTGCAAAATATTCTTTCAACTTTTCCTGGTTAGTGCCACTTATTTTCCCAGATTTTTGATGCCCTGTCACAACTTTTTTTGAGATGTGTTGCTGCCATCAATTTCAAAATTATCTTTTCTTTCTCGAACATCACGGGACACAGAGCCACAGTAATTACTGACGGGTTATATAGGGTATCACTGGTGATTCTACACTGGCACACCCTATCAGAAAGTTCAACCCCCTATATAATCCCTCCCCTTGCAGGGATACCTCAGTTTTTACTCCAGTGTCTAAGGCTGGATTCACATCTATGCATTTTTAGTGCTTTTTGCATTTTGCAGATTTGCACTACAGAACATGTTCCATAGGACACCATGTTAAATGGACTGTAGTGCAAATCTGCAAAATGCAAAAAGCACTAAAAATGCATAGGTGTGAATCCAGCCTTAGGTGATGGACGTGTAAAGATGTCCTGTGCTGAGCTCCAAAGGGAATATCCCATATCCTATACTGGGGCAAGCCAGGCGAACCGGATCCATTCAAAGTGTCCTTTCTAGGCCGAATTGGATGGTACCCGGGCCTCGTGTCCGAAGAAACGAGGTTTTACCTGTACGCTTCTCTTTTTAGAGAGCTGGACCCCGCATATTAGAAAATAGTTTTCTAGCCTAATTTCTAGCCGGGTGCTTTACAGGTCCAGAACTGCAGGATCCCCCTATCCGTATGGGGCCCCAGTCTCTGACAGTTTTCTAAACGGAGCCCACAGTGAGAGGTGAAGATTGGGTCTGTGTAAACTGAACCCTGCGGCTGGATAAGGTAAGAGGAGATTCCACAGAATTTTTTTATTCTAGTAGGTTTTCTCCTTTAAGGTAAATGCATGCTATGCCTATTGTGACCACCGGGGGCTGCCAAGAGCACAAACCTTGTCATGCTGATGTCGGTCTCAGTGTTCATTGCTTCACAGCGTTTCCGGCCGCTCAAGGCAGGATGGATGGGGGGATTTCTCATGTTTGATGTTCCCCCCAGGCTAGGGGGAGGCCACAGGGGTCTAGACAGCGGTTATACCGCTCGGGCACCGCCCCCCCCCGCCGCCATTGCCGTTTTCAGGCAGGCCCTTTACTACCAGCCTCTCTCCCTCCTCCCCCTCCCCCAGCCTTCCTCCATAGTGTTTCCGGAGGGTCGGCCAGTACGAGAAGCGCTCGTTTTTTCGAAATTCGAGTGGGGGTGGGGGGGGCGACATGTCAGCACAGGTGCTTAGACTCCCACTCAGGCCAGCTGCAGGCTATTAAGGCACTCTGTACAGGTGCACACAGCCTTTGGAGGGACACAGAGCTGACGGTCGCATGTAAGGTGGGACACAGGCATTCTCCTAGGCAGCATTTACTAAGTAACACCAGACTGAGCATTGGGTAGCAGGGCTTTTAGCCGGACTACATCGCTCAGCAGTCAGTGTTCATTTTGTGATACCTCCACCTTGTTGCTTTGCACTATGGGTAGAAGAGGTTCAAACACCCCAAGAACCAGAGACACTAGGGGATCTCGTTCAGGTTCTGAGGATCCCCTTTCTGCAGCATCCTCCCCCCCTGAGGGGCCAGGGACGCACCTCCGGCACGTCAGCCCCTGTATATATTACACAAGAGGTTTTTTCCTCAGCTATTAATGGTTTAGAGGAAAGATTAATGGCCGTGATTACGTCTTCACTTGGTGGAAGAAAACGCACTAGGCCTTCCTCTGTTTCCCAAGACCCTCAGGAAGAGGAGCTCAGGAATAAAGGAGAGGAATCCCTTTCAGAGGATCGGGATGGGACGGATGATTCCTCTTCGGAGGAATCAGGTGGAGAGGGACCCTCTGCGACTTCCCAAGAGGAGAAAGTCTTAGTACAGATCCTTACTGGATTGGTCCGCTCCACATTTAAGTTGCCTGTACCTGAAACTATTAAAGAATCCTCTTCTGCTTTGGGGTCACTGAAACCTTCTCAAGCAGCACAGGCTTTTCCGGTTCATAATTTACTTGAAAAGCTCATTTATTCTGAGTGGGATCACCCAGACAAGCGTTTTTTTCCGCCGAGAAAGTTTTCAACACTTTATCCGATGGAAGAAAAGTTTATTAAAATGTGGGGAATACCGGCCATTGATGCCGCCATTTCCTCCGTAAATAATAGTCTGACTTGTCCTGTAGACAATGCTCAGATGCTCAGGGATCCTGTAGATAAAAAGATGGAATCCCTATTGAAGGATGTTCTCTCCTTGGCAGGTTCAGTGGCTCAACCTGCAGTTGCAGCGATTGGAGTCTGTCAATACCTAAGAGACCATGTTAAGCAGGTTATCAAGGTATTACCTGAACAGCAGGCCCAGGGGTTTGCTAACCTTCCTGCGGCCTTATGTTACGTTGTTGACACCATCAAAGATTCTATCGTTCAAACCTCTAGTCTTTCTCTGGGGTTGGTGCATATACGTAGAATCCTATGGTTGAAAAATTGGTCAACCGAAGCACCATGTAAGAAGCTCCTGGCGGGTTTTCCATTTCATGGTGAAAGGTTGTTTGGAGAGGACTTGGATAGCTATATAAAGAGAATCTCTTGTGGGAAAACACTCTCTTACCTGTTAAGAAGAAGAGTAAGCGTCCCTCTTTCAAACGGACTCTCTCCCCAGTGCCTGGGGCTTCATCCTCCAGGCAGTCACGACCGCCTCCTCCGTCTGGGTCCAGGGACAAGAGTCAACCCCAGGGACAGAAGAAGTCCTGGGGGAAGAAGCCTACTAGGCAAAACACTAAGACCTCTGCATGAGGAGGCGCCCCCGCTCGCTCGAGTGGGGGGGAAGACTGCGGCAGTTCTCAGGGCTCTGGCAGGAGGATTTCCAGGACAGATGGGTAATCTCCACAGTAACCTTTGGGTACAAGCTGGAGTTTCAGGAATTTCCCTCTCCTCGGTTCCTCAGATCAAGTGTTCCCAGAGACCCAGAAAAGAAGCAGTCGCTCCTTCTAGCGTTAGAGCGACTTTTGTCGCAGGAGGTCATTATAATGGTTCCCGCAAAGGACCAGGGATTGGGGTTCTATTCCAACCTGTTTACGGCCCAAAAGCCAAATGGGGATGTCAGACCCATTCTGGATTTAAGGGATCTGAACCGATTCCTAAGGATTCAGTCCTTCCGCATGGAATCAATTCGGACAGTAGTCTCCACCCTGCAGGGAGGAGAATTTCTGGCATCGATAGACATCAGAGATGCATATCTGCATGTGCCCATTTTTCCTGCTCATCAGAAGTTTCTGCGCTTCGAGATAGGAGGGCGCCATTTCCAGTTTGTGGCTCTGCCTTTTGAGGATAGCCACTGCACCTCGGGTGTTCACAAAGGTCTTGGCTCCTCCTCTGGCCAGGTTAAGGGCCCAGGGTATAGCTGTCATAGCATACCTAGACGACCTGCTACTAATAGACCGATCGGTAGCTTCCTTGAACGGAAATTTGAGGACCACAGTCAGGTATCTGGAACACCTGGATTGGATCCTCAACCTAGAAAAATCTTTCCTAAAACCAGTAAGAAGACTGGAGTATTTAGGTCTGATCAGAGATACAAGCCGGGAGAAAATATTTCTACCGCAGGCAAAGATCACTGCTCTAAGAGAGCTGATTCTGGCAGTCAGGGCCAAGAAGGGTCCTTCTGTCCACCTTTGTATGAGACTACTAGGGAAGATGGTGTCTTCATTCGAAGCAGTTCCCTATGCTCAGTTCCATTCAAGAATGCTGCAACACAGTATTCTGTCGACCTGGAACAAGAAGGTTCAGGCATTAGACTTTCCGATG
Source organism: Aquarana catesbeiana (assembly GCF_042186555.1). Lineage (NCBI taxonomy): Eukaryota > Metazoa > Chordata > Amphibia > Anura > Ranidae > Aquarana > Aquarana catesbeiana. Next base: position 610,745,166 of record NC_133327.1, on the reverse strand, counting down.
CACCTGTCGCATGCGGTGCGTCAGAGCCTCAATTGGTGGCTCATACCCGAAAACCTGCAGAAGGGGAAATCCTTTCTATCGGTTACCTGGATGGTGGTAACAACAGATGCCAGTCTGTCAGGTTGGGGAGCAGGTTACAGGGCTGCCCGGTCAGGATCCAGTCCGACAATGCCACAGCAGTGGCTTATGTCAATCATCAGGGAGGCACCCGGAGCCGAGCTGCTCAAAAGGAAGTGAACCAGATTTTAGTCTGGGCAGAGATGCATGTGCCATGCATATCGGCAGTTTTTATTCCAGGGATAGAGAAATGGCAGGCGGACTATCTAAGTCGCCAGCAGTTACTCCCAGGGGAATGGTCTCTACACCCCGACGTCTTTTGGGCCATATGCCAAAGATGGGGGGTCCCAGATGTAGATCTCTTTGCATCCCGATTCAACAAAAAGTTAGACAGATTTGTGGCAAGGACGAGGGATCCTCTTGCACGCGGGACGAATGCGTTGGTGATTCCGTGGCATCGGTTCTCAATGATTTACGCATTCCTGCCTATTCCGCTACTGCCACGACTCCTTCGCAGGATCAGGCAGGAAAGGAAGTCAGTACTTCCGGTGGCCCCGGCTTGGCCCAGAAGGACTTGGTATGCAGAAGTAGTAAGGATGACGGTGGGTTCCCCGTGGACCCTACCGGTACGCCCAGACCTGTTATCTCAAGGTCCAGTGTTCAATCCTGCCTTACAAACGCTAAATTTGACGGTTTGGCTATTGAGACCCACGTTCTGAAGAGTCGTGGGCTTTCAGGTCCTGTCATATCTACCTTGATTAATGCAAGGAAGCCAGCTTCCAGGATGATTTATCATAGAGTCTGGAAAGCTTATGTATCCTGGTGTGAATCCAGAGGTTGGCATCCCAGGAAATATGTCATAGGTAGAATTCTTGATTTTCTACAAATAGGATTAGAGATGAAGCTGGCCTTGAGTACCATCAAGGGCCAGGTCTCGGCTTTATCAGTATTATTTCAACGGCCACTTGCTTCGCATTCTTTGGTCTGAAACTTTATGCAGGGGTGATGCGTCTTAATCCTCTGGTTAAAGCGCCCCTAAACCCCTGGGACTTGAACTTGGTCCTGGTTGTGTTACAGAAACAGCCTTTTGAACCAATAAGTCAGTCAGATTCCTTTGGTCTTGTTGACAAGGAAGTTAATTTTTCTGGTGGCCATCTCTTCTGCTAGAAGAGTTTCAGAATTTGCAGCCCTTTCCTGTAAGGAGCCTTATTTGATTATACACAAGGATAGAGTGGTATTGCGCCCTCATCCTAGTTTTTTACCGAAGGTGGTTTCTGATTTTCATTTAAACCAAGACATTGTTCTGCCTTCCTTTTTTCCAGATCCCTGTTCTCCGGAAGAGAGATCACTACATTCATTGGATGTAGTAAGAGCAGTTAGGGCCTATCTCGAGGCAACTGCTCAGATTCGCAAAACGGATGTTTTGTTCGTGCTGCCAGAGGGTCCCAATAGAGGACAGGCAGCGTCAAAAGCTACCATTTCTAAATGGATTCGACAATTGATCATTCAAGCTTACGGTTTGAAACAGAAGATTCCTCTGTTTCAGATCAAGGCACATTCCACAAGGGCTATTGGTGCTTCTTGGGCAGTGCATCACCGGGCCTCAATGGCTCAGATCTGCAAGGCCACAACCTGGTCTTCAGTTCATACATTCACCAGATTCTATCAGGTGGATGTGAGAAGGCATGAGGATATCGCCTTTGGGCATAGTGTGCTGCAGGCAGCGGTACAGGGTCCTCAGGTCTGATTGCACCCTACTTGGTCGTGGTTCCCCCCCCCCCTCAGGTAGCATTGCTCTGGGACATCCCATTAGTAATTACTGTGGCTCTGTGTCCCGTGATGTTCGAGAAAGAAAATAGGATTTTTTAAAACAGCTTACCTGTAAAATCCTTTTCTTTCAAAGGACATCACGGGACACAGTCCCGCCTCTCTTCTAATACACCCTATTGCTTGGCTACAAAACTGAGGTATCCCTGCAAGGGGAGGGATTATAGAGGGGGTTGAACTTTCTGATAGGGTGTGCCAGTGTCCAGTCACCAGTGATACCCTATATAACCCATCATTAATTACTGTGGCTCTGTGTCCCGTGATGTCCTTCGAAAGAAAAGGATTTTACAGGTAAGCTGTTTTAAAAAATGATATTATTTTTTTTCTTAAAATTCTACATTTTTCTAGTTTAACCACTTCAATACAGGGCACTTATACCCCTTCCTGCCCAGACCAATTTTCAGCTTTCAGTGCTGTCGTAGTTTGAATGACAATTGCGTGGTCATACAACACTGTACCCAAACTAAATTTTTATCATTTTGTATCCACAAATAGAGCTTTCTTTTGGTGGTATTTGATCACCTCTGCAGTTTTTATTTTTTGCTAAACAAATAAAAAAAGACTGAAAATTTTGAAAAAAATAAAAGTTTTGCTTTTGTTTCTGTTATAAAATTTTGCAAATAAGTAAGTTTTCTCTTTCACTGATGGGCACTGATGAGGTGGCACCAATGAGCGGCACTGACGATGGGCACTGATATGCGGCACTGATGGGCATTGATAGGCGGCACTGATGGGCACTCATGGGTGGCACTGATAGGCGACACTGATGGGCATTGAAAGGCTGCAAAGATGGGTTATGGGTGGCACTGATAGGCGTAACTGCTGGGCACTGATAGGCATTGATACGTGGCACTGATAGGCATCCCTGGTGGCACTGGCAGGCATTGTTAGTGGGCACTGATTGGCAGTTGCCTGGGCATTGATTGGCAGCTGCCTGGGCACAAATTAGTATTTCCCTGGGGGTATAGGGGGGCATACCTGGTGGTCCAGTGTGGACCGCCATCCTGGTGGTCCTGGGCGGCATGATGGTGGTCCTGGGTGGGATCCGAGGTAGGGCTCTGCTGATAAACAATCAGCACAGACACCCCTCCCCCCCCGTCAGTAGAGCAGCCGATCGGCTCTCCCCTCTCTGTCAGACGCGAGTGAGGAAAAGCCGATCACCGGCTCTTCCTATTAAAGACTGACACACCGCAACAACGATCGGGGGTGCACAGCGTCTTAGTATCCTGAGGACGTCATATGACGCCCATTCAGGATATTGAAACCACTTTGCTGCCGTCAATCTGCTTTATGGCAGGCGGCAAGTGGTTAAACATTTCTAGTTTCTATTGTGAATAAAATATGAATTTATGAGATTTGCAAATTATTGCATTCTGTTTTTATGTAGATTATGCAACATCCAAAATGTTTTTGGAATTGAAGTTGCATAAAGAAAATACACAATGCAGTGCTCTACTATCTCCCATGTTGGGTAGTGTTTTGCTTTAAAAGGAAATATTTGGAAATGGAAGCAAGGATACTTACATGATTCCGTTGGCACCACCAACTGAGATTGTTTCATTCTTCAACCTGCACATTAATGGAAACAAATATATTACAAAAGGTAGATTTAAAGAAGAGCTCCAGTTTTTTTTTTAAACACAATTTACACAGCTTGTTTGGGCCAAGCTGGCCCAAACGAACGATGTCCCTCACTAGGGCTCGGTTCACACCTCTGCGATGCGAGAAGCCTGCAAATTCAGTCCGGGATCCCGCATCGCATACAACTCGCAGGCAGTTCACACTGCCCTATGCGAACTGCCGGGAGTGTCAATACAAAAGTTAATGACACCCCCAGATCAAGCTGTATGGCTGAATTCGCATCGCACAGACATCGCATGTGATTTGCACAGCAGTGTGGTGCAAATCACATGCGATGTCTGACATTGCAGCGGTGGGAAACGGCCCTAACCTGCGAGGCCGCTGGAAGTGAGGTATGAACTCTATGTGGCTGCTGCCTTGTTTAGTGGCTTTGCCTCCCCTGGGCACCCCCATTATGGCGCACATGAAGATGTGTCCGTTGGGCTCTGCCTGAAATGACATGGACACAAGAGACAGGGAAGGATCCTAGCTTCCCTATTATTGGCCTTTACACGTGGCAAAACCCATGCATGCACAGATATCGGGTACCCTGATGAATGCGCAGATGTGTCACAGGGCTCTGTGCACATGCCAGAGGCTATGACAAGTCTTGCCTAAATGAGAAAAGTGGAAATTGGCAAAAAAAGCACAAAGAAAGTCCCGTTAAAAAAATAAATAAAAAAGTGTCTATTGCTGAGAAAGGGGCAAGGGAGGATGAAGGCTCACTTTAATACTGCCTTAAGTTTTTCCTTCTATTACAATATTTTGATAGATCTGAAGCAGATTGTACAGTCAGATTGTAACACATATAGGGAGTCTAAAGCCTCACGCACACTGATGTATATAGGTATAAAAACCTTGCGTGTTCTGGGAGCTGGGGAGACGCTGGTGTGGTGTCACTGAAATGACTGACCGTATGCCCCTGCAGTGTGGATTTGATTTAAATCAAGTCAATTGAAATCATAATTTTTAAAGATTTTTAAAGAGCAACTGGCATCTCTGTCCAGCAGCGGCTCCTCCTCTAACTCGCTGTTGACTGACAGTCCCATTCACTTAAACCACTTCAGCCCCGGAAGATTAGGCTGCTCAATGACCAGGCCATTTTTTACGTTACGGCACTGCGTTGCTTTGACTGACAATTGTGCGGACGTGCGACGCTGTATCCAAACAAAATTTTTTCCCACAAATAGAGCTTTCTTTGGGTGGTATTTGATCATCTCTGCGGTTCTTATTTTTTTCGCTATAAACAGTTTAGGCCGATCTATATTCTTCTACATATTTTTCTTTATAAAAATCGCAAAAAAGCGTATTTTGAAATAGCGTATACAAAATAGGGGATCGATTTATGGAATTTTTATTATCATTTTTTTTTTAATAGTAATGGCAGTGATCAGAGATTTTTATCGGGACTGCGACATTATGGCGGACAGATCGGACACTTCTGACACATTTTTGGGACCATTGACAATTATACAGCGACCAGTGCTATAAAAATGCACTGATTACTGTGAAAATGTCACTGGCAAAGAAGGGGTTAACACTAGGGGGCGATCAATGGGTCAACTGTGTTCCCTCGTGTGTTTTAACTGTAGGGGGAGTGGACTGACTAGAGGAGATGACAGATCGTTGTTCCTAGCTAAAAGGAACAACGATCTGTCTCTCCTCTTCTCACAGAACAGGGATTTGTGTGTTTACACACACACACGTCCCTGTTCTGGCTCTCGTGCCCACGATCATGACCGCCAACCACGCAAACTGGCACCCCGCAGTGCAGCCGGCGCACTCGCGCCTGCTATCCCTGCCTAAAGGGCCAATGTACAGCTACGACGATTCGCCGGAAACTTGACGACCTGCCGGCGTATGACGGCGGCTGGTCAGCAATTGGTTAATGGGACAGCTGGTGATGTGGCAGTGATACAACAAGATGAGGGACGTGGCGGCAGCAGGTGAGTGGATGCCGCTAACAGGCACTGCCATAATGGATCTGAAATGACAGGTGCTCTTTGAATGTAAAGACTTATTATTGCTGGTAGTTAGAATCCTTCTTCCCCCCTTCTCTTTTTTTTCCCCCTTTCCCCCCCCCCTCCCCCTTCACAATCCTCCCCCCATCCCAAACCCCCTCCCCCTTTCCCTACCTCTCCCCCTCCTTACCCCCTCCCCTATTTCCCTTTTCTTCTTTTGTGCCCCTTTTCTTCCTCTTTTCTCTTCCTCTTCCTTGTCTCTCTACTACTATATTTTTTTTACTCATATACTATTATCCAAAGTAGATATACGTCCATTTTTTCACATCCCCCGTAGGGGAACAACAGTGGGGCTCTTGCTCTGGTTGGACCTGGGCTGTGGGTAAGCAACACTGGTCTATCTCCCCCTTTTTACTTTTCATTTCATTTTTAATTATGTATTAATAAAATTATCTATTTGCCTATGATAAATCTTGAGTTTATGCAGTCCGAGCCAGTACTGAGATAGTCCTTGTTCTCTTTTTTGGGTGACCAGTTGAGGACCGATCTCCTAGTTTCCTTATTGTTCCCTCTTTGGACGATGGTACTCCCTATCTTATTTATATTTAGTTGAAATTTATAGAGGCTACAACTTTTCCATAGTTAGAATCTTTAATATTTGCAAAAAAAAAAAAAAAATCAAGGTTTTCAGTTTAGGCTGTCAGGTTAGTAAAAAACATAAAAAGCAAACAGTGCTGCGCAAATATAAATGTCCTTGAAACAACAGATGGAACAGATGAAGTGAGGAGATGAGACCACCAGTGGTGATGGCCGCGGGTGACGTCATGCGCTCCTGGCCCCCGTACGCGTTACGTCCGTAGGCGGGACTTCTTCAGCGTGGGGCGGGAAGTCCCGCCTACGGACGTAACGCGTACGGGGGCCAGGAGCGCATGACGTCACCCGCGGCCATCAGCCTGTATGATACGATCACACGTTGTTCAGCCGGCACTCGGATCTGAGTGTCGGTCTTTGTAAGTGTATCTTTTTACCCATCTTTTATTCAATAAATTATATGCAGAGAGCACTATATTTGTTATTTATATTTGCATATACGACATTCCTTTAACCCGATGAGTGCTGAATGATGAAAACGGGGCTATTACCACTAGGATCGGTTTACCCAGTGTATGGTGTATATGCTGCATGACCTGTTTCAGGTCGAATGTTTCAGGTGAGGGGCCATCCATGTGTGGTGAAGGGATCACAATCACTTTAGATTTATCCCCTGTCGTCTTGAATGTCCACTGGTGGTCTCATCTCCTCACTTCATCTGTTCCATCTGTTGTTTCAAGGGCATTTATATTTGCGCAGCACTGTTTGCTCTTTATGTATTTGAGGTCTGGTTGAATTTACCTTAGTGTTTGCTTGCATTTATTCTTTCGATTTGTCCATTTGTTAGTCAGCGATGAATATATCCTTACTAGTTTTTGTCAGGTTAGTAAAACAGCAACATCAGAACTGATTCAATCATACAGTTTGTAGTGTACATAGATTTTCAAAACAATGGGATGAAGGAATATTCCAGAACTTATGGTTACTGTGAAATTGTGTGAATGCATCAATGCAGTGCATTTTATCTCAGCTTGCAGAGCTTGGATTCATTGAATGAGTTTACCAAAAATGTAAATATTGCAGAATATACAGCCTCATGCTACATAACTAAGCTCCATTTCATGCAGAATAAACTAAATGATTAATGTATCTTAACTGGTTCCCGACCGGCTCACGCAGATATACTGTGGCAGAATGGCTCTTCTGGATGAAATCCCATATATACGCAGCTTTGCTCAGGAGAGCCACCAGAGGGTGCATGAGCGCCTCCGGAGGCACACGCCCGCTGCACAGCGAGGGACCCGATGCGTGTGGGCGGCGGGCACGAGAGCCAGCACGAGGATTTGTGTGTGTAAACACACAAATCCCTGTGCTGTCAGAGGAGAGAAGACAGATAGTGTTTGTGTACTGTGGTGTCCGTTTATGAAGCAGTGAAATCTATTCACTGCTTCGTTCTCCGGCATTCACAGTGAAGAATCTTCTCCTCTGTGTGCCAGTTTATGAAGCGGTGTAGATCGCTTCACCTTTGGAGGAGTGAAGTGATCTACAAATGCTTCAAATAGTGGAGAACGTCCCCTGATACTGGAATCTCGTGAGACTTTACGAGATTACAGCACCAGATGTCAGTTTATCAAGCAGTGATAAATTATCACCGCTCAACGGCGTGGATTAATGTTAATAAAATAATGTGTCCCCCTACATTATACACATATGTATACACACACACACATTATATATACATGTATACACACACACATGATATATATATACATATACACATTATATGTATATATGTATAAATATGTATACACATAAATATGACAGGGGGACATGCTTACAGTGTTGGGGGGTCTGAACGAGGCATAAGGAAGGTAAAAATCTTCCTCCTTCCCCCTCAGATCCCCCCAGATTTCCTCTTCACTCCCCGATTCACCACCTCTGAGATGGTGAACCTGGGAGTGTGAATTCTGACACAGATCGCCAGTGAAGCACTGAGATCACCGCTTCATAAACTGGCCGTTACTGTGTCATTCAATGAGGATTCTCCGTGTGTAGAGATAATCGGCGGGAGAACAAGTTCAAACATGTTCTCCCCCGATTATCACTGTTTCATAAACTGTTTATGGACTGTGATCAGCGGTGATCCTCGGGATCACCGCTGATCACTGCTTCATAAACGGACACCTGTGTGTGAGGTGCTTTCACTAAGGAAAGTGATAGATTTTATTCCCTGTGTGTGAGGTGCTTTCACTAAGGAAAGTGATGGATTTTATTACCTGCTTTGAGGGGAAAAAGAAATCTAACGCTTCTCGCTGGCAGGACAGGGCTCTGCCTTGTTTACATAGGGAGAGCCCTGTTCTATGTTTTCCCGACATCAGCGGGTGCTTGCGGTGATCTATTGCTGATCAACGTATGATATGTTTAATCACAGCATGGCCGGGTCGCCGGTGGCTCGTGTTCGCCCCCTACCCGGAGGTGCCAGATGACGTACTAGGTACATGATCTGGTGCAGCAGGGCTATAGGTTATACGGTCAGCAAGTAGGATGTTTGAAAGCTTTTAATGTTCCACCATCTGCATTGTTACTTTACAACTTTAACTGCGTGTCATAATGAATTTTCACATCACCTAAGGTATTGTTAGAACTTATTTATTATTTTCATCATTCGTTTTTTGCACTATTTTTATTTTTTCTTGAGAGTTTAGTTTAATTAATTTAAAGTCTCATTTATCCTTCATAATATAGCAAACTACATTGCACTATTTTACTTTGTGATTTATTTATCATATTCACATTTTTGTCACATGCCATTTAATTCTCAATTACTTTTTTATTATCACACTTTAATTCACAATGGCACTTATATTAGATCTCTATTGTTGCCAAGGAATATAAATATACGATCAAATCTTTTTATACATTAAAAGACAACCAATGATTTAAATATTTAATTATTGGCTGTTCACTGTGGCAATATCCTCAATAGCTTAAATATGCTCCCTGTTTTTGAACTTAACGTAAAAATAGTAAGTTTATTATGATATACTACAAGTGCCTGCTCGCTCCCCTCCTCATCTGCTTTTTTGGGGGATCCACACAAAACGGTCTCTTGTAAGTTCCATGAGGGCGGGGCCCGTGCCGCAGGAGGCGGAGACGACACACAAATAGTCTCGGGATCGCTGAAATTAGTTTTTAAAGAAAATTCTGGCATGCCTTACGGGCACCTACAAGTGAAAATGTTGATTGTGATACATGTCATATAATCGCACACCGGAGTGAGAGCAATAATTCTAGCACAAGACCTCCTCCGTAACACTAAACTGGTGACCTATAGGGGGCTTTTGAAGCATCGCCCATAGAAAATATAGGATACTGAAGTATGTCGCCATTTCACGGGCGCACTCAAAATGTAAGGTTAGACATGTTGGGTATCTATTTACTCGGTGCAACCTTGTCTTTTATATTTTAACTAAAAACGTGACTAGTTTATTGAATTTGGTTTGCCCTAAAATTGTTTTATCACTAAAATTTTGCGTTTCCTACACCTTTGTGGTAATTTATCAAGAAAAAAGAAAAGCCGGTCTTACTTTTTTTTTGGGGGGGGGGGGGGGGGGGAGGGGGTAGCGCTTCAGCTTTCTCTGCCTATAGGCTCCTGTTCAAACCACATGCCATACTTTTTGCAGTGCGCTTCGAGCTCATTCGTTGTGTATGGTATCAAATCGCACGGCAAGGATATTGGTTTCAGGTATGGGACGAGTACCAGTGTGAGAGCTTAGTATGGGCACCGATAGCAGAATAACTCTTGTAGGGGAGCCTATCCAAATAAAGGGTGTGCCCTACGGCGCTGTACGCCAAAACGCGTCCAAAAACAAAACGCAACGCATGTCTTGTCTCCAATGTGAGCGCAGCCCTAGGCACTGACCCCACATACACAATACAGGAGGACTGTGGAGTGGGGACACTCCTCCTCATACAGCACTATTCCCGCCCACCACACGGCTCCGCCCACCACAGACACACACAGGACACACTCTGCACACAATGAGGCGCCTCAGGTGAGCCCCGGTGCAGTGGTGTCCCCTCCCCCCACCGGTAGGTGACCCGTCCATGCTCTCCGCCTGTCACATATAGAGTTCGGTGCGGGTACAGCTGTGGGGAGGAAAGGGGTGGGGGATGGTGCACTCACGGGTGACCGGCGCTCTGTCTGTACCCGCCGGGGCCCCAACAGGCCCTTCACGCATCCAAGCAGCAGCCCCGGAGCCGGCTTCTCCTCTGCGCATGCGCGCTGCTCTCTTGTACGTGTCTGGTCACATGACTTGTCAGCGCTGTGAGGGGAAGGGGCGCTCTGGGACATGAGGGGGATGTACTAGTCTGTTATTACTTCAGAATGAATGTATGCATTCTATCTATGGACAGGTTCAGGCTGGGAGGTCACATTACAACCAGGCATTTCAAGCTACAGAATTGCGCGCCTTGCAGCGCTAGAGTTCCCACCTTATCCCTTTAACCATTTGCTTACTGGACACCTAAACCCCCCTCCTGCCCAGACCAGCTTTCAGCACTGTCGCACTTTGAATGACAATTGCGCGGTCATACAACACTGTACCCTAATGACATTTTTATCATTTTTTTCCCCACAAATAGAGTTTTCTTTTGGTGGTATTTTGATCACCTCTGGGTTTTTAATCTTTTGTTAAAAAAAGACCGAAATTAAAAAAAAAACACAAATCTGTTTTATATTTTGTTAATAAATTTTGCAAACGGGTAATTTTTCTCCTTTATTGATGTATGCTGATGAGGCTGCACTGATAGGCTGCATTGATGGGCACTAATGAGGTGGCACTGGTGGGCACTGAGAGGTGGCACTGAAGGACACTAATAGGTGGCACTGGTGGGCACTGAGAGGTGGCACTGAAGGGCATTGATAGATGGCACTGAAGGGCACTAATAGGTGGCACTGATGGTCACCGATAGGCTGCACTGATGGGCACTAATAAGGCAGCACTGATGGGCACTAATAGGTGGCACTGATGAGGTGGCACTGGTGGGCACTGAGAGGTGGCACTGAAGGGCATTGATAGGTGGTACTGATGGGCACTCATGGGTGGCAGTGATGGGCGCTGATCAGCATTGGTAGGTGACACTGATAGGCAGCACTGCTGGGTGGCACTGATGAGGCACTGATTGGCACCACTGGTGGGCATTGATAGGTGGCACTGATTGCTGGCACTTATGCACTGGTAGGCACTGATTCGTGGCACTGTGTGGGCACTGGAAGGCGGTATTGGTGGGCACAGATGAGGCTCTGCCTCTTCCTCTTCGGGACCGATGGCCCTTGCACTGAAGCCGGTGATCGGTCCATCTCCACTCACTGTGCAGAGACGGACCTGTCAGAGTCCCGCTGACCTCTATGCGGAGATCAGATGAAAACAGATCGCCTGTCCATTTTCATCCGATCCGTCAGACGGATGGAAAATAGGGTCACCACCTGTCTGGATTTTGCAGACAGGATCGGATAGCAGCAGGTGTCAGCGGACATGTCACCGCTGACACCTGCCGCTCCATAGGGGTGAATGGATCGTCCGATCAGGTCTGCCTGAAAAACTGACAGGTGGACCTGATCAGAAAGCCCAGGCGAAATGGCCCTAACGCTGACACCGCTGATCTCTCGGTTCTCGGAGCTCCACGAACTGAGAGCTAGTGACTGTCAGTCACTGCTCTCTGCTCTGCCCCCCACCTCCACACTCACTGGAGCACTGGGCTGTGGAGGGGTGGGGAGCAGCTGGCTTAGGTTCTCAGTGGCTCGCTGAGAGGCTGAGCCGGGTGCCGGATTTTTATTAAACTCCCCAGTTCCTCTTGGCACAGAGGAGAGAAAGAGAGCAGATCATTTTGTATCCACGTGACAGCAGGGATGTGAGACTGAAGACACCCAAGGCAGCATAGCACCACTCAGATTACAGATGCTGTACTGCTGCTGCAGAGAGGCTGAGGCATCTACCCACCCGCTGCTTCCCACAACTGATTACCAGAGGCTTTTATGGGGAGACTACCAGTGCCACCTATCAATTGCCACCAGTTCCACCTATCAGTGCCACCTATCAGTTCAGTCTCATCAGTGCCCACCAGTGCCGCCTTATCAGTCCCTATCAGTGCTGCCTATCAGTGCCCATCAATGCAGCCTCATCAGTGCACATCAATGAAGGAGAAAAATTACCTGTTTGCAACACACTACGAAAACTTTTTTTTTTTCAAAATTTGCGGTCTGTTCTTGTTTGTTTATTAAAAAATAAAAACCCCAGTGGTGATTAAATACCTCCAAAAGATAGCTCTATTTGTGTGATAAAAAATTCATATGGGTACAGCACTGCAAATGTCATTCAAAGTGCGACAGCGCTGAAGGCTGAAAATTGGCCTGGGCAGGAAGGGGGTTTAAGTGCCCAGTAAGCAAGTGGTTAACACAGCCACAGCTTCAGAACCACTTTTTCACTTATATCAATTCTCTATGATAAGCTGGCCATGGCAAGTCAGATGTGGATCTGTGGCCATGACATGACATTGGTGCACAAACTGAAAAAGGCACCGAAAGTGGCTTGTTTGAATTTAACAAATTACAAAGAAGTTTGGAAATAAAAAGCACATCAAGAGGTCAGTTTAACGCATAGCAGTTGAGGGGAGTGTGCAGAATTACTGTGCACCAGTGTGTCAGCTTGTAGCGCAACTCAGGACTGCACATCCTAGTGTGAGAATACTGCATAGATACCTACTCAGTGATACCTACTCAGTGAGTGTTGCCACCTCAGGACAGGAAGTTACAGGAAGGCAAAGAAGAAGAAGTAGGGCCAAAGCTTTTCTCCTGGCGATCAGCACTTTTTTTGCACTGCTGTGACCCATACGATAGCGGGCTAAAGTACACTGTCTCCTGATGTCACTCAGCTGGTCCAGACTGTGGATTGCTGGAAAGGCAGAACAAAGAGCCAGTGACTGACAGTCAGTGGTTCTTTGCTCACTAAGACTGAGAACTGAGCGATCAGCAATCTTTGATCGCTCAGTTCTCAGTCTTTGAGGCGATGGGGGACAGATTCAGCATCAGATCGATGCTGCATCCACCTAGGTGAGCATGAATGTCTGTTAGTTTTTTTTTTAACTCTAAACTTCTCTTTTAAAAGTCAGCAGCTACAAATACTGTTATATTATGTTATGTTAATATAGCATATATTATGTTAAATACTGAAATCTACCAGCTCAAGAAGTCCAGTGTTGTTTTCCTGGCAGCTGATTCTTCTTAGGTCTGTGGCTGTCCAGCACCACTATCTTGGATTTGGGATTCCTGTTCACTTTTCTTTTCTCCTCATATTAGCATGCTTTTTGTCCAAACACTTCACTTCAATGGTCTAGTGTGGATGACTGTTCTGAAGGCTGCATTGGCTTCCTTTGCATTGCATTTGTGCTCTGTCCTCTCTTGCTCCTCCTGTGCATCCTGGCCAGGACACCTCCATGAGTTTTAATAGGGTCCGTGCCCAAGCCCAAGGTCACCCCCCCACACACACACACAGACTGGAGAGTTCCCTCAAAGGCCCCGACAGCCTAGCAGTCAATCTCCATCTTCTACCAGATCAACTCCTCCCCAGCTGGGCTGCCCCTGGGTATTTAAGTAGGCCTGCCCCCTGCCAATCCAAGTTGGAGATTGGTCAGGGCTCCCTAGAATACCCCAGGTGGCTTCACCTTCCCTCTCCACCTCTCTTTCCAGAACTTTCTGGAAAGAAGTGGGAGGTCCTGGTGACACCAACTGTGAGTCACACAGCACTACCATGAGCCACTCCCAGCCCAGATCAAAAATACACCTAGGCTTGGATGCCAGCCAAGCCTGAAAATTTACCTACTCTGGAAAAAAATCTGTACACTAATTCCCTAGCACACTAGAGGGTGCTACACACCCTTTACCTATACCACTTTAGTCCCAACATTAATAACTCTGCACATTGTAAGTCCAACCACTGTCTTCACTGTAGCTTCCCATAGGTGGGTTCTCCAGCAGAGCCTGTACCGGGCCTACCCCAAAGAGTCCACTTTCTAAAACAACAAATTTACATGGTAGTATACCAGGGGTAGCCTTTTCCCATAACCCTCTGCCCCAGGTTCTTCTTGAGCCTACCACATCCACCCAGGGGAGAGGTTTCCCTAAAAGTGGTACTAACCTCTGCTTATACCTGGGACCTATGGATCAGATTAATGTGACTTCTACATGTGACAATGCGTGTATATAGTCAAAACAGAGTGCGGGCATCCCATCATGTATTACTGTGCAAAGTGCCTTCTCTGGCCAAGTCCTGAAGTTTTTACTGTTGGGTAGAGTACCACTTTAAAATCAGAACAAACCCAAACCTCTCTATTATCTCTTTGATATGTACATTTTAGAATACATTGGCATGTATAATATTATATTATGACTGTATAGAATTATTATAATTATCTTTAATGCAAGCAATTACCTGACTGATTAAATCCACGCAATGTGCACAGCCTGATATACTTACGAAACATGACGGAACTCTCTGAAGGCCTGCTCTAGTTCTCTTGAAGATTTATATAGTCTTTGAATTGCTGGACAGTTAAGAGATCTCCCTAAAGAAAGTGAATGTGATTACCCTGATTTATGGATTTGGATCTTATACTTACCCATTGGTGGCTGGGCCCATCTTTTTCTGATATTTGAGATGTTTCCCTCAGTTACAAAATCAGTTCATCTGCCATTTTACAATAGGAACTTTGCTGTAGAGGATTAGGGTGAATATCTGTGTTTTGCTGCATAAAAGTCACATTTTTTCATTCAATGATTTTGTTATAATGAAATCCATTTGTAAAAACAAATGTTTGTTTTTTATGACTGCGATGTTAGCAGTATTGCGAGTTGATTTTCTGTTGATGTAATTAAATAAAAAGAATCTCATTGTAACCACCTGTACTTCTTTGATTTTTGATTATTTGAACTTGAATTTGCATATAAGAGACTGTAATGTTTCTACTAAAATCAGATTGAACTAAAAAGAATCTCATTGCAAGCAACAGTGCAAAGAAATGCAGCAGTTCACAGTTCAATAAAGATACATATTTGTGCCAAGGTTCTCAGTTTCAAGATTAAAACAAACCTGAGATTAGACAAACCTGTGATCTGCCAGTGCTGACCTCCTATGACAATGGTATTCTGCTGTCATACTGACCCAAAATCAGTTAGAAACTAGTGAAGTCATAAAGTCAAAGTGAAATCAAGCCGGGATTTTGCCGCCAACCTGAAGGGCAGAAACAACCGGAGGAGGCTGTAAACATTCTGCATTGTTGCGTTCGATTTGCCACTGCAATACAAAGCATTGCAGCTGCTGCAAATCTAACGCAACATGCCAAGTTGACCTGTGCCTGTCAAATCCACCTATTAAAGTTAATAGGACCATGCTAAAACCACGAGCCAAATGCTTGCCTAGCAGATACAGCACATTAGCCCCAGTATAAACTTCTGTTCGGAAAAAAAATAACAGGCAGAAGGCAGCATTCAGGAGGTCAATGCGGATCACTTTTCAGAGCTTCGGCTAGTGTGAACAATAGAACAGTGGGAGAATTCCCTGCATCAAACATAGTTTGTGTTGATGTGGGGATCTGCCAGTTTTTTTTTTTGTTTTGTTTTTATCGTTCAAACTGCAATCGCAGCTTTAAACTGCAATGGAATGGATTAAAGGAGAGGTGTGGGGTTAAAAAAACTAACATACAGTACATGTAAGCAGGTGCTCCTAAAGGTTATGTGTGTTAAAGTGGTTTTCCCCCCAAAAATGGAACTTCTGCTTTTCCAGTTCCTCCCCCTCTCCGGTGTCACATTTGGCACCTTTCAGGAGGGAGGGGGGAGCAGATACCTATCGAATACAGGTAATTTTCTCCCGCTTCCGGGCATAGATACCCGAGCCACCCGCGGGTATCTACGCCAGCTGCAGTATTTGCAGCTGCTGACTTTAAAAAAAAAAAAAATCGGCAGGAAAGCCGCTTTAAAATGTTTTCTGCTGTTAAACATGTGCCATGGGTTTGACCCTTTTCAACTGTGCTTAAGTGTATTGCAATACTGTGCAATGTAGGTGTATTGCACTGTGTTCCTAGTTGACCAAGAGGGAGAGTCCCGGGCAGCCGAGGTTCTCGTGCAACATCGCTGGATCACGTTGGGGCTCAAGTAAGTATTGGGGGGGGGGGGGTGAGGAGGGGACTGCTGCACACTGAACGTTTTTTATCTGAATGAATAGAATGCTTCAC
The DNA here is from genome assembly GCF_042186555.1 of Aquarana catesbeiana. Taxonomy (NCBI): domain Eukaryota; kingdom Metazoa; phylum Chordata; class Amphibia; order Anura; family Ranidae; genus Aquarana; species Aquarana catesbeiana. Next base: position 610,728,823 of record NC_133327.1, on the reverse strand, counting down.
GATTAAAACCCTTCTGCCTTTAGAACCATTTTAAGTAGACATGATGTCTGCTAAATGTCAATCACTTTTGAGTGGGCATTACTGAAGTGATGGTTCCACCTGGCTTGTGGGTGTCAGGTAGAACCATCACATTCCATCATTTCACTCAACAATGATTGACATTTAATGGACATCATGATACATAGCTTTATCTAAGAGGGGAAAGCATTCTCTGATTGGACAAGATTGAAAGGAGCGGATGCTGATGTCATAATCCCCACCTCATCCAAGCAAAGAACACTTTGCAAAAATTGAGAAAATGCCAAGTGTTCTCTGAATGCCATGGTGCTGAGCAAGCAACCGCCTGTGTTCAGTAGGTGTTCAGTAGGGCAGAGCAACCACTCAGCATGGGGACCAGAAGCTAGTGGTGATCACTGTATTATTGATGCCTACCACAACATTTCCCAGCTTCTAGAGGGATCCCACAGGTATGGCAACATGCATACTTATATTGGAGCAAGCAGGACCAATGTAACTATGTAAACCTAAACTTCAGCTTTAAAATAAGGGAACAAAGCTGCACTGCATGCAGAAAGAAAAGAACAACAATATAGATTGCTGCAGACTGGAGATCTGCTTTCATTTCCAACAAGCAACAAAAGCTGCATGAAGTTTGTACATTTTACCCATACCTGCTATGGTGTCATCTGTGCCTAATCCCATCAAGTCCACATCACCCCTTTGGAAAGTCAATTCATTGTGACTGGGTTTTCTTGTTTGTCTGACTTCGGCCAAGTGAGTTATGATTGGTTGCAATAGGTTATGCCAAGTAACACTTTGACTCCTGCACTGTTTTTGGAATAGGTCAGTAGCTCCTCTTTAGAGAGTATAAGCATTTTAAAAAGAGACTTTGTCATAAATAAAAATTAATATACCTCAAATGTCGCAGAACCAAGGACTTGGTGTAGCAATATATTTTGTGGATAGGAAAACACTTTGAAAAGCTTTTAATTTTTAAAAGGTTACTAACCTCTTAAACCTTCGATATTTTCATGGGCATTGTTCCCTTTTAAACAGTTCTTTTATTTTATGGCAACATGTTTAAACTCTCTTTTCTGGGGTACTTGCCTTTATAAATATTATGGTGTAACATTTCACCGCCATAACACTTTACACCCAAGGAACTTTGAGAGTCATTTATGACTTTGTATAAATTCCTGGCAACCCATCCATGGCGCTCTAGCAGGAACACAAATTCTGAAAGATCAGCAAATAAGCTGGTTGTGGATGTAGTAGCTTGTAATGTAATACAGCAAAATAGAACTGTTCCTATAGCTAGTGCCAAGGATTGGTGTGAGCAGACATCATGAGAAGGCGAGATCTGATTAGCGGTATTGTGCTACTACAAAGGACTTGTAAAAGCACTTCCTGCATTAAGAAACAGTCAGTATATGTTGATTGGCTTTGAGGCGATTTTCATTGTCATCAAAACTGGACAAATACAGAGCAATGAATTTTGGACCCTTTGATCCGAAACTGCCACTATGATTAGCTTAACTGGATCTGAGCAGCACAAACTGAAAACACTATTTAATTAATTTTAATATTCAGAGCGAATTCACCATCCATCATCCATCCATGTCTTCATGCCTCATTTTGTTGAGAAATCACTTTGAATCTTTCTGCCCTTAATTCAGGCTTGCAGGACGTTCCCCTCGTCTGCTCCTCCAGATGAAAGAAATAAATACCCATGAAGACTCCTGGGATGTATGACATAATTTTGGCCTAGGCCAGACACCAGGAAGCAACTGAAGAAATGTTAAAAAGTTTAAAAAATCCTAATATGCCTTCCTATCTATTTACTAATGTTAGCAGCATAAGAATTAAACATAGGTAATCTTGATAAATTATTGATTGGCAGTCCGGTTCCCCTTAGGGCTCTTTCACACGGGGCAGATCAGTCATGATCCGCCCCGTGAACACCCGCTTGCTCAGCGGGGATCGCTCCGCCGATCCCCGCTGTCGCAGGAAGATGAAAGGTCCATCGCTGCATGCTGTACCCGCTTTACCTTTTCTTCCTTTCCTTATTTTCCATTTGTAGCCCTCTCTCTTAGACCCCTTTCACACTGGAGCGGTTTTCAGGCGGTATTGCGCTAAAAATACCGCCTGAAAACCGCCCCTAAACAGCCTCCGCTGTTTGTTCAGTGTGAAAGCCCGAGGGCTTTCACACTGAAGCGGTGCGCAGGCAGGGCGGTGAAAAAAGTCCTGCAAACCGTTTTTTTTGGAGCGGGGAAGGAGCGGTGTATACACCGCTCCTTCACCGCTCCTGCCCATTGAAATCAATGGGACAGCGCGGCCATACCGCGGCAATACCGCGGCTATAGCCGCGCTGTACGAGGGATTTTAACCCTTTTTCGGCCGCCAGCAGGGGGTAAAACCGCACCGCTAGCGGCCGAATACCGCTGCAAGAACGACGGTACAGCAGCGCTAAAAATAGCGCTGTTGTACCGCCGACGCCCCCACCGCCCCAGTGTGAAAGGGGCCTTATTCTCTTCATTTTATTTTGTCATCCTACTCCTCGGCCCCTTGATAGGCCCCTGGTGGACCCAATGTTAATTATTGATTGTTCGTTTTTTCCTGCACGATGTCTGCTTTTGGTCCCGGGAATCTGGTTACACCTTTTCATGACTTTTGCATATGTATGTATTGTATGTAAATTTCTACACAATTGTATTGTTATACACATTTGTTACTGGGGAGTCGTTGTTTACTATCCCCTGCTCTTGCTCCTCTATTGTACCATATTTTCACTGAAATTTAATAAATACATATTCAACCCAAATAAATATGTGCGGCTCTGTGTTTGATTCAGTAACAATGCACTGGATAGAATTTGGAGTGGAGAGGACCTCCTCTGATAAATCTGTTTCGACCTTACTTGCAATTTGCAAGCTATGACCTTACTTCCAAGATTATAATTAAGGTCCACCCGAGTAGATGAGGGTGATGCATGGTGCATAAAGGGTGTTTATTGAAAGATTGCATAAAGACTGTGGCAGGGAATGCAAAGTGTATAAAATAAAGACACTGTACAGAGTTGCTTCTGATAACTTTGTTCTACAAAAATACACTGTGATGTGCACTGTAGTAAAGAACCACGGTAGGATATTTTCATTAGACATAAGCGATTTGTTTTGTTACACATCAAAATTTGGATAAAATTTTCATTATTCAGAGATTCGAATGTGTCCGGGTTTCTGGATGACAATAGTAACACAGTTCAACAAATCCAAAATAAATTATAACAACATGAAATAACGAATTATCCGAATTTGAAAATAAATTTGAATTCGAAATGGAAACATATTGTAGTAAGTACAGTAAGGTATAAAAGTGAAATAAGATGATGATTCCTACTTAGGCTGCTTTCTAGAATAGAATGGGATAGAGTAGAAGAATAGAATAAAACAAAATAGAATAAGATAAAATAGAAAATATAAGAATTAAACAGAATACAATAAAACAGAATCCAATAGAATAAAACAGAATAGAAAATAATAGCATTAGATAGAATAAAATAGAACGAATATAGCCATCTTCTGAAATTCAAATCAATTTGAATAGAATAGAAAGGAATAGAATTGAGAATAGAATAGAAAAAAATAAAATAGATTAGGATAGAATAAAAAGTATAGCTGCTGACTTTTAATAAACAGACACGCACCCGTCCCACGGTCCAGCGATGCGGCCCCCTGAAGCCTCGCTTCTCTCCCCCTCCTCTTTGTGGCGCCGACATTGCAAGTGTGGGCACCCGGCTGTGCATGCGCGAGCCGTGCTGCGCATTATAAAAGGCCGGGCAATTTTCTGGGACCTGTGACGTGTCCCAGAAGATTGCAGGGAGGGAGGGGGGAGAGGTGAACTTCCACTATGCGTCGTGGAGCCAAGAGAGGAAGTGGGAGCTGGGTACTTGTAAAAACTAGGTACCCGCTCCCCCCCAAAAAATGACATGCCAAATGTGGCATGTCAGGGTGTCACAAGTACTTAAAGCGAAAGTTCCACTTTTGGGTGGAACTCTGCTTTAACTGAATCCAAATATACTAAACTAATTCTGAAAACAAATCGTTCTAACATAACGAATATGATGAAACAAAATGAGTAACGTAACAAATGAATCTGAAACTGATCTAATTTTCATCATGGACATCTCTAATTTGCGCTTGCAATAATTTTTCTGATGCAATTTATTCTGATACAATTTATTATTTATGTGTTACTCCTTTGGGGTGGTGTTTAGGGGTTAAAATTCTCAGATGGGAAAAGTTTTATCTTTTTTCCTAAAACTAGTTACCCTGGTCCCTTTAGGACCTTTTTACCTTTATTTTTTTGCACAACTGGAATGCATGCATAATCCAGTAGAAAAAAAATGTTAAAATGTTGTCAGTAATTATAAAAGCAGCAGAAAGGTATTTTCTCATAGTAAGCACCTGCAATATTAGCGTCTAAAAGGGATTACTTGTATCACTTAGTGTTAACCCCTTAAGACTCGAGAGATCAGTTGGACTCTCCATAAACTCGGTCACTGCGGGAGCCCATGTCCCTGGACCCACTATGTGATACTGAATTAATTGAAGCTGTGGTTACCAAGACAGCTTTAAGAGCTTTAAGAGGAGAGCTTGCAGAGAGGTTATCCAGACGCCAAAGTATGTTTAAAGGCTTCCTGCCCTCATTTATTCATCAGCCTTACAGAAAACACAACCAAACAAAAGGTTTCCTTGCAGGGGTAACAATCACAATCTAAAATCCAACAAGAAAGTTATTTAGCTTCCTTGCTAGTAGCAAGACCATACTGGGTCTGCTCAGACCTGGAGACATGTACCTGTTTTGCTTTACATCTTTGAAGGTTCTTTGCGGTAAACCAAAGGAATCAATAAAACCTCTGTAGTGTGCTTATACTAAAGTAAATGCTGTACATGCAAACTATTACAATTATAGGAATACAATACATGACAGATAATGAAAGATAAACATACATACCTACAACAAGCATGCAGAAACACAACCTACGCAAGTATGCATAAACACAACCTATATATATAATAGGAATACGCCAAAAGTTACTTAATTCAGGTTATAGCGGATTCACGATCCCCATAAGCAACCAAGGCTCCAGTCTTACTTTGATGCCCCAGAAGACGTTAATTCTAACAAAACACGTCAGTTGGAGTCCATGTCCATGAGGTACCACACATGCCAATCCTGTATACTGGTAAATCGACTTCTAGGATGTCTTAGATCTATTAACCGGTTCCCGACTGGCTCACGCCAATATACGTTGGCAGAATGGCACGGGTGCGAAAAACCACGTACCCGTACATCACTCGGGCCCGAGCACGCCCCCAGCTGTGCAGAACCGATCAGTCTTCAGGTCCAGGTTTTCTGGCCTGGACCTGTTAATCGGCTCTGACCAATGATATGCTTCCCCTGCCTGTAAGTGTAAACACAGGCAGGGGAAGTGATGTACACTGACACAGTACATGTAGGCACAAATTTTAACCCCCCCCCCATCGCCCCCCAGTTAACCCCTTTACTCCCTGTCACTGTGTCACCAATTGCAGTTTTCAGATTTTTCCTGATCACTGCATTGGTGTCACTTGTAACACTAATCAGCGTTAGGGCAGTTAGTAGTAGGCTCAGGTAGGCCCCCTAAATAAAGGTTTAACCCCCGGTTAACCCTTTCACCCCCTGTCACTAGTGTCACTAGTAGATCTAATTTCTGATCGCCTAATTAGTGTCACGAATGACGCTAGTTAGTTGTTTTTTTATAGAGTCAGGGTACCTGCCGTATATGATCTAATAAAGGTTTAACCCCCTGATCACTCGGCGGGTGACATCAGTTACGTTTTAGCATCAGTTAGGGTCTGCGTCAGCCCCAGGCAGCGTCAGATTAGTGCCAGTAGCGCTAACACCCACGCACGCACCATACACCTCCTTTAGTAGTATAGAGTCTGAATGGATCAATATCTTAGGTCTGATCAGATCTATACTAGCGTCCCCAGTAGTATGGGGTTTCCAAAAATGCAGCATTAGCGGGATCAGCCCAGAAACCTGCTAGTACCTGCGTTTAGCTCCTCCGCCCAGCCCACCCAAGTGCAGTATCAATCAATCACTGTCACTTACAAAACACAACACACATAACAGCAGCATTCGCAGGTTCAGTCCTGATCCCTGCGAACGCTAACAGTTTTTTTGGTAGCGATAGAAGCAGGCTTTGACAATCAGGTGCGCTTTTTGCCTGTGAGTTGCACTAGTTGTACCAGTAAATTTAGAGGCCACAATGTACAATCGCAGGTACACTAGCGAAGAGGTCTATACGTTTCTGAGCATGACAGATGAGAGTGAAGAGGAACTCACCCATCTGCCAGATTCAGGTTCAGAATACGATCCAGTAGACAGCAGCGGCACTCTGACAGATAGCTCTGATGACAGAGTAGTGGTCCCTGCTAAGGTTAGACGTACCCGACCCCGTTCTTCTTCTGTTGTTGAGGTGCAAGAACCGCAGGGCTCTCGTATGGAGCAGGGAGTCAGTACTAGTCCTTCTGGTGAACTGGCAAGCACCAGCAGCCTAGTACACCCTGGTTGTACATCCAGCACTGCAGTATCACGTTGTGACGTGGCGAGTCCCATAAGTGCAGTTCAAGTGGTGCGGTGGCAAGCACAAGTAGTGTCCCGCAGCCACCAAGAAGACAAACACAGGCCCGTCAAGCCCATAGTGCCCTGCCTGCAGAATATGCCAATTCTAATTGGGAGCCCACTACTTCTGCAGGACCCGTACTTCCCCCATTCACTTGCCAACCCGGAATTCAGGTGGAAAGAGTTGGTTTGACGTCACTTGATTTTTATTTGCTGTTTTTCACGGAATATCTTTATAGATCTATTGTGGACCAAAGCAATTTGTATGCTGGTCCCTTGCAAGAGATTGTAAACCTATTACGGTTTCCGGAATTTAAGACCTTCCAGGGCCTATCCCTTCTCATGGGCATACTTTAAAAAAATGAGTTGTGGTCATATTGGTCCACTGACCCAATTTACCATATGCCCATTTTCTCTGCATCCATGACCAGGGCTAGAGACGAGCAGATCTTGCGCTTCATGCATTTTAATGACAATGAACTCTGTCGTCCTCGGGGTGACCCTGAATACGATCGGCTCCACAAAATTCGGCCCCTCGTAAACCACTTCAACCCACAGCTTGCAGCCTTGTTTAATCCCGATCAAGTTGTCTGCGTTGATGAGTCCCTGATTAAATTTTCTGGCCACTTGTCTTTCAAACAGTATCTTCCCAGCAAGCGTGCAAGATATGGGGTCAAGATGTATAAGCTCTGTGACAGGGCAACAGGCTATACATATAGTTTTATGGTTTACAAGGGAAAAGATAGTCACGTGGAGCCCGAGAACTGCCCAGACTACACAGGGAGCGCTGGCAAGACTTCACGCAGATACGGCAGTCCAAATTCCAACGGCGACTGGTGTTGTGGAGAAACCCCTCTGTGTCCATGAATACAACCTTAATATGGGAGGGGTGGACCTCAACGTACTTAATTGCCCGTAAAGCCAGGCGCTGGTACAAAAAAGTGTCTGTATACTTATTTCAATTGGCTCCGCTGAACGCTTATGTGCTATACAAAGCGTTAGGACGAACTGGATCTTTCCTTAAATTCCAGGAAGAGATCATCACAGCCCTTGTTTCCAGACGGTGCTGTGGCCCAACTTCCCAATCCAAATGCAGTGATCCAGCTGCATGAGAGGCATTTTCCGTATGTCCTCCCTGTTACCCCTACCCAACGATCACCCCAAAGAAGATGTCGTGTCTGTAGCAAGCGCGGATATAGGCGTGACACCCGCTATTATTGTCCCTCCTGTCCTGGCCAACCTGGTCTTTGCATCAGTGAATGTTTTGAACGCTACAGCACACTAGTGGAGTATTAGCATAGGGTACAGCAGGGCACAGTCTAGGGTACACTTTCACAGGATCTCCAAAGATGCCATCGCATTTTGAGAGACCCGAACCTGGAACCGTTACAGTTAGAAATAAAAGTGTAAAAAAAAAAAATTTTAGAAAAAAACAAAATGTATAAAAAATAAAAAAGCCAAAAATAGTTGTCGTTTTATTGTTCTCTCTTTATTCTCTCTCTATTGTTCTCTCTCTATTGTTCTGCTCTTTTTACTGTATATTTTAAATGCAATGTTTTATTGTTACTATGTTTTATCATGTTTGCTTTTCAAGTATGTAATTCTTTTATACTTTACTGTTTACTGTGATTTATTATTAACCATTATTTTCTTTTTAGGTATGCCATTCAGCTGCAGCACTGATTCATTTATCTTGACAGCAACAGTGTTTGCTCTCACAATACGTAAATTAGCGATTCCAGCGCTGTAGGAGGTGATTTTACCACCAGAGTTAAAAAAAAGAGCATCTATGCCGAAGCATGGGGGCAGGGATGGTTTCAGAAAGATCCTGCCAGTAACAGGCGATCTAGACTTGCTGGTGCACGATCGCGGGTGCCAATGCGCATGCGCAAGCATGCACGTGCATGCACCCACGCGCCCACTAATGCCAGGCGGGCTATTTAAACCAGACTGACACACAGGAACTTTGCTGTCTGTTCTATTACGTTCTCGTGTATTCATTGATATCTGAACCTGTTCCTGTATATTTCCCGACTTGCCTCGGACTATCCCAGCTATCTGCCTGCATCTGACCCTGGCCTGTCTTGACGTTGCTTCTGCCTGCTCCTCTGGTCCTTCTGCTGCCCGCCTGATACCGACCTGGCTTGTTCCAGTGACCCTGCCTCTGCCTCTACCTTGCTCTGATACTCCTGTCTGTGTATGACCTGGTTTGTCTGACCCACCTAAATTCCCGTCCAGTGGGAAGCTCCCCGCAGTCTGCTGTTCCAGTTCCAGTCTGCTGTTCCAGTTCCAGTCTGCTGTTCCAGTTCCAGTCTGCTGTTCCAGTTCCAACCTGCTGTTCCTGTTCCAGTCTGCTGCTCCAGTTCCAGTCTGCTATTCCAGTTCCAGTCTGCTGTTTCAGTCTGTTCCAGTTTCAGCCTTCTGACCTCCCTGCACAGTGCCACCTGGACTTCCGGACTATCCTCTTGCTGTTGATCCTGCCAGGCACTTGTGCAACTCCATACTCCTGTGCCTCCTGTTCACTCTACCAGGGGCCTCAAGTGGAAGGCGTAAGAGAGGCCTTCCTCTGCAGTTCGGGCTCGTCTACTAGGTACGCGAGGGGGCAATTTGCCTCTAAAATTTCCCCCATGCTTCGGCATATGTTTTTTACTTTTTTTGGCACAGATTGTTGTTGTTTTTTTGAGTTAATGTTTTATTGTTACCATTGTTTTTCAGGTACACCATTCAGCTGCAGCACTGATTTATGCATCTTGACAGCAACAGCGTTTGCTCCCATGATACGTAAATCAGCGACTCCAGCTCTGTAGGAGGTGATTTCACCAACACAGTTAAAGAAAAACGGTGTATGTATGCCCATCATTAGAAGTGGGTGGATGCAGGTCGGTATTCTAATGGTGGGCATACCCACCAATCAATCGCTTGAAAAAAAAGAACATTACGATATATGCCCAACAAGGACCAGCAACGTACTGGTATGTTTCTGGACTTTGAGTGGCTATACCAGAATGATGCCTGCAGGTTTAGGTATCATCTTGGCATCATTCTTTTCAGCCAGCGGTCAGCTTTCATGTAAAAGCAATCCTAGTGGCTAATTAGCCGCTAGACTGCTTTTACAGGCAGTGGGAGGGAACGTCCACCCCCCCTCCCGCCATCTTCCATGGTATTCTCGGCTCTCCTGTCCCACTGGGGAACCTGAGAATTCAGCCGGTGGTTCCGCCAGCTGACCATAGAGCTGATCGAAGACCAGAATGGCTCCAATCATCTCTATGGTAGAGCTGCACAATTAATCGTTAAAAAATCGTGATCTCGATTCACCCCCTCTGACAATCTCTGCTGCTGAGTTTGCCGATTCTTTCATATAAACAAGTGCAGAGATTATCTACTCACTCAGCTGTCAAAAGAAAGCATCTGGGCAGTCAGCCAAGTTTATAACTTGAAACATTGTACCTAAGCTTCCTTCTTAGATCAAAGGGATAGAACTTCTGTGTAAATAAATAATCTGGGCAGTCTGCCAAGTTTTCAACAAGTGTAAATGCAAGAAGTTTAACCACTTAAACTCTAAATCTTTTTCTGACACTTCTTTCTTAAATTAAAATCAAGATTTTTTGCTAGAAAATTACTTGGAACCCCAGCGGTCTTTCAAATGCTATTTTTTTTGGAAAAAATATACTTCAATGAATAAAAAAAAACTGAAACAGTAAAGTTAGCCCAATTTTTTTGTTTTAAAAGATGATATTACGCCGCAAGAATCGTGAGAGAATCGTGATCTATCTTCTAAGCAAAAAAATTGTGATTCTCATTTTAGCCAGAATCGTGCAGCTCTACACTATGACCTATGAAACCGGAAGCTACGAAAATTTCATGACTTCAGTTTCGCCTGATATAAACAGCGCCACTGGGAAATTGGGAAAGCATCTTATCACACCGAAAACCTCGACCTCGAAAACCAAGGCTTTCTAAGGGCATAAATTCTTGATTTCACTCCTCACTACCTATCACAGTTTCAGAGGCCCTGAAATGTCAAGATGGCACAACCCACCCCCCCATGACCCAATTTTGGAAAGTAGAGACATAAGGTATTTGCTAAGAAGCATGGTGAGTATTTTGCATTTGCAGCTCTCATTTGTTTTTGAAAATGAAGAAAGAAAAGGAATTTTTTTTTTCTTTTTTCAATTTTCAAAACTTTGTGACAAAAAGCGAGATCTGCAAAATACTCAACATGCCTCTCAGCAAATAGCTTGGGGTGTCTACTTTCCAAAATGGGGTCATTTGGGGGGGGGGGGGGGTTTGTGCTATCTGGGCATTTCATGGCCTCCGAAACTGCGATAGGTAGTAAGGAGTGAAATCAAAAATTTACGCCCTTAGAAAGCCTGAAGGTGGTGATTGGTTTTCAAGGTCCTGTATGTGGCTAGACTGCCAAAAAGTCCCACACATGTGGTATCCCTGTACTGAGGAGAAGCAGTAGAATGTATTTTGGGGTGTAATTTCACATATGCCCATGACATGTTTGAGCAATATATCATTTAGTGACAACTTTGTGGGAAAAAAAAAAAATATTGTCATTTTCCCGAAACTTGTGGCAAAATATAAAATATTCCATGGTCTCAACATGCCTCTCAGCAAATAGCTTGGGGTGTCTACTTTTCAAAATGGGGTCATTTGGGTGGGTTTCATGCTATCTGGGCATTTCATGGCCTCCGAAACTGTGATAGGTAGTGAGGAGTGAAATCAAAAATTGAAGCCCTTAGAAAGCCTGAAGGCGGTGCTTGGTTTTCAGGGTCCTGTACACGTCTAGACTGCCAAAAAGTCCCACACATTGCATCCCCGTACTCAGGAGAAGCAGCAGAATGTATGTTGGGGTGTAATTTCACATATGCCCATGGCATGTTTGAGCAATATATCATTTCAGTGACAACTTTGTGGTTTTTTTTTTTTTTTATTGTAATTTTTCAATCACTTATGACAAAAAATAAAATATTCAATGTTCTCAACAAGCCTCTCAGCAAATTGCTTGGGATGTCTACTTTCCAAAATGGGGTCATTTGGGGGGGGTGCCCTGACGTTTTAGCACCTCAAGAAATGAGATAGGCAGACATAAACTAAAAGCTGCGTAAATTCCAGAAAATGTACCCTAGTTTGTAGACGCTATAACTTTTGCGCAAACCAATAAATATTCGCTTATTGAATTTTTTTTTTACCCGAGACATGTGACTGAATGCTTTTTGGCCTAAATGTATGAGTTTATTGTATTTTTTTATAATAAAAAGTAGAAAATATCATTTTTAGCTTATATAGCAGAAAATAGAAACCAGAGATGCTCAAATACCACCAAAAGAAAGCTCTTTTTGTGGGCAAAAAGGACGCAAATTTCCTTTGGGTACAGCATTGCATGATCGCGCAATTGTCAGTTAAAGCCAAATTGTAAAAAGTGCTCTGGTCAGGAATGGGGTAAAATCTTCTGGGGTTGAAGTGGTTAATGCTCGTTTTAAACCGGATTTCTGTAAGTGTTCAGCACTGATTTTTTTAATAAGCAGTTTTACATTATGTGTTTGTTTTATCTTTCCTTCATGAGCCCTACTATGGAGTAAACTTTACCATCAGCCATGACAGTACCACCACCTGCAGTATAATAGAGGAAGCTGATTGGATCTCCTATGCTTGCATATCATGCCTGTCTAGACTCTTATAATTTGGAGTCTAGACCTCTGGTAAGGAGGCATTTTTTATCAATATCAGTGGAGGTGTACTTGGGTGATCAAAACGCACATCAATTATACTCGCTGTTACTGAATGTCAAGGAATTCATCTGCACTATTTAGAACAGCACTAGTTGTTCATACAGTGGAACCTCGGATTACAAGCATAATCCATTCCCGGAGTATGCTCGTAATCCAAAGTACTTGCATATCAAAGCGAGTTTTCCCATTAAAGTCAATGGAAACGAAAATAATTTGTTCCGCATTGACTTCAATCAGGATGCAATACCACATGCGGCCAGAGGCGGGAGTGCGCCGGAGAGCCTCGGAAACGGCCAAAAAGGCCCGAGGACACTTCGGCTGACCTCGGCAAACCTCGGAAAGACTTCCTACCCGAGATTTGCCAAGGTCAGCCGTGCTGTACTCGGGCCTTTCCGTGCATTTCCGAACTTGATGTTCGGCTCTGCTCGGCTCCGGCGCTCCCCCACCTCAGGCCAAAAGCGGTACTGCACACCACTTTGGCCTGAATCGTGCTCGTTTTGTGAGACAACACTAGCAAACTGAGTTACGATTTTTAAAAATACAGTGCTCGTATTGCGAAACGCTCGTTAACCGCGTTACTCGCAATCCGAAGTTCCACTGTACTTCAAGGACACTTGTTTATTCATTATTTATTTTTAGCACGACAACATTTTTTTCTGTTTCACGTTTATCACAATTGGTCCTGCCAGAAGCTTGCACTTTAGTCTGTATATCAGCCCAATCATTTTTTTGTTTTTTTTTTTGTTTAAGATATGCATACATACAACAAGCATGCAGAAACACAACCTACACAAGCATGCAGAAACACAACCTATCTATACAATAAGAATACGGCAAAAGTTTCTTAGTTCAGGTTATAGAGGTTTCACGATCCCCATAAGCAACCAAGGCTCCAAGCTTATTCTACAAGTGATTGCAAGAAATTAGGAGCTGGTGTCATCCTCAGGTGAAGCCTCTACTTTGGTTCTGTGAAGTTTCCTCTGGCATAGATTTTCCTTGTTGTTATCGCATTATGGAGCCCTCCTGTCAGCTTATTCTACTATCCTTTTATTTAAAAAAGTGAGATAGACAATCCCACATGGGCGTATCCTTTTAAAGTGGTGTTCCGGCTGAAATTATACTTTTTAAATAAAAATACCCCTATAATACACAAGCTTAATGTATTCTAGTAAAGTTAGTCTGTAAACTAAGGTCTGTTTTGTTCGTTTATAGCAGTAGTTAGTTATTTTATAAACTTACAGCAGGCCGTGGCCATCTTAAGTGTGTGCATCTGAAGCCAGACTGTATTTCTTCCTGGATCTCATCCTTGCAGATCTCGCACATGCTCAGCGCAGCACAAGCAGTGTAATAGGTTTCAGGTCAGGTTTCCATAGCAACAGCAGTTTCAAAGGAAGTTGCCGCCCTTTCCCAGAAGGCACTGCAAACAGGAAATGATGCGTTGGGCCGCGGCCAGGGAGGAGGAAGTGAAAAATGAATACAGCAGATATACAGTAGGTGCTGAGAAAAAAAATAAAAAAATATCCAATTTGTTTACAGTGTGCAGTTTAGTGAGGGATTCTGAAGAGTTGTAAAAGTGGGTGGAACTCCACTTTAAGCCTTAGTTTGTATTAGTAAAAATTTCCCAACTCAGCCTCTAGATAGCACTGTTGTATTATATATGCCATAGGTCATATATGTCAAAAGATCAAGCTATTTTGACCTTGGCTGCAGAATTGTTGACCCCAGTTACAGAATTTCTGTAACACAATGGAAGCATCTAACTGCCAACTGATATTTGCCCAACATACAACAGTATCTATCTTCCCAGTGTACTAGAGGACAGCTTGTTAATAGGCCTTAAGGCTGCCACATCCCAATTATAATATTACCAAGAAAACTGCATGGGTTGTGAACCCCTATCAATAGTTTTTTGATTTTTTAGATTTTAAAGGCAGTACTACAATTATGAGTAAAAAATAGAGTTTTTATTACAAAATTACATTCTTAAAAAGACAAACATCTTTAAAAGTATGCATCAACCATACCTTGAACTTTCCCCACATGTCTGGGTTTGGTATCCAAGACAAATCGTGCATAATTCTGTTTATTGTTGAATTCAGCAATACATCTATTAAATGGCTCCTCATTGTGGAAACATTTCCAACAGAATTTGTTTGAGAAGTGTCCCCTGAAACTCTCAAAGAAACCTAAAGTCTGCTTCTAAAACAAACAAACTGATTTTTCTATGAAAATATATATATATATATTTATCAAATGCAAAACAGTACCAGAGGGGCCTGCATGCATCCTTTCCCCAAAAACAGTGATTATTCCAGGGAAAAAGCAAATTATGCTCCAGGTGGGGAAAAAGGTGTGGCCAGTGCTGAATCTCCTGTATACGGCAACAGATCTTTCACAGACACCAGTTGATCTTTTGTAACGCCGAAACCTATGCAGCAGGTACATTCCATCCACAACATTTTCCTGGACTGACAGGGGCTCTTTGTTACGGTTCCAACACCTCCATAATGTTTGTCCTCATATTTCCTCACATGCAGGATCTCTTTAAGAGCGAATATTTCCCCAAAATAAGGAATACCCAGACTGGAGGGAACTTACTAAAACAAGGGTTCCTTTACTAATCATAATGTTTCCAACAAACAGGCTTTCAGTATTCAATGCTGTTCCATTACAGGTAATGTATCTTTACAAACCGTTTCACTAGGAGAAACTCAGTGCTGATCAAAGCTAGCAAAGATACTTTGTAAAGTCCCTTTGTACCATAGTGAGTCATAATGTTTAAATCCTTAAATTGGGCAGACTTGAGAAAGGGGTGTACGTACCCCACAACATGTAGACACGCCCACTTGTGAGCAGGGCTTAACACATCCATAGGGAACTTGGTGAACGTGCTTTCTAATGCCTGGGACTATAGGCTTGGAGGGCACAGTCATGTGAAATCAACTTTAAAGTGTTACTAAACCCCGGACCAAGCATTCAAGTTTTCATTGTCCCATGATTGTCCTATGAGGCTGCGGGACCCCTGACCCTCTATCTGGACAGTGTTGATTGGCCCTGTGCTGATCACATGCACTCGCCCTAAAATTAAAAAAAAAAAAAAAAGACTCTCGAGCAATACACACCAAGCTAAAAAAGGAGGATTAAGGTCTGAAATGACCACACAACCACCTCCATCCCTGAATGCACAGAAAAGGGGGGGGAGATCGCCCTGGGACTTTGAGTGAGGTGGGAGAGATTAGGCACACGTAGATAACAATGTAATAAAATCATTTTATTGATTACAAAATGCTGTATAACCAAATGGGAATAGCAATAAGTGTGCGTTACCCGGCATAGTGGCCAAGTTATCAGCAAAAGTAAAAACAAAACATCAATCATTACACATGATACATATCCATAAGACAACCATGCGATACATAGTAAATTGCTGCATCAGTTGGTAAACGTACAAGGTGAGAGATGGATGATTATACATACATGAATGGAGCAATGTGTGAGTAATAATACCCACAACACAACAACAACCCAGCAGTAAAAAACATAAAGAGCATTGATGGTGACCTACGCGTTTCGCAAGTCAATGCTCGCTCTTCAGGGGCAGATGCATAGATATAATGTCTGAAACAAAATATAATAGGGTGAATGGGTATATGTCGATAAATGAGAAAGTGAGGGTGGGGGGAGTGTGCTAGTTTGCAGAAGAGGTCAGGGATAAAGGAGACCTCATACTTACCACTCCACTGGGTTGGGTCACCGAACGCTGATGTCAAGATGGTGATGAAGGGAAGTCCAGCTCGGGAGCTGAGGGGGCCCAGCGAATGGAAACCACAATGAGGAGAATCCAGATGCAT
This sequence comes from Aquarana catesbeiana, assembly GCF_042186555.1. Lineage (NCBI taxonomy): Eukaryota > Metazoa > Chordata > Amphibia > Anura > Ranidae > Aquarana > Aquarana catesbeiana. The sequence continues at coordinate 610,712,565 of NC_133327.1, read as the reverse complement.
TGCACAGACTGCATGGGGCATAGGGTAAAAGATGTACGATGTAGCCCAAAAGCGTATCTAAAAAATATAGTGGGATGTATATAGAGATATGTAGGTCTCAAACATATACATATATATATGTGGGGTGAACTGGTCTGAACGGTATGTAACGTGAATCCCCAAAAAGATTGGCAAAAGGTGTAGGTAGGGAGGCTATGGGGTAAAGCAAAAAATGAAAAACTAAAAATAAATGAAAAAGAATAATGAGGGTATGGGATTAGGTACTAAAAAATGAATAAACAAACTCTATATAGTGTGAGGGAGTAATGTCACCCACACAGTGAGTATGAAAAAGTAAAATGATACCTGATGAGAGTTGAAGCAACCCCAATCTGGATGGTGCACTCCCAGACCTATGACCATAACATCAGACCAGTAAAGATCAAATGCGAACCGCGGACGTGCCATGCACCCAGATACACCCGCGGTGGATCCATTAGCTCCGCCCCAGCGTCATGTACGGAGGCGATGGACTGGCGTCAGGGACCTCAGCCGTCAAGGGAGGCGTGTGCAAGCAGACACCATCCCTGCCTCCGGGATGTTCCACACAGCCCACAACTGGAGTCAAAAGACATCACAGTGTGGGCGTGGAGAACATGGCGCCGAAGTGCAGGTGGCCACACCAGTCCCGAAGGACAGACGAGGACAGCAGGAGGTCAGAAGTACCTCCCTGGTGCACAACGCAGCCCCCGAGCTGGACAAAAAACAACACCCTCAAGGCAGAAAGTGAGGGGGAACCCAGCTCACCAAGGTGTGCCCCAGAGGTGGCGGAAGCGAAACCCAACTGAGCAGAGTATAATATAGCACTGGATATGCAAATGAGTTGTGGGCAGCAGTCAGAACAGACCAAAATAGTGGGCAAATTGGGTGTCTTCCACCCGGGTAATACGAAAAAAGGAGGATTAAGGTCTGGAGTGACCACTCAACCACCTCCATCCCTGAATGCACAGAAAAAGGGGGGGAGATCGCCCTGGGACTTTGAGTGAGGTGGGAGAGATTAGGCACACGTACATAACAATGTAATAAAATCATTTTATTGATTACAAAATGCTGTATAACCAAATGGGAATAGCAATAAGTGTGCGTTACCCGGCATAGTGGCCAACTTATCAGCAAACGTAAAAACAAAACATCAATCATTACACATGATACATATCCATAAGACAACAATGCGATACATAGTAAATTGCTACATCAGTTGGTAAACGTACAAGGTGAGAGATGGATGATTATACATACATGAATGGAGCAATGTGTGAGTAATAATACCCACAACACAACAACAACTCAGCAGTAAAAAACATAAAGAGCATCGATGGTGCCCTACGCGTTTCGTGAGTCAATGCTCGCTCTTCAGGGGCAGATGCATAGATATAATGTCTGAAACAAAATATAATAGGGTGAATGGGTATATGTCGATAAATGAGAAAGTGAGGGTGGGGGGAGTGTGGTAGCTGGCAGAAGAGGTCAGGGATAAAGGAGACCTTATACTTACCACTCCACTGGGTTGGGTCACCGAACGCTGATGTCAAGATGGTGATGAAGGGAAGTCCAGCTCGGGAGCTGAGGAGGCCCAGCGAACGAAAACCACAATGAGGAGAATCCAGATGCATGGCACAGACTGCATGGGGCATACGCTAAAAGATATACGATGTAGCCCAAAAGCGTATCTAAAAAATATAGCGGGATGTATATAGAGATATGTAGGTCTCAAACATATACATATATACATATGTGGGGTAAACTGGTCTGAACAGTATGTAACGTGAATCACCAAAAAGATTGGCAAAAGGTGTAGGTAGGGAGGCTATGGGGTAAAGCAAAAAATGAAAAACTAAAAATAAATGAAAAAGAATAATGAGGGTATGGGAGTAGGTA